>NW_020884925.1:584272-908097 GCF_003945725.1 Corapipo altera
CGCCCTGATGAGCCCCCTCACCTGTGCCTGCCGTACAACATGGCGGCGCCCTGATGAGCCCCCTCACCTGTGCCTGCCGTACAACATGGCGGCCTTCAGCTGAGCCCCCTCACCTGCGCCTGCCGTACAACATGGCGGCCCCCAGCCGAGCCCTGCGCATGCCCCCGCGACTGGCGTGAATGAGGATGAAGCCGAGGGATGAAGATGAGGAGGGTGAGGTTTAGTTGCCCCACCTGCGGCCCTCAGGGCACAGAACATCCCAGCTCGGCTTTTCCCAGTGCTCCCGTTGTTCCCTGCCTGCCACTGTGTTCTCCAAGCTGATACCCTTCTGAGGAGTTATGGAAAACCAGTTGGATGTGGTCTGTCTGTCTGGAAGCACCCTGGAGATGTACAGATGTATTGATGGAAGGGAACGGACAGATGCTCTTACATCAATATGATCAGGCAAAATGTCGTCTTTATTAGAAGAAAGACAGATTATACAGTGCTTATGACGCTTAGTTTCTTGTTCACACTACATTGGTTACATAAGGAAAACATGCTCTGCTGTCCACTGTTAATTGGACTACAACAGGTGGTCATAGGAGATGAGAAAACTTTATTCACCTGCCAAAACTCCTCCTTGGCATCTGGCATGAATCCACCTTTGTTCTAACTTCAGGTCCTGTAGCCATCTTAATGGCGCAGTAATTTTTACTATCAGTACTCAGCTATGCTAAGGCAAAAATCTCAGAAATGCAATAGAAATTGTTCACACAATTTCTGCCTTACGACATAGATGTGGGCTTGAAAGCACAGGGGTCAACGCTAACACTGTGAATCATTGTGTGCTGCCAAGCACAGCGGAGTGCCCTCATTTCCCCCCCACCCCCCCCCCCCAAGTGCTGGGAGCACCTTGATTGTGTCACCCACTCCTAAATAATTCTGTCTGCCAGTAAAAGCAGAAATGCTCCAAAAGAGGAAGATTTGGCTGCTCTGACCAAATCACCGCAGCCTTTTAAAAACATCATGTGGAAAAGAGTTGCGGTTCAGCTTCTCTTTACAGGGAAAGTCTGATAAGTGTCACTGGTTGCAGTGGAGTCATTGCCATGGATTCACATCCCAAAAGGCAGGGAAAGGATCCGCATCCTTCCCTCAGCTCTTTGTGTGATCAGTCCTCTCTGATTGCCCACCTGAGCAGGGTCAGACTTGCCTGTGGGTCAGGCTGGACCAGGGTGGTGACTCCCAATGCAGTGACCTCGATGGCAGCTCTGTCACCATTACAGCCCTTAGGCATCTCAGGCTGGAGCCCTGAGATCCCTGATAAGGTTCTGGCTGAAGCTGCTCTGCTTGTCTCAGTGAAAACACTGAGCATTTTCAGCTGCGTGGCCACTGTGCCACTCACCAGGCAGCCAACAGACCCAGCAGGGTCTGGGCCAGTGAGGATTGATAACAAATGTTTTCAGGATTTTCCTTTGCTTGTCCTCTCCTGATTTACCTGCTGCATTTGGGATGTTCTCCATATGTGCTGTATTTGTTTAATTTACGTTTTAATATGATGTATTAAGAAAGCAAGTCCTAAAAGGCCCGGTGTTAGAGGACCCCTATAATGCTGCTGTTTCCTCCCCACTAGTAATGACTTTCCTTTCTTTTTCTTTTTTTTTCCCTTTCCAAGCAACGTTACCAGACTACTCAGCAGCATTCCCAGCCAAGGCACCAGAAAACCTGGTTCTTTGGCCTTGGGGTTGTTGTGCTTGATGTCAGGGAGTCTGTGCTGCATCAAACGACAGTAAATCCCTAACCCCACAGCTGCTGGACTGAGACATTCCACACAGGCCTCCAGGTAGGTTCAGAAAGGAAGGTGGATGAGCTGTGCCAGCCTAGACTGTTGGCATGATATGATCCCTGGATGCAAAGTTTTCTGCAAGCGGTGTGTTTTACCCCCATTTAGGCTGGAAAAGCCATCTAAGACCATCGAGTCCAGCCATGCCCCCAGCACTGCCAAGCCACCACTAACCATGTCCCCAGGTGCCACATCCACACAACTTTTAAACCTTTCCAGGGATGGAGACTCCACCCCTGCCCTGGGCAGCCTCTGCCAGGGCTGGAAAGCCCGTTCAGGGAAGAAGTTTTCGGTCATATTCAACTTAAACCTCCCCTAGTGCAACTGGAGGTCATTTTCTCTTGTCCTGTCCCTTGTTCCCTAGGAGCAGAGCCCGACTCCCTCTGGCTTCACCCTGCTGTCAGAGAGTTGCAGAGAGTGAGAAGGTCCCCTCTGAGCCTCCTTTTCTCCAGGCTGAGCCCCCCCAGTTCCCTCAGCCACTCGTGGTGCTCCAGACCCTTCCGCAGCTCTGTTCTCTCCTCTGGACATGCTCCAGACCCTTCCGCAGCTCTGTTCTCTCCTCTGGACATGCTCCAGCCCCTCAATGTCCTGTTCCTCACGAGGGGCCCAGAACTGACCCCAGGACTCGAGGTGTGACCTCAGCAGTGCCCAGTACAGGGAGGTGATCACTACCCTGGGCCTGTGGCCACACTGTGGCAGGTACAAGTCAGGTGCCAGTGCCCCCCCGGGCCCATGTCCAGCCCCTGGTGACCGGCGCCCCCCGGGCTCCCCGCCCCAAAGCAGAAACGAAAGCGAAAGCGCACAGGTCGCTCTGCCCGCAGTGCGCAGGCGCGCAGATGGCTCGCACAACCTCGGCTCTCCCGCTCTGCCCGGACACTGATGACGTAGCGGGCGCTCCGCGCTTCGATTGGCCGCGGGTTTGCGAGGCTATAAAAGGCGGCGCGCGAGTAGTGCGGGACAGTCGGTGCCGCGGGGAGAGAGTGCGATGGAGCGGAGCGTCCTGGGGTTCGCGGCCCTCGTGCTGCTGGCCCTGCTCGGCCCGGGGGACGCTGCCGATCGTGAGTGCCGGGGACGGCGTGAAGGGTCCTGCGAGGGGCAGGGAGGGCGAGGGGCTGGGGGGCCCAGATCTCGGGGAGTCCGGTCACCGTGTCGGGGTGGGTGGGTGCACCGACGCGATGCCCAGCCGTAGCCCCGCTTCTCACACCGCCCTCGCCCCCCTCTCCAGAGGCGCCGAAGGTCGAAGTCTACGCCCGCGCACGCGCCAAGGAGGGAGAGGCGAACACCCTCCACTGCTTTATCACTGGATTTCACCCACCCAAGATCGAGGTGGAACTCCTGAAGAACGGAGAGCCCATGACCGGCGTCCAGTATGGGGACTTGTCCTTCAACGAGAAGTGGCAGTTCCAGCGCCTGGTCTACGTGCCCTTCACCCCTACGAGGGGTGACACCTTTGCTTGCAGGGTGGAGCATTCCACCATGTCGGAGCCAAGGATCTACCGATGGGGTATGCTCTGCCCTGCCTTCTTCCTGCAGCTTCTGTTTGTGTGCCAGAGCTTGTTAGTTTATATCCATGGTGTCTCTCTTCTTCTTTCTGGAAAGCAGGGTCTTATAGCAGGGTGGGTTTTGAGGGTCATGTTAGAGATGGAGAGTTAACTCGCTTTCAGCTGTAAAGGCTGTTATACATATCCATGAAGGATTCAGGGTGGGAGTGCCTTGGTGTTGTCTGTAGGGATTTGGTGGTGCTGTGTTGTCCAGTATCAGTGAACTCACCTAGAAGATGAGTCACACAGTGATTTGGGCTTTACCTTCAGAATATAAAGGACACAGCGGTGGGAACTGTGGTGGTGACCCATCCGAGGGCAGATCTCTGGTTACAGCCAGTAGGGGTGGGCTCGTGGGTACTCGGGAGGGGTTGCCATTTGCCCCAAAGCCTAACGCTCCACCCTTCTTCCCTGCAGAACCAGACTTCTGAGCTGTGTCTGGGGTAATCCATGGTGAGTTATGCTGATGCTGCTTTCTGTGCTGGTAAGGGGAATGTGGACCCATTTCCGTACGGGAGAGAGTGTATAACTTGCAGAGTTGAGGAACAGAAGCAACCATCCCCAAAAAGCAGATGATACTGCTGATTTGGGGCACGGGACTCTCCCCACACTCCTTCTACCCACTATTTTGGCCTGTTCTCGGCCATCCCTTGCCTACAGGAGTCTAAAGAAAGGGGACCCTTGGAGAAAACCTTCCATGTCTTTGCTGTGTCTGCCAAGTACCATTGAGAGTTGTCACACGTCCTCTAATAATTCTTCAGGCCCCACAGTGCCATTTCCTCTCTGGGGAGGAGGCAGTTGCTGTGCCTGGAGATCTGTGCCTTGGGGGAGGCAGGCTGGTTAACTCTGTGGCAGACAGGCAGCACAATGTGGGATTTGTGAAGCACAAACTGGAAGCAGTTTGGGTTTATTACCAGTGTCTCAGAGTTCGAGGGTTCCATGTTCTTCAGACTATACTCTTGTAACTGATGTGGATTTAGCAACAGGGAAATTCCAATTTAACCCTTGATCAGAAGAAAACTGAAGATATGTGTCCCAGCTGACATAACACGCTGGCTGAAACGACTTAGATAAGTGCCCTGGTAGAGGCTGGATAATGATTAACTGTGCCCAGGACAAGCCTTGGCAGGACCTCACTTGAAATGCCCCTACTCTTGTAGAGCTCTACAAAGTTGTATATGGCCACTCATCTGGTTTGCTGCTTGCTTTTGGGCATCCCCCAGGGCAGGGTCTGAGATGTGCTGTGCCCAAGTGGCGCCGTGGCTTAGGTTGGTGGGACATCAGCCTGGAGGTCACCGATGGTGACGGATGCCAACCTTGGCTGGAGGTGGGACATGGGCAACTTCACTGGAGTCCGGTGACAAGGATTTACTGAGCTGGGGTGGAGGAGCCGAGAGCAGGATAAGCTGCCTGGGGTGGAGAACAAGGATCCTCTTGACTTGTTGAACTCTGAACCCCACCAAGGAAGGGACAGAAAAGTAGTTTCTGCAGGAGTTTTATCTCACTGGAAGGTGGGTCTGTGCCTGCAGCTGAGATGCTGCAGTCAGAGTGCTGCTGAGGAAACCATTTTTGACTCCTAAAATAATTATAGTTGAAGCTGTGACCAGAGTGATCCATCTTCTCTCTGTATGCAGGTCTGAAAAATTCTTCTTGCAAATCAAAGTCTTCTCACGCTCGTTTCCAGTCTTCATCATAACCACAAGAGTGATTATCTTGCTTCAAGGAATTCTTTAATAATGCTTGTCAAGATATCTTTTGCATGAAGCAGAAAGGGAGCTCTGGAGGCTTTTTGAGCACGTAGCTATAAATGCCTACATTGCTGCTTAAAAACAATTTTAGCTCTAAAGTGCTCAAAATTGTACAGGATTTTTATCTTAATAAAATTGTAGCCATTTAAATGTTTTTCAGAATCATTGGACAACCTGAGCTGATTTCAAGGGCTCCAGCAGCCGCTGGGTTGTGAGTGAATCTGGAGCCTGGTGGCATTGATGCTCAGTTGTGCTTTTTTATCCTACTGAGAAGATGTAAAAACACTTTTCCATCAATAGAAAAAAAGAATTAAAGACTTTTCTGGTTAATGTGGCATCTGCCTGGTTAGAAGCTCCTGCGTGGCTCCGAAGGGAAGGAATAAGGTTTAAAAAAAGGGGTAAAGAAACCTTGGGGATGTGGGGTGGGACACAGAGTGAGGGGCAGGGAATGGTGCCCACTCCGAGGGGGAGAACTCCAGATTGTGCATCTTGGGGTGTGGAGTGTAAAGCTGAGCCTGGGAAAAGTGTGTGTCAGCAAACTTCAGTTCTGTTTTTCTGTTCCCTGTGGCTGACCCTGTGGAGAAGAGCAATTAGGGGGAAGTCATCTGTCATACCATGGGGGGTTGATGCCAGTACCCAAAACTGGTGCTATTCCCATCACCCTGCTTTTATTTTATGAAGAAATCAGTGTGATTGCTTGAGTGTTAGAGTGAGGTGAATCTGACCAGTGTGGATCTTGAGTATGTGAACAAGGGTCCTTGGAGACCGGGGGTTGCACGTCTCATCTTGGTATAGTAAGATTTGCTGTGATGCAGAACACCCACTTGAGATTTTTGAGGGATCTTGGCTTGTTCTGTACCTTTTTGCATTATAACTGCATTCCAGCATCTGGGTGGGAGGTTGCTGGGGTGCAGGGCCTGGTTATGGGTGATCCATTTGGGCTCATCAGAGTGTTCAAAACAAAACCAAGAGAGGTGAGGTCGTCACAACTGAGTGGTCATGTACAGGGCTTGTCACCCAGCATGGCACAGCAGGACCTACCAGAGCCACCACACAGGAGACTGGCTAGGGACTGTGCCAGCCCCAGCAGTGGTCCTTGTGTGGGAGAAGATGGTCTAGGAAGGAGGAAAAGCTTTGGACTTCTCCCCCAGAGACCCCTGCAGAGCAGCTCAATCTGCTGCATGAGCCCAAGGAGTTCTGGAGCACGTTCTGGGCTCCTGTGGATCACAAAGGGCCGCCAATGTGCTTTCCACCATCTTGGCTCCACCTTTACTATCCTCAAGAGCATTAGAGAGTAATGGCTGGGTAGCCCCTCCACCAGGAAATCTTCATCCTAATTAGAACACAAGTGGAATCTACTGCAGAAGCTGAAGACACTGTGGAGGCAATGCAGGACAACCCATCTCCAAAGGATGTGTCAGCATCTTCCCACATGGGGGAAGTCTTTGCCCTCATTGCACGTCTGGCATTTTTCTGGTCTTACTTAGGAAATATTTTGATGGTTTACTGAAAAATCTCCTGTCTGTGGGAGAACAACGCATGCGCATCCTAGAGGCTGATCTGGATTTCAGTATCTGGAAACACCTTCTCTGTTTTATCCGGCATCCTTGGGGTTCCAAGATACCCAAGATGTCACTGCTGCTGGCTCTTCAGCGGCAGTTCCCAGCAGATGGGATATCCTGAGAGATATCTTGGGAAGTTTGAAGTACGAAACAAGCCTCATTTTTGCCTTATAAAATGCAAGCAAATCTGCTGCAAGCCAGCTGTTTCCTGAGTCAATGAAATATGTGTGGTTTGGGGAGAAAAACTTCTAGAACAACTTAGGATCCACAGGGCTCGAGTCCAGCTCCTGGCCCTGCACAGGACACCCCAACAATCCCACCCTGTGCCCGAGGGCGTTGTCCAAACACTCCTTGAGATCTGATAGGTTTGGGGCCGTGACCGCTGCCCTGGAGACCCTGTTCAGTGCCCGACCACCCTCTGGGGGAAGAATTTTTCCCTGATATCCAGCCTAAACTTCCCCTGGCACAGCTCCACGACGTTTCCTCCCCCCCTCCCGTCCCCCCGCCGGGGTTTCCCGCCCCTGTCGCCTCTCAGGCTCCTCCCGCCTCGCCTCAGGGCTGTTCCACTTCCCCTCAGGGCTGTTCCGCCTCCCCTCAGGGCTGTCCCGCCGCGATGTTCCGAGGCCGCCGCGCCTGGTTCTCGCAGAGCGTCAGCCCCGGCCCGCGGGGGCTCTGGGGTGAGGGGAACCGGCGGCGGCAGAGCCCGGGGGGAGTCCCGGCGGCATCGAGCCGGCAGGAGCCCGCGGGGGGATGGAGAGGGGAACACAGCCCTGTCACCCCTCGCTGGGGCGGAACAGCGTGGGGAGACACAGCCCCGTCACCCCTCAGTAGGGATTGAGGAGGGGGGGCACAGCCCGGTCACTCCTTGATGGGGGCACAGCCCCATCTTCCCTCGGCAGGGCAGAGCAGGAGGGGTACAGTCTTGTTACCTCTCAATGGGGATGAGGAGGGGGGCACAGCTTCATCACCCCTCAGTGGGGCAGAGCGGTAGGCACACAACTCTGCCACCCATCAGTGGGGATGGGGGTGGGGAGGGGGCATGACCCCATCACCCCTTGGTGGGGGTACAGCCTCAGCACCCTGAGTGGGGATGAGAGGGGAACACAGCCCCACCACCCCTCATTAATGGCACAGCAGTGGGGACACAGCCCCACCACCCTTCGGTGGGTCTGAGCCCCCCACAGCAGGCAGAGCATGGGTTTGGCCAGCTCCACATGTACCAGTGCAGCCCATGGTGCTCCCACACTGAGGAAAAGCTCTGAACCCTCAACGGGGCAGTGGGAGTCCCACAGCCATGGCAGGGCCACCACAGCTCCCATTACAGGCCCCACCCCTGGGGCCCCACAACCAGACATCCCCGTTACAGGTCACCCTGAAGTGGGAACCCTCTGGGATGCCCACCCTCCCCTCACCCCCTGTCCCCCCACAGTGGCCGGCGGAGGGGCACTGACCGACTGGCTGGATGCCGAGTACCTCTTCAGCAGCGATGCCACCCACCCCGACACCCGCAGGTGGGTGATGGAAGCATTTGTCTATGGCTTTAATGTATTTAGTGGGAACTATTTCCTGGATATATCCTATAAAAGTCAGTGGGGTGTTTTTAAAATCTTGGTATGGATGTGCTAGGGTTTTACTGCCTGGTGGAGTCGGGAAACTCACACCCATGCTACACTGCAAGCAGACAGAACAGAAAAAAAAATCCATGTGTTGAGCTGGGCTTAACTCTGATATAAATGACACTAATTGTACGGGTTTCTCACTGCCTGTGAATTATCTGCTGGAAAAACAGGGTCTAAAACAGAAGTGACACCATCCCCAAGGAAGGAACCCAGAGGTAAAAAGCTGGTGTGAGTTAACTCTGAAAGGAACCATGGGGTAAAAATGGCTGGGAAAGGACAGAAATCCTTAATATAAAAGATTAGAGAGTTCCAGAACATTCGTACAAATGTAGGGAAAGACTTCTCACTTCCTCAATATCAGTGAATATTACTTACTGTCATGTAAATATATTTATGGTAAAGGGTGCTGCGATGCTTCCAGCAGGCTTTGCTAGGCTGGATTAAGCAGCTTCTTTTTAACACACCAATGCTTAGAACTGGCTTAGATTTTTGGAATCCTTCAGCCACCCGCTCAGCTGCGCAAGAGGGGAATCCCGAGAAACCCGGAATAACGACATTCCTTCTGCCACACTTCCTGCCTGACTGCACTGTTCCCCCAGGGGAATTATATATAACTATATATTGTGTAAATATGTATAAAATACATATTCAGTCTATGTACTTAGATAATTTCTTGGGGAAAATGTAATCGTTATTGTAGTGGTTTGAACCTTGTTTTCCCCCAGAGGCTAGGAAAAGTGGTAACCCCCAGGGGTGGAAACCCCTAGAAGTTTTGAAGTTCTGTCCAATGAGCGCTCCTGCAGAAATGTAAACATATCACAAGCACTGGAAGAGAAGAGTTGTAGTTTGGTGGTAGAAGAAGTAGCCATGTTGTAGAGCCACGAGGAAAGGGGCCCGGAGCCCCTCGGGGCCTCTGGGGCCCCCCAGCCCCAGCTGGGGGCTACAGAGACTTGGAACAGTGTTAAACTGGACTATGTGTCTGTAGCTGTGAGCTGGGAGATGTTTTTCATTGTGAGTGAGCAGAGACAGAGCAGAAGCAGCGGCAGCGTCCAGAAGTTATGGCTAAAAGCCAACTGATAAGACCTGAACTGAAAGAGCAGCAGGAACAACATGCAGCACCGCAGAGAAGACTCCTGGAAGGAGAGCCGAGGAAAAGAGAGCCCGCAGCAGAGTCACAGAGTTCTGGGGGTAAGAACTAATACCAGACCCCCCAAACTCCTTTGAGACCTCCTGGAGAGGAGGAAGATGATGGACTCTTACTTGGAAGAGCCTTGAAGTGCAACATGCACTGCAGAGAGGAGCTGAGAAGCGAAGCTCAGTCATCCAGAGAGCTGAGCCAGGACGGTGTGGGAGGTTGGCCTTGGGGGCCCTCCCTTGCTGCAAGCTACAAAGAAGCTCGCAGCCTGAGGCAGGGCACAGAGGCCCTGCAAGGAGCTTCAATCTCCTGGAGATACCAGACCATCACGAAGACCCCCTGCGTCTCGTGATATGATGTGGTGAAACAGCCTTTGTCTGGGGTTACGAAGCCCACGGAAGAGAAGACCCCTCACTTGAAAGATGACGGGGCCGAGGGGCTTGGATATCCCCTCGTGAGTGCTGGCAGAGATCTAGCAACAGCTGCATGCATGAGAGAGAGAGATAGACTGCTTCTGCTACTCTGAAGAAGCTGCTGCCCTGAGAGACTGGAAGGGATCTGTCCTTCCTTCCCTCCTGGACTTTTATTTGGAGGGGAGAAGAGATCTGATCCATTGTAAATACTATATGTCATGGTAGAGATAGTTGTGATCATGTGTATAATGTGTTATAGTATTTATTTGTACAGTCATTGTAATATATTCCCTTTCCCCCACTTTGAGTCTGGTTGTGTTTTGTCTGGAAAAACCCATCTCACATTAGGTTGAGATGTGGGAGGGGGAATGGAGCTAGGGAATTGGATTTTGGGGCTATCTCAAACCATGACAAATGCTTAATATAAAAGATTAGAGAGTTCCAGAACATTCGTACAAATGTAGGGAAAGACTTCTCACTTCCTCAGTATCAGTGAATATTACTTACTGTCATGTAAATATATTTATGGTAAAGGGTGCTGCGATGCTTCCAGCAGGCTTTGCTAGGCTGGATTAAGCAGCTTCTTTTTAACACACCAATGCTTAGAACTGGCTTAGATTTTTGGAATCCTTCAGCCACCCGCTCAGCTGCGCAAGAGGGGAATCCCGAGAAACCCGGAATAACGACATTCCTTCTGCCACACTTCCTGCCTGACTGCACTGTTCCCCCAGGGGAATTATATATAACTATATATTGTGTAAATATGTATAAAATACATATTCAATCTATGTACTTAGATAATTTCTTGGGGAAAATGTAATCATTATCCATACCGTTAAACCCAGCAAACAAGATTTAGTTCCCCTCTAAGGAGGACGGTGAGGGCTTGAGCACGCTCCACCCACCATTCTTTGCTCAGCTGTGTGAAGGGACCAGTGTGAACAGGGATCAGTGAGAGCAGGGACCAGCAGGGAGAAGAATAAATAAAGGAAAGTCAGGTTTTTGCCCTCCCTAAAGGACTAGTTGCACCTCAAGAGCAGAGTGGGGCCACTTAATCCCTACAAATATGCTTACCCAGTCCATGGTCTCCTTCCTTCAGGCTGCTGTCAGTTGGAATCCCATAGACAGAAAATCACAGAAAATTAAGTGCTTTTGGCAAAAATATCAGAGCAGGCTGGTTTTAATGACAGCATCCCTCTAAACTTTCTGGTTTTGGTTTGTTTCCAGGTTCACCTTTGGAAACCAGCTCTCTTTTTCTCTTCCAGCATACACGAGAGCCTCAGATACTTGGAGGGCAGAGCCACAGTCTTTCACTCCCGTTACCTCTCGGCATGTGAGCGCGCTGGTGCCACGGAGAAGCCTTCAGTGGTTCTGGGCCACTTCGTCCTGCCCCCTGCCTGCCTGCAAGAAGGTCAGGGAAAAAAAAAAATCCATCTGGGTTTTCCCACCAGGGGGTTCCCCCATGAGCTCAGCCTTCTTGCAAACCAGGACCATCAGTTACTTCTTTGCAGGGAGGGAATTTACTTCTGCTCTAGTGGCTCTTCCTCCCCAGAGGCAGCTTATGCTCCATCTGTTATCATAGAATCACAGAATGGTTTGGGGTTGGAAGGGACCTTAAAGCTCATCTCATTCCACCCTCTGCCACTGGCAGGGACACCTTCCACTAGACCAGGTTGCTCCAAGCCCTGTCCAACATGGCCTTGGGCACTTCCAGGGTTGGGACAGCCATAGCTTCTCTGGGCAACCTGGGCCAGGGCTTCACCACTCTCACAGTGAAAAATTTCTGCTGAATATCTAATCTAAGACTACCCTTTAGCAGCTTAAGGCCATTTCCCTGTCCCTCCAGGCGCTTGTTCCAAGTCCCTGTCCAGCTCTCTTGCAGCCCCTTTAGGCTCTGGAAGGGGCTCTTAGGTCTCCCCGGAGCCTTCTCTTCTCCAGGTGAACAACCCCAGCTCTCCCAGCCTGGCTCCAGAGCAGGGGGGCTCCACCCCTCGGAGCATCTCTGTGGCCCCATCTGGACTCGCTCCAGCAGCTCCGTGTCCTTCTGATGTTGGACCCCAGAGCTGGAAGCAGTACTGCAGGTGGGGTCTCACCTGAGGGGGCAGAATAACCCCCTCCTCTGTTTCCCACACTGTGGGATCAGCCCAGGGCACAGGGGGTTTCTCAGTGCCAGCTCACACAGCCGGGGCATAGCCAGCTCCTCCTCACCAACATCCCCAAGTCCTTCTCCTCAGGGCTGTGCTCAATCCATTCCCCCAGGCTGGATTTGTGATAGGAATTGCCCTTGCCCAGAGGCAGGACCTTGCACTTTGGCCTTGTTGTCCTCGGAGGCACCTGCAGGGCCTCGCTCAGGCAGCAAGGCCACAGTCCTGTTATTTGATGCTCTCAGTCATTTGTTTTGTTGTTCTTGGCAGAAATCAGAAGGAAAATCGGCTGTTTTATTTGGGAGCAGGTGGATGTCCTTGAAGAAAAGGTAAGATGAGAAATTCATTACAGGTGTGGCTTAAAAAAAATAAGGGTTGTATCAACTCCAGGGAACCTGGTTTTCATCCCAGACCCTCAGCCCACATACAGGATCAAGTCTTGTATAAACAGCTGGAGGCACAGCGACCACAAAATGGAGTTTTTAATACTCCGTAAAGTCAACAACAAAACCTCTACCCTGGATTTCCAGAGGGTTGACTTTTGTCTATTCAGGACACCAGTTTGGAAAGTCCCTTGGAAAGCTGACCTTAAAAACAAAGGGACCGATGAAAGCTGGACATTCTTTAAGATGGGCCTGGCTGAGCAGGGAGCTTTCACAGGAACTTAGGGGAAAAAAAGGAGGGTGTGTCATCCTGGGAAAAAGGAACACTCAGGAAGTGTTTAAGGAAGTAGTTAGATCAGGCAGAAAACTCAGTTATAACTTAGTCTGGCCATGTCTGTAAAGGATAATAAGTGTTTTGATAAATACATTAATAACAAAAGGAGGCCCAAGGAAAACCATGCTCAGACAGATGCCCAACTCCCACAGGCAGAGCTCAACCCTTTGGTGCAGCATTTTCCCTCTCATTTGTGCCCCCTCTCCTTTCAAAGCAACTTCCAAGCACTTTTGAAGGGAAAATGTGCTTAGACCTAAAATTAAACTCTAAATTACACCTGAAATCAGAAGCCCTAACAATTCCATTCCTGGAGTGTGTCCCAGGTGCTCTGGGGGGGGACCAAGGGCACCATTTTAACTCAACCCTGTGCTGATTTTCACAGCCCAATGGAAATCCAGCAGAGGAAGCTGAGGCAGTAAGAAATGACTGTGAGGAAGAATCTGAGGGGGGAGCGCTAGACCTGGACAAGAGGTATTTTCCCACCCTGGATGGTGGATTTTGGGACCCCCCCCCCCAAATTCCAAGCGATCCCAGTGCACAGGAACTAACACACAGAATGTTTTTTGCCCCCACCCTGATACAGCAGCGAAGAAACAAGCTCTGAGGCACCTTCCCAGGGGGAATTTCCATACCGTGCCCTCCAGAAATACCCAATGAATAACATGGTGACAGGTAAATACACCTGGAAAGGCCTGTGGATGGAGGGGGGGAGCAGGGACCCCAGTGAGCCTGTTTTCCCTGCACAGGCTACACCTCCTCCCGGGACATGAAGAAATATGAAGGGGAGCTCCATGACTTCATCCCCGGCACGTCAGGCTACACGGCCTACTGGGTTCAAACCAAAATTAGCATCTACTGTGAGAGGAAGACCAAAATGAAGAGGAAATTGTAATGCATAGGTGGCTGGAGCAGCAAAACCTTCCCAATTTAAGAGCTGCCAGAGAGGATTTACAAATTATTCGACTGCAGCTCAACATGTTCAATGTGTATTTAAACACTTGCTAAATTTACTGCAAATATTTTAAGTAACTACCTAAATTTCACAACAAACACAAATACAGACATTTCTCTCCAGAATACAAATCTTTTGTCATTTTATTCCTACCAGGAGGGGGGTTTAAGCTATGGCTGTGAACAGTTTTCCTTGGAGGGACACATCGAAGTCTCCTTGCTTTTATTTTATCAAGTAACTGTAAGACTTTTCCCTTTCATTTAAGCACTTAAAAGTGACCAGTGGGGTTATAAAAAGCAGCTTTAATTCTGGCACAGACTGACCCTGGGCTGCCTGCTCAGGGAAGCACATGTTCCCACAAGCTCCAAGGAGCCACCACGGTCATTCTCTCCCATGGCCCCCTAAAGCAGGAGAGCCTCTAAAATACCACTTTGATCCTCACACCCCAAGCAGCCAGAAAAGAATTCAAGAAGATGCCGCAAACAGGAAGGTGCTGAGTCCTCTGCACCTGAGAACCTGCCCTCCCTCATCCCCAGGGACACAGGTGTCCAAAGACCAGGCAGGCTGAGGTGGATTCCTCACGTTTATTGGAAAAGCGACACACAGGGACGGACTCAGAGCGCTCCTCGGGGCGTCTTGAAGTTCATCCCCACTGTGGGCTGTGTCACCTGCAGGTTGGACAGGCTGCCAAAGTCCTGGAAAACGACACGGGAACAACAGGATCAGTAACAGGACCCTGCCCAGTAACCACTGAGGGTGGGGAGCGAGAAGGTGCTGTGGCAGCACCATGGGGGAATTGAAGTCTCCTGAAGAGACTAAAGAGGAGTAGATCACCCCACTCCGGAGATCAGTACAGTGGTGAGGGAATCCTTGGAGAGGAGGGCAAGGAGCACACCCAACCTGCCCATGGCAAAGCCACCATGTTTCTCCCTCCCCTCCCAAAAGCCATATAGGAATTAATCTGCCCACAGGACCCAGGGTAGAGGGACCCCCACCATGTCCCCAGTGAGAGAGCCTTTAGCCAACAGGAGTGGGAGCAGTGCCAAGGACATGCCACCGACCATGCAGGGGATAACTGAGGCCACTCACCAGGAGCTTCAGCATTTCCTTGGTGTCTGGGTCCACTTCAATGATCTCCTGGTCAAGGGCAGAGACCTGGGGACGGAGGGGAGACAGAGATGTGGTTTGATAAAGCCCCACTACCCCCCAGGTGTCCCCACAGCCACTCCGGTCCCGTCCCACTGCAGATAGGATCTCTCTGCCCACTCTGGGGAAGGGCTCAAGCAGCAGAGCTAAGAGGACCCCAATGGAGCCCAGCTCTCTTGACAGAATATGGTGAGAGGCTACAGTATGAGAGAAGAGCCTGTTTTATGGCAAATCCTTGGAAAACCAAGGCCCAGTATGCTCCAGACCAAGGCTGCTGAGGAGCTGGGGTTGGGCCTGCAACTGCACCGGTTCTGGCTGTGACCAGCAGTAGCCCACAGTGTGTCCCACTCTCCTGCTCTTTAATCCCAGAGAAACTTCCTCCAGCCCTCTCTGGACCCCAAAACTCCATTGCCATGGGTTTCCTTCCCCAAGAGCTACATCCCACCGGGATTCTTCTAAGAAACAGTGCAAGTTCAGCTGATACTGCGCCAACAGCTGCAGCAGGGATGCTCCTTCCCTGCTTGGAGTCCCTTCCCTACAACCTTTGGATACAAAGGTAACCACACCCTGGCACCACCGAGGTTTGTGCAGCACAGAAACCAGCAGCTCTGCCAGGAGCCCACCAGGGAAATCTGGGAGAGGGGTAAAATGCACTGTGCCTGAAGGCCACCGGATTTGGGAGCAATGGGATCAAGCCCCTAGAACATAGGAAATGCTCTTGGAGCGCCTCGCCCAGCTGATGGTTGGGATCTTTGGAGCACAGGGCTAAGGGGAAGGGGTGCCACCAATTCCTCCTCTCCAGCAACACTGGCTGCAGGGCAGGTTTCCAGCCGCTCTGAAATACCCTCCTGCCTCCCAACAAGATGTTTTTTTCCCCCTTTTTTAAAGTTAGGAAAACCAAAATGTAAGAAACCAGCTGCCCTTCCCACCCCAATCAGTAGGTCTGGAGGGCTCCACCTCAGCCCCCTTGATCCAAACCCTCCCTGAGCTGAGGGTTTTTTTAAAGGAATCTGGACCTATTGATGGAGATGTGCTGAGGCAGGAGGGAGCAACGGCAGAGCCTCACCTCGGGGACGTAGTTGTCCCTTCTCTCCCTCTCCTCCTCCTGCAGTTTGATGGAGATGCCACGGACGGGTCCCCTCTGGATTCGCTTCATCAGGTGGGTGACATACCTGCGGGGACACGGGGGTGTCCAGGGCTTCCCCGGGGCTCCCCCCACCCTTCTTCACACCCCCAACCGGGGGGGATGAGGAGATGGAGCTGTCACCACCCACCCCGGCGATGTACCGCCACCTCCGGGGGACATCAGAGACGAAGTGTCCGACAGCAACAGGGTTTGGGGGGGACAGGGACCCCCCCAAACACGGGAAAGCTCTCGCGCTTCTCTCCCTGCACTATCGATGACCCGGCCACGGGCGGGACCGTGATCACTTTCGAATGCAGGGCCTGGCTCTGACCTCCCCCCGAGACACCCTCAGTGCCCAAACCCCACCCGGAACGCCCCCGTTCCTCACCCTGCGATCTTGTTGCGCAGCTTCTTGCTGGGGATGATGGCGATCTCCTCGCACACGCGCTTGTTGGTGTGGAAGTCGTTCCCCAGGCGCGTGTAGTACTTCTCGATGATTACCCGCGCCGCCTTCTTCACCGTCTTCGTCCGGACGCGTCCCTGCGCGGGGCCAGCGCCGGTCAGGCCCCGCCGGGCCCGGGCCCAGCGCCTCCCCACCCAGCGCCCCCTCCCCCGGCCATCCCGGCGCCCGCAGCCCCCCGCAGCCCCCTGCCCCGCTCCCTCTGGTCCCCGCGCGGTCCCCGCCGCCGCTCCCGCCGCAGCCCGGCGGGCGGATGGCGACGGATGGCGGGGGCCGCACTCACCATGTCGGCGGCGGCCGCGCAAAGAGAGCTGGCGGCGACAGGAAGCGCCGGAAGCGCACAGCACGCACAGCGCCCCCTGGCGGCTCGGAGGGTGTCCCCAGGGGCGCCGTGGGCGTGGTCACGGGGCGTGGCTATGGCTGGATGGGCTCAGGCCTGGGGGCTCCGCAGGGTCCCAGCGCCGCCCGCCCCGGGGCCGCACCCGGACTGCCCAGCACCGCTCCGTGTCCCCAGGGCGGGATGGAGCCGCCCAGGAGGCCGTTCTGAGGCACCAAAACATCCCAGGATAGGCTGTGATGAAAGACATAGAGCACCCACAAACTCGCATCATACAGCCCCAAAGGAGGCATGACCACACCCAGGTGGCTGCAGAGTTGGAAGAGGGCACAAGGAAGGAGCCCAATACCTTACCCCCCCAAACCCTCCAGGGACATGGGGCACCCGAGGGTGCCCACTGTGGGCATCCCCCACTCCACCCCAAGTCCCACTCAGCCCTCCCCACCCCTGCAGAAAGGACACCCGGGGTCCCTCTCTCACCACACAGCCATGCAGGGTGTCACCCCTGCACCACCGAGGGTGGGAACACACAATCTCTTCTGATTAACCTCATTAACCTGGTGCTGCAATTAGAGGAGCTCCAGCTAGAGCTCAGGGGTCCCACGAACACCTCTGGTAAGTGGGATCTAAAAACGCACCTCCCAGCAGAGAGAGCTCCCTCCCACCAAGTCACCCACAGTATCCATAACTCCATCCATACCCCTTCCCCTACCTCTGGAAGAGGCACCACAGCCCTCCCAAGTTTAGAGACACCTCCCCAATCCCCCCGCAGTAGAGAGCACAAGAAAGGGCTTTTTTTTTTTGCTGCAACGTGTTTATTATGTGCCAAAAACTACACCACAGCTTACTCCACGCGTCTGTAGGAGAGTGCAGTCTTGCCTGCATATACTACAATGAGGTAGAGACTTCACAAACAGCTTCACAAAACCCCACAAAGAGCAGCTGGGATATGCAACAATGCAACATCAGCTCAGCAGGAAAGAAAAAAAAATCATCATAATAAAGAGGGAGAAATTATGACACTGGTTCTTTGGCACACAGCTTCCGATAGAGGGGGAAGTAACAAAAAAAAAAAAAAAGAAAATAATCGGCATAATTAAAGGTCTCAAATCCCAGCAGCAGCAGCATTTCAGTCGACTGCACTGTTACTCCAAACATCTCGGGAAGGAATGGAAAATTACTTGTCCCCTCTAAGAGAAAGGGCTCCCAGGAACCTTAATCGTCCACCGAAACGCAGCCCTTTTTTAGCTTGTTACAAAAAGAAAAGGTTTAAGTCCTGTGACTTTGTGTGATTAAAAACCTCTATCAACCCCCCGTAAGTGCAACTTAAAAAAGTGCAACAAACTATTTTAAAACTATATACAGCAGCTCAGAGATCATCATCCCATCCAGTTTCAAATCCAAAAACAAAAACAAAGCCCGGCCTGTCCCGTTGCAAACCTCTTGATTTACAACATCCCGCCAGCAGCCCCCAGACACAAATTGCAATAATGTTAAAAGCTGCCAGGAAAGAAAAAAATCTCTCGTTTCAAACGACTTAAAAACTGTTTTTAAGAGTGTAAAAAGGAACTCGTAAAAACCCTCGAGCGTAAAATATGAAATATGATTTGGTTTAAATGAAGAGCAAAGTCTCCTTTGTTGTTACAGTAAAAAACGCCAGCTGAACACCCAGGTCACGCCGTCCAGGTGGGGGTAAATGAATGGAAAGGCACTGTATGGCAACGGCAAAACAATGACCAATGAGACCTGCGCTCTCTCCACCAGTATTGCAAGGAATGTAAAAAAGCGCCTTTAAAAAATAAAAAAACTGAGGCGGAGGCGCCTGCGGCGACACCCCCGCGACACGTGGCCCTTGGTTGGTTGGGTTTTCTTCATTTTCAATTTTTGCTTCTCGTCAGCAAACCAGGAACCAAAGTCTGGGAACTGCAGAATGGCTTGAGGGGCGCTCCCCCCCACTCAAAACACCCCCAAACAAACCCCAACAAAACTCACTGTGCATTAGTGCAGAAACAAAAAGACCAGCAAGTGCAAACATGAATGTAAGATTTGTTGTTGTTTTTTTTTTTTGTTTTGTTTTTTTCCCCGTCAGTCCTCAGGAAGAACGTTCCCAGCCGGGCCTGGCTCCGGCAGGCGCTTCCCTGCTCCCCACTCGGCAGGTTCTCCAAGGGACTCCCCTGCGCCTGCGGCGGCCCCGGCGCCCTTTAGCTGGAGGAGTCCCTGTTCTTCTGGTTGCGCATCAGCGGGCGGTGGTGGCGCAGGACCTCCATGGAGTGCTGCCAGTGCCAGCAGGAGCGGCAGAAGTACTTGAAGCAGATCTGTGGGCAGAGCAGAGCAGCAACACCGTGGGCTTTCCAGTAGCAAAGGGTTCCAGAAGCAAAGCAGTTTCTCCCCTCCCTCCCTGCCCCGTGTAGCAGCCCCCGCCGGCACGGTGGATCCGTGGATGGGAGGGAGGGAATGCCAGCGATGGCATGATGTGCCCAGCTTCCATCTTCTGAACAGTTTGAAAGTCAGGGCCTGGGTACTGGGGCAGCAGCCAGGCTCTGCCCCAACTCCCCTGCATCTCTGCCCCTGGAGCAGAGCTGCTGCTGCTCATCTCCCACTCTGACTCCGTGGGAAGCCGCGGGACCCTGGCCAAGCTCCTCTGCCTGCAGAGAGGGGAGGTCAGCCAGAGCCCCCAGTGCCCTGGGCAGCCCCACAAGTGACCTCAGGGTGACACACTCTGACTCCAGCTTGTCACGGCTTGCAGAGCAGCAGCCTCCCCTCCTTCCTCTTCCCCCTCAGAGGCACCAGCCCATCCCACAGTAGGCCCTGACACGCTGGCACAACACCAGCAGAATCATACTGTTCCCAAACTGAGGCAGGGGAAAAGGTGCCTGTGCTTCCTGGTGAGAACCAGAGCTGCCCCTCCTCCAAAACAAGGGCTCACCCCCAGCTGGGCACCCCATCCTGCCCACTCAGGAAGGGACAAGACACATCCCTGGACACCAACACAAACCCACTGCTCCTGGCACAAGAGAACCAGCCTCACCTGGTCTCTGCAGAAGAACGGGCCGGGCTGGGAGCTGCAGACTTGGCACATGGAGTCCTCAAGGTAAGGGTCGATCTGAACCTGCAGGAGAACCAGGCAGTGGGCACAGAGCAGTGCTCGGGCAACTGTTCACTCCTTGGGCACCCCACATCCATCCCCAGCACCCCTTGGGCTGTCAGCTCCCCACTTCCCCTCTGCCTGTGGGCTGTGGTGCCCCCAGCAGCACCAGCCACAACACAGATACCCCTCCCTGGGCTGCCCCACCAGCCCCATTCACCTTCTTAGTAAACTTGGTGGTTTTGATCTCCACAAATGCAGCGGTCACAGCCTTCAGGTAACTGCGCTGGTTGTTGAAGGTGACACGTCCTGACCCTGGAATGAGCCAGACCACAACTGTTAGGCAGGAACCAGTGGGGGCTGAGGGGGAGCCACTGCCAGCACTGCCCCTTCCCCAGCACAGCTCAGCTTTGGCAGGGAGGTGGTCTCCAGGGCCTGGGGGCTCTGCCTGCCCCCTTGCCCAGGCCCCACACTCCCAGGAGGAGCAGCAGCTGGAGGGAGGCTGGCACAGCCCTGCCAAGGGCAGCAAAGCAGCGGCTCCACACCTGCATCTGGGATATGCCGGTGCAGAGACAGCTCAGCAGCTTTTCTTTGCAGCCTCCCCCTCACCCCAGAGCCTTATGTTTTGCAGCCTCATTGCCAGTCAGCAGCAATCCTGCACCACTTGCTTCCAGCCAAGTTCTGTTTAGCTCTGGGAAAACACATCCATGCTTTCCTCCCAGTTCCTGTGCGAGGCCTAAGGGGAGTGCCGGGTGTTCCAGGACTGACACACCAGCAGATTCCTCCAGTTCAGCCACAGCACCAAGTGTCACCCAAACCCATCATTCCTCTCCCAGAGCATGGAACAGAACACAGGTGGGAGGGCCTGGATCCAGTCTGGAGTTACAAGAGATATCTCAATCAGCACAAACAATCAGGGCAAAGCTTAGTTACCAGAACTGAGTGCAGACTGCTGTGACTTTAGGACAGCTCCAAGGGTGGAAGTGCCACTGAGCTGTTGAGAGAGGGTTCTTGCCTACTTGGAGCAACACAGGCTCTGCATGAACCACAGGAGGTTGGGGTCATGCCCTAGGACCTCACAGGGCCTGCACAGGGAGATTCTGTGATATTTCATCTATGGCCTCACAGAATTTGCTTTAACAGTCATTCATTCTGCCATTCCCACCCCCTTGGCACTGTCCCCCTAAAGACACTTCAAGGGGTTCTCAGCACCATGGGCAAGTTCTAAACACAAGACTTGCCCAGAAAAGCCTGACCACTGTCCAAGGACAGTGACAAGCAGTGACAGCTCTTCACTACCAAGCTCTGATGATGTTCCTGCCTGGTAACCCCAGGAGATTCAGAGTCCCTCCTCAAATTTGTGACATGCTGCAGCCTAGAAAGCTGGTCCTCAGGCACACTCTGTAGGGCTTTTCCCACAGAGATCAGTCACCTCAGTGGTGTCCCCTGGCCCGTGAGGCCATCAAGGAGGTACAGGGGACACGTGTCATGACATGTCATGACATGCAATGTTTCAGCTCCAGTGACAAAAGCCCAAAGTGTGGGTAAGACCCACAGCTGTCTCAGTTCCAGGGATGGAAGAGTAGCTCCAGCAGCATCCAACAACCACTAACAGCACCAAACAAGGACAGGAAACCCTTCAGCAATGCCTAAAGGGACATTAAAACCCTCAAGCTGCTCTGGAATAACTTAGGATCTTCCAGTTCCCAGGCACGTCAACTCTGACAGCCCTCTCCAAGATTGGTGTTGTCTCCCCATGGCCAGGAGGAGCACAGACTGTAGAAGAGGCTGAACAGACATCTGCTCCCAAAGCCTGGCACCTGGGCAGTCTTCCAACTGAGGGACAAGCCAAGGGCACCACTGCAGCCTCCTCAGAGCATGATGCTGGCAGGACTGTCACTTACCAATGGGATACTTGTGCTTGTCCGTGTCGATGCCAGCGTAGACCACCCCTCCAAACAGGTCATACATGACGGCTGCCAGGGCCTCTGCGTTGAGCATCCCATGCAGGGCCCCCACGAACACCGTCTTGCTGGGGTCGAGCCGCTGTGATGGGCTGCGCACGAAGTTGCTGTCAGCCAGGACCCACGGGATCACCTGCACCTGGAACCACACACACAGGGCAGGTCAGCACGGCCTGCAGAGCCACACACTGTTCTCAGCTCACAGGAGCCATCCCAGACCCTTAGACCACACTCCTGAGCAGCAAGTGTCACTCGTTGTTGCTGCTCAGGGTCCACATCCAGGGCATCACAGCTCTGGAGCTCCAAATACATCTGGAGGGTCCACAACGGAACAAAACCAACTCCTGCTTCCAGCCAAACTGGAGTCTAAGCCACCAGTCCCTTGAGGCTGGCAGCCAGGAGACAATCCACATACCTGCACCAAATGTTTATGGCCCAGTCGGATGCCTCCCAGCACAGGAGCCTGTTGTTGGAGGGGATCACTGGAACAACCCACCCACTGCCAACTCCAACAGGAGCTCCCATCTGCTCGGCAGCTGATGGAGGGTTCCAGGGAGGAAAAGCTTCTGGCAGAGCTAAATCACCAAGCACAGAAGCACTGCCAATCACTAGACACCTGGAGAGCTGTCTGGAGCAAGTTAGTTTGTGCCTGTCTAGGTAAGAGCTGGATCTCCATCCTGTAACTCCCCTAACTCAGGCAGTGGTCCATGATCTGAGGTCCCCCTTTCCTGGAAGGCCGAATGGAGCCTCCAGCAGCCTCAGTACCTCCAGAGCACAAGACAGAGCCAGACAAGGCTGCACTGGGGAACAACCTGGGATCTAAAGTATCTGCCTGGGGAACATGAAAGCCATCAGTTTTGCAAGCAGAGGAGGCCTGACAAAGCATCAGAAGGATCCCAGTCTGATTCCAGAAGCAAAGGTGTGCTAGAAGCAGCATGGAGCAGTAGAATTCCCTGTTCCCATGCTCCTTTCCAGCTAACTGAAGCTGAAGGTAGGGTCTGCCACCAACCCACAAGCTCCACATCAGTTTAACACAAGCAGTTGTGAAGGACACAGACCTGACACATCCCCACCACAGCAACACACCAGTTAAGGCCAGCCAGGAGCCAGCACTCCTGCTGCTGCTGTTCCAGCCCTGCTTTCCTTTTCTCCAAGGATCTCATCCACATCCCCTGCTGCCCCTGTGGTTCTGCTCACCTCTTTGCAGCGCATCCTGCGGCTGGACATCTTGAAGTAGTACTCACTGAGCCCGTCGGGGCTCAGCAGGTCCTGGGAGCACGCCTGGAGCAGCGCACGCACCGACTTCTCCGACTCGAACACCAGGTAAACGTATCCTTTGGAGGGGAAGGGAGAGAAGCAGCTGTTAGAACTGTGGTGGAGAAGGAAGGCCTCATCCCAGTTTGCAGACACCCTCAAAATCACTCAGATGCCACCTGAATTTTCTGTGTGACAGCTCTTGCTGTCCCCAGCAGACTCTTTGTACAATCCAGAGTATGGCCAAGCTGGGAAGAGCCCAAACCCAGCATGGCACAAGGGGCAGAATACCCACATCCACAGGGGCTACTGTCTCTTATGGACAAACCACACCTGGACATGCCAAGTGGGCACCACCAGCCTGGCCACAGTAAGGCCTGCAGAAAAATGGATTCTGCTTCACATTTAGAATATCCTGGCTCAGAAAGGTAAGTCCAGGATTTTAAAGTCACTTCCATGGGTGCCAGCGCTGTGCCTCACACTGCTCTGGTACCTGAATAGGGCCAGTGGGCACCAAACAGCCACTTCCTACCCCATAACTCCCTCCTGCTTATACAACATGTCAGTCCAGCTGCTCCAGACAGGATCAGGCCCTGGACATTGCTGTCTCACTGGTCTCCAGGCTGTCAGTGTGCTGTGGGTGCCCATCTGGACTCACCACATGCTGGCAGTGGGGACCAGCTGTTATCTGGAGCCACAGCCCCATGTGGAGCTCCAGAAACAATCCAGAGAAGGTTCCCATCATCCCATAGCTCTGTCCAGCCCTGCTAGGGAGGGGTGGGGACGCTGGGTTGGGGGTGACTCCGCAGCCCAGGTGCAGACCCAGGTGAGGGCGGGACATTACCCAGGGTGCTCTGTACCATCCAGTGACCAGCATGCAGCCGTACCATCCCAGCATCCGTGCTGTAACATAGCATGGGAAAAAAGTAACCCTACCGTGTCGCTATTACCTTTAGGCATATTACCTTTGGGAGGACAGCGTGGGTGTTTGCCATCCTTACCGGGCCACTCCACACTCAGGGAGCCAAAAACACGGAAAGTGTTGATCAGCCCAGCTACAGACAGAAGGAGAGAGGTCAGTGTGCCCCCACTACAACTCCATCCTGCACCCTTCCCCATGTCAACACCCAAGGCCTCTGTGTGGGGCTAGGGGCTGCTCACCTTCTGTGATGTCCCATGGAACTCCTCCCAGGAACACTTTGCAGGAGTAAACAGGGTTCTTGTAGTTTCGGGGAGGCAGCTGCCCGCTCCAGGTGCAGGTTGCTTCGTTCACAGCTTGGACAGACACCAGTAACACTCAGTACAGGATCACTTCCTTCCCACTCTCTCATAGGTCTCCCCCATATTCCCCAACTACAGGCTGAGCAGAGCTGCCCAGACACCTGCCTGTTCTCTCAGCAGGTAGGAGCCAGAGCCAGGCTTGTGCCTGGAGAAAGCCCTGCTCTTATGCAAGCTACATGCCCAGCCATGGTGCCTGCACAGACACCACCATGCCCTCCCAGAGGTCTGGGACCATCCCCTGGCCCTGCAGCCTGCCAGGACCACCCCCAACTCACCTGCTGCTTGCCGATGAAGCCGGGCTTCTCTTTCGATACTGAAGGGGTCTTCCGGAGAGTCCAGAAGATCCCAGGAAGGCCACGCAGATGCTCCAGGCCATCTTTTCGATGCACTGGCTGGGGAGGAAGTTACTGCAGCCAGGGCAGCTTGATCTTGATCCAGCTGGGATCCCACTCCCATCTTGAGGGGTTCTCTTGACACCCCACCGAGAGGCAGGAAGGGCAGAGGTGGGGAGATGCGAAGGCTTGACTGTAAGAGAAAGGCCACATTGAAATCCAGCTCCAGAGTAAGAGCACATAATGCCAGGGTGAGGTACCACACTGGGGCACCCTCACCCATGGCACTAGAAGGAGCTCTCAGTGATCTCCTGAGACCCTCTGACATCTAGCAGAAGCAGGAAAGCAGCCCCCCAGCTGCCCCAGCACCCTCATAGGACCAGAACTTCCCTGGCAAAGGCCTATCCCCGCAGCCATTCCCCCCATGCCCATGATCAGTAGCAGGGATTGTTAAGCAGGAGGCACCTCACAGACCACAAAGCCAACAGTTACCCCCTGCTGCACAACTCCAAGGACACTAACCCCCAGGGAGCACCAGTCACCCCAGGAGGAATGGCTTCAGTGGGCAGGGTTCACTGGCAGCACCCACTGGCTCCAAAAGCACCAGCTGGATCCCACCCTTCCAGCCCAACTCCAGGCCTGCCTGACCAGGAAGTGGACACTGCTGGCCACAGCCACTCACAGGTTTCACATGCCCCTCCCAGGGCAGAAGGAAGGAAAGCAAGGATTGAAGGAGCAGCAGGGATGTGAGACACTGCGCAGCTCACGGTGCCAGCTGTGCTGCAGATCCATCCCTGTGGCAGCTGCCCACACCAGGGCCATGCCAGGAGACCTGACCTTCCCAAACAAGGCCAGCACAGAGCCCTGTGCCCTGCACTGCCTGCCACCATCCCTGCCTAGGGTGCTGCAGCCACTTCCAGAGCAGATCCTGATTCTCCAGGGTGGATCACAGCAAAATCAACCCCACATCCAGTCAGCTGTGTCCTTCACACCCATTCCAACACAGCAATAGGTGTCCTTCACACACATCCCAACCCCTTGTCCAAGGGGTCAAGGCCAGAGTAACACTGTGGCAGAGCCAGAAGCAGCTCCTGGCTTATCCTTCTGTGTCAAGGCCAGGCCAGGCCATGCAGCAGCACCTCCTGAGCTGGCTGGAACCAGGCTGTCCTGCTGGCATCCAGAGCTGCTGCTCACAGAGCTCAGCACAGACTGGGGCAGCAAGACTGACACTTGCCGTGCTCCCTGCCTTCCAAATTTAGCTGTGCTTTAGGGAATAGGAGCAGGCTAGACCCAGTTTGCTCAAGAAGAAACAGCCCTGAGATGGGGAACTGCAGTCAGCAAACAGGAAGGGCAATGAAAGGCAGGGACAGGAGCTCCTGAGAAGTTCAAGCTGGAGCCTGGAAGTAGCTGTGCTCATCAGCAAACTTCCTGCTGGAATCAGGGCAAAGACACTCAAACTGACACACACCAGTTCAAGCACTCAGACCTCCCTGGGAGCTACTATAACCCATTAGGGCTGTAAGCAGAGCCCTACAGCCAAAATACCAATATAGAAGAAAATATATGACGATATTACTGGCTTGTGCTGAGGGAGTGCACGAGCAGCCCTTCTCCCAAACCCTGGGCTGTGTCAGTGTGAGCATGACAGCTCCCTCCAGCACTCCCTTCCCTGGCAGCCCCCCACAGCTCTCCCGTGCTCCCCAGAAACACAGCAAGATCCCAGGAACCACAGAGTGGGCACGAGACCCAAACTTACGATCAAGTCTGAGAGGTGGTCGGAGCCAGAGCTGAACCCACTGGTGTCAGAGTCCGAGGGGCTGCTGGAGCGGGAGTCCAGGAGGGACCGGGAGTTCCTCAGCGGCGGCGTGGAAAACTTTTCTGACAGGTCTGAACCAATGGGGTCTAGAGGCAGGAAACTCAGTGGGGGCTTCCCCAGGACATTCCCGAGAGGGTTACTCAGCATGCTGAGAACTGCAACAGAGAGACAGTGTCTGTCAGTGCTGCAGCACAACACACTGCCTTCCTCTCAGCTCTTCTGGCAGAGGCACCGGGCTCCTGCCAGCCCACAAATGGCATTATCAGGGAGGTGGCACCCCTGGCAGGTACCAACCCTCTCCACAGCTCTTTGCCATCAGTTGTGCCACAGTGCTGCACAGCCGGAGCCAGCACCAGCAGCCTGGTGTGGCTGACGAACACAAGGGTGGATTAATCCCCTGAAACTGAGATCAGCCAGAAATCCCACTTTGTCTGGGAGAGAATCAGAAACCCCAAAACCTGGATATGGATCTCAGAGGTGCTCTGGACAGGCCTCTCTGACCAGCCCATGCCACTTCTTGATGCTTGTGCCAGAGCAAGCTGGGAGCCCAGGGTGCAGCTCCCCAGCAATGGGGGCACACACCAGGCTGAGAGGAGCACACCAGCAGGCACTGCCAAGCTCAGAGGTGGGATACTGCCTCACATCAGCCCCACCAGGAGGTGGTTATGGGCAACCAGGAAGGTGCCAGCCTGGCCTGCTGACAGAGAGGCTTTGCAGCCCTCAGTGAGCCCCGTCCCTGGTGCGTGCTCACAACAAGCCTGTCTGGTCAGGCCTCTGCCTGAGAGCCAACAGACAGGTACTCGCCAGACTGCTTCCCTCACACAGCAGGTGTGTCTCCCACTGAGCAGAATCCAGGCAAATTCCTCTCTGCAAATGGAGCTGTCCCCCAGGCAGAGCACCAGACGACCAAGGGGTCAAAGTCATGTCCTGGTCAGTGATGTCCAGGCAGCTGCCACCCAGGAGGAGAGAGAGCACAGGGCAGGCTCAGCCACGCAGGATCCCACAGGGGCACAACACCAGTCAGCTCTATTCAAAAGGAGCAAGTCTCAGCAAGTTGAATGTGTCCCCAAACCCAATGGAAAGAGCAAAGCATTCAGAAATGGTTTCAATTATTCAGAGCTTGAAAAACAAGGCAGCTTGTCCTGAAGCTTTCAGTTTCCAGCAAAGCAAGTTTGGGATCCGCTTGAGCTCCTCCAGCCCCAACTGATCTCAGCCAGCTGGACCACTGGGTTTTAATCTTGGATTTTCAGCAGCTCCTGTGCAGATGAGGATTAATAATCCAAAACACCTCCCAGTCCAGGTAAGTAAAAATGCCATCATGCTTCAAGTACACTACGGTCAGACACCAGGACAAGGCAGTGTCAGCACCAGAGAAACCTGCTGAGGTGCCCGAGGCGAGATGCTGGGATGTACCTGTCCCAAGCCACATTATCCAGAGGCACACCTGCTGTGGAACTGGCATCTCCAGCCTCACACTTAGGGAGAAACCTCACAACACCAACAGAGATCCCAGACAGGTACTGGTAGGTCCTTTACTTGAAGCATCTCCCTTCAACCCAGCTGAGCCCTGAGTAACAGTCACAGCATCTTCCCACATTTGCAGAGCCTTATCCCTGCAAGTTTCCCCTATTTTGGTCACAGTACAGGACTACGCACTCACCTCTGACCACACCTGGAAAGGGACGTCCTGCCCTTGGCTCTCCCCAACAGCAGCACCTGTGCTCACACCCAGCCCTGCAGCCACGGGAAATCCCAGCTGGCCCAGCAGTCCTTACCTGGGCAGAGCCCCAGGAGGTGAGGGAATGAAGGCAGCTGGAGCCAAGGAGGATGCTGCTCCCTCCTAGTCAGGGCTCAGAGCAGGGCAGAGCATCTCCCAGCCCAGGCAAGCCACACTACACTGCTCCACCGACTTCTCTGAAGCCACGTGACATGTTTAAAAATACAGCCGGCGTATTGTTCCAGGGAGACAGCTGAATGTGTCCGACAGGCTCCAAAATCTGATTAGTCACTAAACAGCACAAGAGGCAAAGCAAAGCAGCTGATCCCATGGCCCAAACGCTCCCGCACTGACGCCCTCCTCCTCCCCAGCCAGCGAGGACAGTGGGTTTGGAACGCCGGGCAGGGAGCAGCCCTGTGCTGACCCTGGCTGCACAGCATTCCAGAGACCTGGAGCAGCAAGTACCAGGCAGTTTGCTACCAGGCAATGCTGTCCTGCACCTCATCTCCTGGTTACCGGAGATGAGAGACCACAACTCCATTCAGGATGCACTAGCAAGGGTTTGGGAGCTCATTAGGAGCTCCCAAAGGCATACAGGGTCCAGCTGCTCTGCCCCATTTATTCACCCTTACCCCTGCCACCACTTACACATTTCTCCCAGGAATGCTCAGCTCTCACCACAGCTACAAAACCAGTAAGGCCAGTATGAGCACACTGGAGTAGCAGGATTACTGGCCTTTAAAGGGATCCACTGTCTGGACATTAACCACCAGGCAAAATCCTGCTGGCTCCAACTGCCCCACTCCTAACCTCATGTCCTGGAAGCGCTGACATTCTGCTGTTAATGCAGATGGATTCCATCCACTCCAGCAGCTTTGACAGCTCTGCACAGGCAGCACTTGGTTACACGCTCTACAGGATACACTGAGCTCGTGGGAGACCCCACATCACCCCAGTGGGCCTGACTCAGCTTCAGCTGGTACCCATGGCCTCTCACAGGGACATTGGGAGGAAAAGCCATGAGCTATGCTCAGCATTTCCTCCTTTACACTTGCTTAGTGACCAGGTTGAATGCCCTGAATCCAGCCTCTTAGGTGGCCTAGGAAACATCAGCATAAGACACCAGATTTTATTCCTCACCCCCATCCTGATGGAATCTTGCTCTAACTCCCTGCTCCAACCCACCCAACCCCTCCTCACAGATGGGGCACAAGAGCCCAACACAGGCTGGCCATCTAAAAGCCCTCAAAAGTCCTTGTGGCCACAGTTCTCCCTGGGAAGTTGTCCTTGTGTCCCCTCCCAACCAGACAGCTCACGGAAGGGAATAACCATTCCCAACGCGCATGACAGGATGCATCAACAATTCCTGGTGTCAAGAACATCCTTGCAAGTCCCAAAGCGATGCAGTAAACGTCAGGGAAACAGACTAAGGAAAAAAAAGTGAGTGCAAAGAACTAAGTATTTTTCACATCTGGAGGGGAAATTTTAAACGAAGGGTCAACACAGCTCGCACAGCAGCCACGTGGGGAGAGCTTCTGGAACTTTTCCTGCCTCTGCTCAGCTCTGCAAGGGAGGTACATGCCAATGCTCCACTGCAGGGGACAGCAGGAAAGAAGCTTTTAGTAGAAACTCAGTGCTGACTTTTGACTCACTGCTGCAGCTTTAACAACTGATCCGGAGCCAGTGCGCTCTGCTCCATCTCAGAGTGTGTCAGCCCAGCACTGGCAGGTTTAAGAGTTCTGTGGAGCAGCCTTGACACCCACATGGCACTGCCAGATCATGGGCACGTAGGGCTCTCACTGGAGAAGGAGCATTTTAAAAACCATTCATCCTCCTTAGCTGAGCTTTTCCCAGTAAATGCTGTCAGACCAATGCTGTTGCAATGCACCTTAATTCCTGCATCATCCCAGGGCTCCAGAAGATACCGAGGGGAGCACAAGCCTCTTGGAGCCATCACACCCAAACCAGACACTTCACAGAAATAAGAAGCTACCCTGAGCCCACAGTAGTGGTTTCACAGGGCGCTGGTTTTAACTCTTGAGGCCAACTCTGCCCACAGACCCCACATTATCCTTTAAGTCCAGTTACCAACCACTGAACTATCACTTTTAAAGTGAATTTACCCAGTCTCAAGCAGATCACTCCATCAGTACAAGCTGCAGTTCACAGCATACCTTGGGAAAGTTGGCCTAAAAAACAGCAAGATGCCCAATACCCAATCCAAACAGCTTCAGAACAGCTTTTACTTTTCCACCTGCCAGTTAAGATTCCCAGCACGTGCCCAGAACCCTGGAGCACACAGCTCTTCTTATCAATTAGCCCACTGCACTAAGCACCACACGGAGCATCCACTGAATTTACTCCTGACAATCAGAGCTGACCAGAAGCTCTGCCACCACCACACTGACCTCTCAACAAGTGCTTCTGCTTGGCTCTGGGGAGACCACCCAGCAGAACGAGCCAACAGGAGATCAGTGCTGACACTGTTCGGTTTTAGTCAAATTATGTAGCAACTGAATCTTTCCCAGAGCAAAAATCCCCCTCACCTGACAGCTGCCCAGGTCCTTCTGTTCAGGTTCACTCCCCACGCTCAGAACATCAGTGGGAGCCTCCCCCTGGCTGGAAACAGCAATCCTGTTGCAGGAGCAGGGTGCCAGGCCCCAGTTCTTATGCTGCCAGCACCGTCTGGCACCTGCAGGCTCCGAGCGCAGGCGGTTCCGTGCCACGCTTGGCACAGCCCCGAGCGTGAGGGGAGCATACACACACATGTACTCTTTGAAGTCGCGCTCTGAAGACATGTTCCAGCCTCTCAAAGCTCACTGCAGGGCTGGAAAAAGCCTATTTAGAAGAGCTCAGGACTTGTCTGAGCAGGTCCGTGATGCCAAGGCCTTCAGAGGGTCACTTCTGTTGGCTGGCACCCCCAGTAAGGTTAGACAGAGCCACACTGCAACCTCCAGAGAGGAGATTCCAGAAGTTTATCTGCTGGGAGACTACTCAGCACAGAAAGGATGGTAAACTTAAGACGTCCCCTGCATCCATCAACTACTAAGGCTGGAAATCTACCCTTCTGCTTGGATGCTCTTGCAGAAATAACAGGAAAGCTCTTACCGAGAGAACTAAGGCAGAAGAGCCAGATTTCAGTGCCACCATGCTGCTGCTCCCACCAGGTGACACCTGAGGCCCAGAGGCTGCAGAACCATATACACTTTGGGGCAAGGCAACAGGGCAGGGAAGCAGCATGACCAAGGCCCTGGAGACTGAACACAGTGCAGTTTCTTTTGTCATGCATCAAATAAGCTTGTAAAGGGAAAAAAAAAAAAAGCTGATGTCCTAAACAATAGCCTGCTGCAATTCCAAAAAAACAGCTCGTCTGCAGTTTTTACCACCCAGCCAAGCTCTGCCCCGGTGGGGTGGGAGCAGCTGAATGTTTTAGTCAGCCAAAAAGCAGCACCTCCTACAGACACTGAGCAACTCCATGGCAAGAGAAACATTTGCATGTCTGAAAGGCAAATGGGCACCTCAACCTCCTCCTCCAGCTCCAGTTACATCTCTAAGTCAGGCAGTGACACAGCCAGACAAGCTGCCAGGGTGAGATCTCCCCCTCTGTCAGCAGCTCAAAGCTAGAGGCAGGGAAGGGGTGATCAATACTCCAGCCTAATCCTAAGCAAAGTTTTAGCACTTCTCACCTGCAGCCCTAGGACCTGGAGCTGCCTGTGAGGAGCCAGCACACCTGGGGCCACAGGGCCACCGAGCCACAGCCAGCTGTGGGGCTGCACCACACAGCACAGGAATGGGCTTTGCCTGGCACAGGGAAGGTAGACACTGGATTCCCCCTTCCATTTACAGACCACCAAACTCTTACAGGGGCACAAAGAAACCAAAGAAGCTGCAGCAAAAGCAGTGGCACAAGAATTTCTTCCTCTTAAGTGGAGCAGCCACAGGACAAGGCCAGGGGTGGAGGGGAACTCTGTCCTTAGGCCCTTGGAGCTCACCAGAGCAGCACACTGGATACCTCCAGAGGTCCTGTCCAGCTTAAATCCTCACAATTTGATTTTGTTCCCATTATCCATTGAAAAAAAGCAGTCACTGCTGTCATAAGAGGAGCCAACCCAAGTCCAAGGCACACAGTCCTCTCTGGGCTGTATCACCACAGAAGTCTCAATCATCTCAAACCAACTACCAGCTCACTACAAGAAAAGCAGCTCCAAAAACTGCAGAAGTGATCAAACCAGCAGCAATCACCATCTAAATAAGAACTACAGCACAGCCTCCCTTTTGTTTCTGAACTACAAAAGAGGAACCTCTGCCCTCACAGATTCTTCATTTGGGGCGAAGAAGAACTGAGGATATTCAGGCAGCTATTTCTGGCTTGCTAAGAAGGGGGCAGGGGAATAAAAAAGGCAGCATGATCCCACAGCTGAACCACAGAATTAGAGTCAGGACACCTGAGGTCTATTCTTGGTTCTGTCACCAACATGGTAAGTCACTTGCCCTGAAAAATGGAAACAGCAGCAGAACTAGGAAGAGAGAGAAGCTTATTGCATTAGCACCAGGGAGGCACAAGTCCTCCTCTGGCACCAAGAGCAGGGCCTGGCTGACAACAAGGCTCACTGAGGCAGGGAATTCACTGCTGTGTGTTTCTAGGAAGGGAGAACAGATGCCTAAGGTAAATATATAAATAAGAAACGACAGCTAAAATGGGCTTCAGAATTAGAAATGTCCAGGTGCATTCACTAAGCAGGCTGCCACAGCCACAACTGTCTTTAAAAAGATCAGAACACTGAAGTACAGCAGATTTTAACATGTATCAGTCCCAGAGAGATTTAAAAGCCAACATATTCAGGTCAAATTCTGCACAACAAGCTTCAGCTTTGCAAGTCTCAAGAACAAACACTTCTATATTTAAGTACCAAACTCCTCTCAATTATCTGCAGCAACATCCAGGGTGCAAACTCTGCTATGTGTTACCTGTGCTAACAAGAGTGACTCATCCTCACTCTCAGCTGCATCAGTCTGGGGGTGGCGAGTCCAGGATAGCCCCTTTAGAAGGGGGGTTGTCTGGAGGAGGGTGAGGGGTGCAGGCTGTTGGCCCTACCCCTCTGGACAAGGCAGTAGCGAAGGAAGAACAACAGGCTTTAGTCTCAAATGCAATCTTATTTGGGAAATGGCACATGAGCTTCACTAAGGCCTTCAGCTGGCACAAAGCCACTGTCAGACTGGCACTCACAGCCCCACCAGTGATGACTGCGGGTTCCCAGTTATCTTCCAGAGGTCTGCATGCCTCAGCATCACAGCTTTGGGGGTTTGCCTCACCTTCCCTCTGCACTCCTGGGAAAAAACCAGACAGAGAGACAAGGAGCTGGGCATTTCTCTGCATCCCTCCCAAAGGGGTGGTAGCAGCTGCCGTGCCCAGGAGCAGCCTCTGTGCTGGCAGCAGCACAGACAGCACCTGTGATTCAGCTGTTTTGCCAGTGCCTAAGGGACCAGGCACAAGGAGATGTGTTTCCAGGGTGCATCCCTGGCTGGAGATGCCCTGCTCAGTGCCCCAGGCCACACCCCATGTGTTCAGTCCTACAGCAGCACCAGGAAGGGACTGTGCAGTGACAGCTCAAGGACCACAGCACCATCTGGAAGTGGATCATTTCAGAGCCAACCCAGTGGAGATGCCCATTTAATGGGTGTTGTTCTGGGAACACTGTGGCAACCCAGGAATTAGCTTCTACAGCCCCCTTGGCCCACTGCTATTTCAGCCACCCTCCAGCAGATTTCCTACCCTGAGCAGGAGGTTGGGCTGGATAACCTCAAGAGCTCCCTTCTGAGTTACCCTAAAAAAAAAAGCCACCCTGCCAAGAGCACTGCAGGGGACTAAGAGCCCTCTTGCAGCAGTTCCACACGCAGTCACTGCATAAAAAGTCAGCAGGAGGGATTTCACCTGTATAAACAGGTCCAATGTTCCCTGCTGCCCTGGCCCTGGTGACACCCCAATGACAGGTCACCCTGCAATGCCACACCTGGGTATCACTGTGCCCAGGGACAACACAGCACCAGGGACAAACTCAGGCCTAAGGTAGCAGGAGTTGGGGAAGAGAAGAGCAGGCATCACTCTTACCTTCTGCTACAGACAGCACACTGGGAAAGCAGCTCCCAAAGCTGTTCCCCATCCCAGCTCCACGTGGAAGCACTAAGGCCAGCACACACTGTGGAGTTTGCCATGAAGGTACTGAACCAAAAACACATCCAGGCCCTCTTCTAGAGAGCTTCCATGTTCCCACCAATGGAGCTGCAGCAGACAGAGCTTTTCAGGTCGGCTCTGTCCAGCAAGGAACCATCTCATCCACTGCTTGGACATGTAGCAGTACAAGGGCTGGAAGAAAACTCACCCACCCCATTTCTCATCTGACTGGGACAATTCTGGGGATGAATCTTACCCCCAAGGCCAGAGCTTGCACACAATAAACCACCCTGCTGCTACCTCCAATATCAGTCACAAAAAGACTAAGTTACCAGTAGCCTGGTGCAGTTCAGAGCCACCAAACAGCAGCTCCAATGCTCTCCTCAGAAGGGAACACACCTGTTAAGGCTCAATTCCAGAGTGAGCCAACAGAAATGTTCTCCAGACCACCACTGGACACTCTGCACACTTGGCTGCTCCAGAGGTCACAATCAAACACCCCTCCCTGAGAAGCCAAGAGGAGGGTTTGGGGTGGTGCCCCCCTGCTCCCCCAAGCTGCCTCCAGCACAGGACTGGAGCTGCCCTGACCCACTTCAGTTCTGGATGGATACAAGCAGAGATGCTGGTTGGGTTCCTGTTCCACTTACTCCTCTATTTGCATCTTCTGTTTTACAGCATCAGCGCAGATAAAAATAAATCTGTTTTAGGAGAAGCTGCTCAAATGGAAGCTTTGAGAGGTAGATTAAGAGCAACTGCCATTAGAAACCAATTGCAAGCTCAAGTTTGATACTTCTTTTACTTATTTGACACATATTTTATTCTGTTAAGGATCAAATACTGCTGCCACATGAGCAGTGTGCAGCTATTAAGTGCTTCCCTGCTTCCCACTCCTCAGCACGGCCACTAAGGAATCAGCCCACAGACCATGAGCAGCCCTTATGGAAACACTCAAGGAACAAGTGCCCATTAAGCACCCACACCAAGTGCAGTCTCAGAAAAGCCCAACAAGAGTCAGGATGGCACAGGACAAGCTTTCAGGGACTCCTGGAGTACAAGCACCAAGCAGGAGACCAGGAGAATCAAGGCAGCTCCCAGCTTTGTTCCCTTATGCCATTATCACCCATAAACTCCACACAGGAGGCACCACCACCATGTTCGTGCTTCCACTACTATTCCCTGAACATCACTGGGCTGCTGGGAAAGCCTGTCTTCTTTTCAAGGCAACAACAGGCACCTACAATATGGAATTCAGGAACACTACCAAAACTCTGGATACCTGTTTACCTGAACCAGACACAGTTTGAGGTCAGCAAGAGATAGCCTTGTCTCCTTGCCCCAGCAGCCACACCATCAGTTGTGTGAAAGAACCCTTCACTGCATTTTCTAAGCAGACTTGGGCTTCGATCTGGCCATGTCTTACTCAGATGAAGCGCTTGCTCCCCGCACCCAAAGTTCCCCTGTCACTAGAGAGCAGGAAAAACCATCCTCTATTGCCAACCTAGTGTCATCCAAACACTGAGTTCTCCCATCAGGATGAGCCTCTGAAACATTCCTCTAGCACAAGGAGAGGGATTTTTACACAGCCAAGCAGGAATATGCAGGAGCTGAGGGTACAACTAGGTCTTCTGAAGCCACACGTCCAAAGACAGAAGGAAAACCAGCAGGGAGAGACCTGGACACGCACAAGGGAGAGCTCTGTAGAGCAGGGTTAGTCTAGCAGCAAATTAAACAGAGGGAGAACTGGGGAATTCCCTCATCCAAATCCTCTGTCTGCCCCAAGCTCTGCATCCAAGCACTCAAAGCAGCAGTCTGAGGAAGGCCAGCAACTCCCACGGTGTGTTTATGAACAGCCACCCCCAGGCTGAGCAGCAACGCTCACCTGGGTGGGTTCAGGTACCTGCCACCACCACGCAGCATTTGAGGACACTCTGGAAATAGCCCAACCTGAAGAAGCAGCATACGAATACCTCCTGCTGTTCTCAAGAAGAAAGCAGGAGCCCATGACAACAACCATTCTGCCTGTGCAACAGGTCTTTCATCCTTCAGAGGTGGGTTTTGCCTTGAAGACTTCAGAGTGATCCATGCTCAGAGGCCTCCACTATCTGCCAGGCGACACACAACAGACGGCAGCTCCAGCCTAGCAGATTTTAAGCAACTACAGATAAGCAAGCTTATTGCAAAAAAATTAGTTGCTGTGCTCTGGGAAGCAGGAGAACCAAGGGCTGGGAAGATTCAGCAGCATTTCCTTACCAAAGGCAATTTCCTCAGCAGAGTGACTGGAGCTGCAACCTTGCAGGCTGGAGAATGAGACAGCAGCAGCCACCCCGCAGAGGGCACAGATGAGGCTGGAGCTGCAGTCTCAAGAGCAGATCCAAGGAAAGGCTCAGATCTGTAGATGCACCAGCAGTTTTAGGGGCACACAACAAGCAGAGAGGTAGATACAGCAAGGTGCTCCATCAGACACCATCAGAAGAGCTCACCTGCTGGCTTCACCTAGAGAGAGAGACAGACATCCTCTCCAGAAGACTTGATCCTGCTGAAAACACCCTTGCAGGTTAGCATTGCAAACTTAAAGAGAGTGGCTTTAGGATGATTTCCCAGTGGGCAAGTCTACTGTCCCACATAGGGACAGCTCTCAATGTAGGGCAGGACAGACCAGCCAGACCAAGCAGCTGAAAACCAGCCAGGGAGACCCAAAATCTGCACAGGGATCTGCTGTACACTGCTGTTCTCCAGGTAAAAACTGGATCGAGACCCCATTTCCTTGTGCCACTTGAGGAACAGGGCAGTGAAGGTAAAGGATACCATCAAGGGCAGTCCCACCTCACTGCCTCTTAATCTCCAACCCTGCTTCTGCAGAGCAATGAACTAACTCTGAGATCTTAACACATGTGCCTGCCTACTGTGAGGCTACTTTTAAGATAAGGAAACACTGCCTCAAGAAATACAGCCAGGAATGGCAGGACTGGAAGTGTTCAAGGCCAGTTTCCTGCAGAAGTCCCTCCCCAGGCCACAGAGTAGGTTTCTGGGACTTGTTGAAGTATTTCCAGCCTGACAGATCTAGTGGCAGCAGAGGGTTTGAGATGCTTTGCCTGCTATGAGACAGCAGTTCAATCCTACAGCCAATAACTGCCTGCAGCTTGAGCCTGCAGCAGCCACTGCCTCCAGAGAGCCTCTCTCCAGACACCCAGGACAGGCATTGCCTCTGGGACACTCCCCAGGGCTCAGCACATGTCCTCAGTGTCTTACAGTACCAGGTGCAGCAAGAAAACTCACAAATAACCCTGCTGGGGTGCAAGGGGCTCAGCAGCCCTTTGGGAATAGGGTACATAGGCAGGATTGGGGCATACAAACCATCCCTGCTGCTCTCCAGTCTCTGGATCAGCAGGCACCTGATCCTACTGCACCAAGCTGCATGGTGACACCGCCCTAGGAGCACAAGGTGACACCAGATGGGTTTGCAGCCAAAGGTCCTTCCCAGGCTGAGGAAGCTCTGTGCTGGCAGGGAGAGGAGAGGAGGTCCCAGTTCATCAGTACTCAAGCACAGCACTGCAGGGGACCACATCAGCAATATTTATAGCCTGATTGTTAGCTTTTTTTTTTTTTGCATTTCCACCCTTCCAGCCACCTCCCTGTGGGTCTGCACAGCTGAGTCACTGCTGGAACCTTCCAAACGCTTGGGTGCCAGCGGCACAACAGTTCTGCTTGGCAGCGCCAGCCCTCCCTGTCCCCAGACAAAGGCCAGCTCTGCTGCAGCCTCACCTGCTCACAGGACACCCTGATGGGGGTCGAGGCCAGCTGTGGTCTTCCAGGCCTCAGCAGCACTTAGACACAGCAGCATCCTCACCACGTCCTCCCTCTTCCTGTCATAGCACGGACAGGCCACCTGGAAGCACCAGCATCTGCCAGCTCCTCAGATCCACACAGCTTTCAGACACAGAACACTCCTCTGCCACCTAGAATGTTTCGCAGCCTTTCAAAAGATGCTCCTGAACTATAAAGCTCTCCCCTCCCAAGGAGCTCCACTGCCAGTCCACGGCCCTTAGGAAAGAGAAAGGGCTGAGGCTCTGCAGACACACGAGGTGTGTGCCCAGGGACCAGCCTTTCACCTCTCCAGCCAGCACACACCGTCCCCAGCACTTTCAGAGCAGGAGAGTAACAGCAGCCCAGACTATCAGCACTCCTGGCCCAGCTGCTGCACAGCTGGGAAGGGAAGGTGGGACAGAGGGAGAACACTGTCTCTGAACCATGACACCTCCAGCCATAGGGCAACTAGACCCTCTGCAGAGCTGCTGAAGGCCAGAGCCTCCTCTGTGCAAGCAGCACAGCTGCAGCTGGGCAGGTTTTACATCCCAGCTATTCCCCCTTCATGGGTCAATGGGAATACCAGGAGTGAGGAAACAGGCCTCTCCAGACAGCACTGGGTGCCATCTTCCAGCAGCTGTTACCACAGGTTGTCTCAAACACACAGTGGGTGCAGTTCAGAGCCCAGGGCTGTGCCTGAAGCTCAGTTCTTTCCATGGCTCTTCCCAGGCCTCTGCGGCAGCAGGAGCTCCAGCACGATGCACTGCAGTCAGCGGGGGCACCTGACACCAGATACACCCTCTGCGAGTAGGGAGGTCACTGGAGCACCTTCAAATCATCTCCAAATGAATCTCCCTCCTGAAACCAGCAGCCCCTCCACCCCTGGCAGTGAAACCCCCCAGCAGGCCCTGCCAGCCCCACTGCCCAGCCTGCGAGGCACAGAGCCCACCCCAGGCTCATGCCAGCGCTGCTCGCCTGCCTGCCGGAGCACTGCAGAGACATCCGAGCCTCTGCCAAGGCTGCCTGGCAGGAAGCTGGCCAAGGGAGCAGTGGAGATGGCACAGTGGAGCAGGTGGGGCTGGGACATCCGCACCAAGCGGCCGCCACTGCGCGTGCCAGCCTCATTCCGCAGCGCTGAGCCCGTGGCTGGGGCTTCAGCAGCAGCAGAGCCACTCAGGGGGGTGTCACCTGCTCTAAGTGTGCTCTTCATCCATTAAAGACCCTGAAAGACAGAGACCAGCAGGGCCCCACTGGCTGCCAACAGCCAGAAGGGGCTCAGAGCACAGCTCTAAGGCACCAGGTCAGCCCACTGCACACTAACAACTTGTTTCTCCCTTCTCCTTCAAGGTTTCAGCTGGCAATGAAAGGAGGACAGACAGGAGTGTGTGGTATTCCCTGGTTCATTAGGGGAAGCCCACAGGACCATGTGGAGGTCTGCTCACTAGAGCAGAGCAAGGCTTAATAAAGCTACAACAGCCTGGCTGCAGGCAGAGCCCAAGTGCCTGTGCCAGGGCCCACAGGCAGACCCCACACCAAGACTTGTGCAAATTAGATGTGCTGTGCTGATCAAGCTGTTCAAACTCTGCTACCCTACTAGTGTGTTTTTTTCAGTTGCTGTTTTACAACTCATGCAGCAACATTTAGGGCTGTGTCCCAGAAGCTTCTCCTATCCCAAGGGCAGCATCCCCTGGATGGAGGTGGTCAACAGCACCCCCTTGCCCCCCTCCAACATCTACATGGGCAAATCCCGCTGCCCTGCCCCCTCAGAAGCTCTCTCTATTCCTGTCAGCACCAACTCCATGCCTGGGGCCTCTGTGTCACCCCAGTCTGCGCAGCAATGCACTCCCCTTTTAACAAAGCAGCAGAGTGCTGCTATAAAGGGATGAGTTTCTGTAGCAACCAGGCTGAACTTGTACAAACTCTGCCAAAGCACTAGATCTTTCCACGGACTGATACTTGAACGAACACACTGTCGTTTGCGAAACTGGATTTTACAGCCCTCAAAGGCTAGGAAGTGAATTCTTCCCTGTTCTATACCTCTGCTCCAACACCAGGCCAAAGGGATGCACTAAGTTTGTGCACTCAGCATCCCTTTTTCTTGTGATTTAACAGAGAAGGCTGGTGCCTCTGGAAGAGTTAACTGAACCCCACATTGCTCTAAAGGAAGCACCCAGCACCCCAGGAACCCCCCACCCAATGCCAGCTGCAAAAACAGACTGGAGAGGATTGAGGGGGAAGGGCACACCAGCCAGCAGCGCGTGGCTGCCAGCCCACACCCTGCCCATCACGTAGGTTTGTGCTGGACCAGAAGAGTTAAAACAAGGAGCCATTCCACTGCATCTCCTGCAGCCCACTGCCAGGCACAGCCCGCTATTTCTAGTTGAGCGTGGGAGTGGAGAAGGATCCCTCCAAGTCTCCCACCCAGCCAGCGAGCTGCCAGCTGAAGTTGTCGGGTGCTGGCTGTACCACACCCCACAGCAGCTGGGCAGTGCCAGGGCTGCCAGGGCCTTTGCAGTCAGGCAGGGGGGTCCCTCTGCAAGCACAATCCCCTCACCTGCGGAGCTACCTGCCACCAGGGATTTCCTGGGGCTGCCGGAGTGAAGTTCAGCCTCACTCCTACCCGGAGCGTTCAGCCTCCTGACACCACACCCCCCACCCACTCCCTCCAAACGCAGCAAGAGGGTTTCTCCTCTCCCAGCGAGGCTATTCCTCCACCAGCATTACAGCTCCGAGCAAAACAACCCCGGGCACTTCTTGTCTGCAGTGAACTGACAGCAGAGCAGAGGGGGCTGTGGCATAGGCAGCCACAGCCTCCCCAACTCAGCTGCCACATTACACAAGCACCACGGGTCGAGAAGCCCCCGTGAGCCCCCACCAGCGCCCTGTTACACAAGCTCATCGCTCCACATCAGCTTGAAACCAGCCAAAAACATACAAGGAATCCAACAACTGTTGCTGCGTGTGTCAGCAGACTCACCGGACTGTGTGCTGGTTTGTGCTGCAGCGTCAGAGTCCTGGGTGCTCCAGGGTCTGTCCCACCCTGTCAGGTTGAGGGACTGCAGGCCAAGGCACAGATCGTTGGTGTCTGGGAGGCCACGGGAAGACTCTTGCGTGGACGTGGGGAAAAGCATCCTGCTTGCCGCCGCTTCTTCAGAGTCCTGGATGTCTGCTCAGATGGAGAACAAACAGAAGCTTGAGAGTTCAGGGCTGCTTTTTTTCTTTTTAAAGAAGGAGTTTTCCAAAGCGTTAAGCCCCTAGCCAGGTCTCGTGCTGCTCTGAAGCCACGGTTTCTGCAACCAGCAGTTGCACCCCAAAAGGGAGGACTACCATATGTCCAGAATCCAGCCCCCCACCCCCCTCAGCCCCTCCACCTTCCTATCCCGTCTGCATTACTGACTGGGTCAGCATGTGACCAGGCTGCTGATGCTTACTGTGCTGACAGTGACGTCACTCAGCCATGCAAGAGAACTGCATCAGCTCTTACAAAATAAAGGTAAGAAGAAAGGATAAGATTTCCCCCGACAGACAAGACGGCAGCAGGAGGAGAGAGGAGCAGCTCCAGTGAATCAGGGGAGGCAGGCAGCACAAAGCAAGGCTCCCCAGCACAGCAGACACCAGGCTCAAGGCAGCAATCCCCCCAGCAACGACGAGAGCAGCAGCAGCAGCGACAGAGCAGACAGTTAGTTTTAGTGCTACCCAGCTCTCCTCTCCCCGCCTCCCTCCACCCACAAAACCCAAAAACACTTTAGTCCTGGCCAGCCTCCAGCTGCTGGCTCCGATTCAGATCCGATGCAAAGCTTCACAATTCTGCTGGCATAATCTGTTTGGTTCAGCCTGGCCACTGTGCCTCACTGACTCGGCATTGTTTACCCCTGAGTAACAAGGATAACCTTCAACCCCCACTACCCAGAGAGCAGCCCATAATCTCGGGTCCAGCCCGAGCGGGTACATCCCGCTGGTACAGGAGGAAGAGGACCAGCCGGACCCATTTCACACCAGGAATCTTCACGGCCTGTTTACCTTCCTCCCGCCTGGTCCTCCCTTCCCAGCCCTCCCCTCCCTTGCAGGGTGTTCACAAGCCTACTGGTACTGGAGATGCCGGATTCTTGCCTTGGTTTAAGCCCGTGCCAACAGCCTAAGGAAACACAGCAGGTTCATAGTCTGAGAATTCCAGTTTAACGCAGGGATCTGGGGGCTGATGAAACCGCAAGATGCTCAGCTGTGCTACCCGAAATCTGAGTCAGAGGGCATTTATAAGCCAGCTCCAAGCAGCAGCAGCTGTCTCCTCCTCCTCCCCCTGCCCCCACAGCCTCCCACGGTGCCATCAGATGTACACCTCGCTCGCACACACCGCTCCCGGCTCTTCCGCGGGCGCTGCAGTCGCTCCAGCCTGTCACGTTATCCCTCACGTGCAGCCCCGGCCATCCCAGACAGCCTGACAGCATTCCTGGCCTCCTTTTCCACAGCCACATCCCGTGCCACTCGGACGCCCAGGAGTGAAGCCCAGGCACAGGTTGGTGGCACTTGGGTACCCTACATGTGACAGGCCACTAATGCCACCAGAGGTGGGACCCACCTTCACCCCACAGTGTTTTGGGGAGCGCCAGCATTCCCAGATCCCAGCGAGGAAGCTGTGGCACCACAGGCAGGATCAGAGCAGCTACAACCATACCTGCTGGCAGCATTCCACCTTCCCCCTCCCAGCTGCAGCCTCCTCCACAGCACTCCACCAGGATAGCACCCACTGGGGTGTTTCCTACTCCTAGTAGTACTAGCACAAGCTGTAGTGCCAATTCAGTCACATTGCTACCAAGCACCTGTAACAGCATCAACTATTAACTCCGGCAGCATCATGCTGCATCTCCAGCAGGGCATTTCACCACATCAGTTCCTCCTGGAGCTTTTGGATTGCTTGTTTTGGATGTAGGGAGGAGAGGACATGGCACAGTGCTCAGACAACTCAGTTCCCACAGCAACCACAACTTGCCCATATGAATATGCAACATCCCTGCGTTTATGAAAATGTACAAGTGCTGTGCTCTTGCCCAGATCCCTGGCTGCAGAAGACTCCCAGCCCTTTAAGGACCAGGATCTTGCTAAGACTCAAAGGGTTAATTCCCACCAAGCTTCATCTTCTGGGAAGCATGGATACAGCACTGACTGACAACACAACTTGAACCCAAACAGCTTGGAAGAAACAGACTACTGAAGAAGTAAGGAAAACAGAGAACAAATTTATCAGCAATAGGAAGCACTCGCTCCACAGCATCCAGCCACGTTCTCCCTCACTATCTGCATTTTTCAGGAAATAAGCTGTTTTGTTTAATTAAACCAAATCAGATTCAAGTTCAAAAGATCCATGATTCCCTCTGATGACTTCAATATACAATAAAGACAAGCTCCCTGCAATCCAGTTACAGCTTTAACTGCTCAGGCACAGAGCAGAATTCACTCAGATAACCAGCAGTTTTTAATTAGACCTTTTCCCACCGGAAGCAAACAGCCAGCACAAGTCTGCTTCTCCTTTAATGCTCCCAGCCAGGCTAAAAGATGGATACAGATCATCCAGGAAAAACACCAACTTAAAAGAGAATTTAAGCAGATTTCTGGAATAGTTCTTTTTAAAAAGTTAGAGTCTGGAAATTTGTCACAATGTAATCAACTGCTGTAGGCAGACAAAACTAATCACACACCAGAGCAGGAAGAATTAAACTTAAAAAAAAAATCAGTCTAAAGAGTCATAACCTCAAGTTATTCATAGTTAAATATCTACCAAATACTAAATAACTTCACTTTGCAACCTGACACGGCCCAACCCAAATGCTTCACTGCAGATTTTTCCAAGGCCCAACCACCAGCACAAGTCTTTCCAACCTGGATATTTCCCTGGAGTTGCCACTGGAAGCCAACCATCCTGGCAGAGGGAGCTATGCTGCCCTGGGCTCGTGCCCGAGCGTCTGGGAGAGACTGAGCTGCTGCCTCCCAAGCCGGTTCGGTTTGATTTCAGCAGCATCATGAGATCAAAGTCCTCAGTGAAACGCTCCCTCGCTGGTCTCGGAGCAGGCAGCTCTCCTGGATGACGTGCTGCTGCCTGTCCAGGAGATCCCTGGAGCCAGGACGCACCGCAGCACAGGCCGGACAGCTTTCCACACCACCACCCCCGTGGAAAGCTGCATTTTCCAGGCTTCAACTGTCAGCACTGGATTTAAGACATTCCAAAGGCTTCTTAGAGGAGAGGACCTCCAGAGCTCAGCTCTCACCTGCAGGCAGGGACAGCTCCCAGCACCTGACCCCGCCCCAGCTCACCCTCCCCACTCACACCACTTTAGGCAGGTGAGTCTCCACACAGGAAGCTGGGCTGAGGAGCTCATCTGGTTAAAACCAAGCCACAGGGAGTTAGTTTTAAGCCTGGCTCATTCTCCTGATCAGGTATGCAGCATGGCTGCACCAACCAGGCATTTTAAACAAGAAAGTACTTAGGGAATTACAGCCTAAGCCTGCATGGGAAGGACACACAGGGCCTGGCAGCAGGAGCTGGGATCCACAGGCAGGTTGTGGCAGGTGGGTTAAGAGAGTAGGAGGAGCGGGAGAGATGTTAGGAGACCAGCATGATTCAGTCCTCATTCCACAGCAGCAGCATCTCTGTGCCATCAGACACTTGAAATGTGATGCTTCAACCAAGCACAAAGATGTTCAGATATCTGAGCCTTCCAAACCCAGGCCACTCACACAAACCCAGCTAATGATCCAGCAAACGGAGTTTATCTTAAAAGCTGTTTCCTACTTCCTCTGGACCTTCTCAGAATGGTTAAAACAAACATGAACCAAACAAGCTAGATCCCACTCCTACCACCTCCACTGCCAGGAAGAGCTCTCCCTTTTGCTCCCACAGGCTGGTTTCCAGCAGAGCCTGAATCCAGAGAAAGTCCCTCCATGAACAAGGCCCCCTAGTGTTGAAGGCAGGGGACCGATAAGCCCAGTTCAGCTGTAAGCTCTGTTCACCAACAAAACCTGACTTACCTTGTGGACTAAAGCTCTGACCAAGGCTCAACTTCCAAACCAAATCCAGAGAAGCATGAGGCAAGATAAGCAGTTCTGCAGCCTTTGGATCACAAATGGGAAGGCATCTGACAGCAGCAGCACTGCTTTTCCTTTCACACCTCTTTACACCTCCAGTTGTAAAGGCTGAGAATTGCACCCCTGAAAACTAAGCCTCTCATGCATTTTGCACACAAGAAAAACAAATATCAAGTATAAGCTTTTAGAGGATCAGCAATTTGTATTCCCAAAGTACGGTGGAGATCATCAGAAAAGCACTTGTTAGTCACAAACCTACAAGTTACAAGAGGTTTTCCTGAAACACAACTAGGCATCTCCCCTCTAATCTGAAGGTTTCCTCAAGTGGAGTCACTTGCTGCTGTGACCTGTTTCCCAGCCAGATAAAGGAGTCTGCCTTATTCCATAACCACAAACACTTCAGCAGCTGGTAAACAGCTAATTCAGAAATCAAGGAAGAGACACTGCAACAATCTTGCTGCTCTGCCTCCCTCTTCCAAGGGTAACAGACGCCATCACAGAAGTACAGCACCAAAACCTGAGTGACAGAGTTCAGTATATCAGGAAACTGCTGGATCATCAGGAACACCACCCACTTTGTGACCACTGCAGAGTGCAACAGTTCCAGGCCAAGCACCTGCTCTCTGCACAACACTGATCTGCTTCAAAAACCATTTACTACAGTCACTTTTCCAGTACTGAAAAGCATCATACTCACTTAGACAAAGACCTGTCAATGTGACACTTGAAATCCAAAGGCCAGGACACAGGCAGTAGGTGTGCTCCTGTCCTGGGGCACAGGTGTGGCATTTCACTGTTCCAGATGTGTGCCTGGCATCCAGTGTTCCTTTGGGGCAGGCAGAAGGGTTCTGAGCTGCCAGCTCCAGTTGAGCTCCTGCTGACACTCAGCCTCAGGACCTTGGGAACCCCGCACACTATAGGTAAGGAGAGCTACCTTTTGGGTCTGCATCCTACAGCATTTTGTTCCCTGATCTCAGACACCATACACATCAGGTCAGCTGCACCCAGTGCCGTCTGGCATCTTCCTTCAAGGCTGCAGGACAGGGAAGAGCAGAGGAATTGACATTCCAATATCAGAGACATTTTTTGGGTGGCTAAACAAGTGATAGATCATTAACTGACTCCAGTTAAGAGCAAACAGGAAGCCAATTTAGTCATCAGCTAGTCTGGTTTTGCATTTGTCCTTCAGTTTTCCTTAAATAAAGCAGCCACTCAGAATCATTAGGACCTGAGGGGCCACAACCAACAGCCTTTACACTTGGCACCTGAAGCCACTCCATCCACAGGAAACCATTTAAGTATTTCCCATTTCTTCACACAATGGACTGTCAAGTTATAGCAAAATAATGGTTGCTTTTTCTCTTTTAAGTGAGCAGAGCCTAACAAAAGGGAGATCAATGCAGCTGGGACATTTGGGGGTACCTATAATTCTTTGAAGTTCTTTCTAAGCCAGCACTGCCTTCAGCTGAAGCCAAAAACAGGCATGCAAAAGCTCAACTGGGAGCTTTACTCCTAACTCTCCTTAGGCTGGAAGTTGTGCCTACAGAACAGGATTATTTCAAAAGCTGGTTTAGTATTTTGGTTTTTTTTTTAAACAAATCCAGTAGCAGCACCTTCCACTAAGCAAGTCCCAGCTTTAAAGCCTAGCAAACAAACCACTTGCTACATTAGCAAACTGGCCTTGCTCAGATTCTTATTCAGACCAGTGAAGAACATGCAGAGCAGCTTTAAAACCACATTCCCTTTGAAACAGCTGCTCAAGGACAAGCAGCATTCCAGCAGATGTTGACTCCCACCTCTATCAAGGCCATGTTCTTTCTCCCACCTCCAAGACCAAGCTAAAAGCCACTGAGGGTTGATGTCTGCACTGAGGAGGTTCTGCCTTTCCCTAGAGAGGACTGAAGCAGCCTGACAGGCAAGTGCTCTGGAGCACCACAATCCTGTCCCAGAAGCCACCAGACAGGTTCTACAATGACAGCTCTCCCCGCACTGCTGCACTGTACCCCAAAGTTTGGGAAAGAAGCCTGAGCTTGGTGCTTGGGAAGCTCCTGGAGCAGCCCCCTGCAAAACTCAGAGGTGGTGGTGAGGCTGAGCATGATGACACAGATGACTCTGATAAGGCAAGCACATTCACCAAGAATTACCATCAGCTGTAAACTGATCTTTACAGAGACTAAACATTAAGTATGGCAAGCAGAGCCTCCAGTGGCAGTCCCAGCTCTGCCTGGATGGGGATAACACTCCAGCTGCATGCATCCCAGAGTGCTGAATCAGCCTGTCCTCTCACATTGCTCAGACTGCTGCTGTACTGATCTCATTGTGCACCCAGGAAGGTGTCCCCACACGTGTTTCCCCAATAGCATTAGTGAAAGGTCATGAACTTCTGCCATCCCTTCTCCACCACGTGTAATCCTCTTAATGCTCAAAGGGCCTTCTTCAACACAAGTCCAAGCCAGGATAAATTTAGTTTGACCTGAAGATGACAACTGAAAAGCTTGAGGGACCAAGAATAGATTAAGGTCCAAGCTTTTACACTGCTGGAGTAAAATCTCTTCCCCAAGTTCTCCCACTAAAAGAGTTTTAAGTTGTAAGAAGATAGTCCTTTCACCTGTTATACCTACTGAATTTATGGTTGATCTCCAGGCTCATTAAGCCTGGTATGATAATCTAGCCTAACTACAGTACACCAGTTTTTCCTGAACAAAGTAGAAGTGCCACAGGCTCATGAATTCTTCAGAAGTGACTTGACTTGGAGCAGTGACAAGACACTACAAAGGATCTCTCTCTGCTGGTCACCTACCCAGAAGCCAGGCTCACAGAAGGCAGGATATCCTTGTTCAAGGTCCAACAGCCTGCTCCAGGCTTAACCATCTGCCCAGGGCAGCAGGCAGTTAGCTATACAATATTCTGAATTTTAGTGCTCAGCTTTACAGGCATCAGGTGTGAATTTCTGCACAACGTAGGCCAGGGTCCAGGTGCCAAAGATCTCCCCATTTATGGATCACAGATGTCCCAGGATTCACATCCTTGCTAGCAATGCCAGCTTTTTTCATGAAGACTCTCACCAGCAATCCATTAAACAGTAAGAGCAGCACTTTTCAGCTCCAGAGACAGGACACAGCTTGCAGAGCTGCTGCATTCAGGCCCTTGGTCCCAGCTCCAACACTAAGGAAACAAGGCTGGGACTGCAGGAGACCCACAGCTCTGCGCTGCTGATGCTCTGGCAGGTGTTGACTCATCCACCAACTTACACCTGGTAACTGCTGGCCCAGGTTGTTCTTTTACCAGTCTCCTGTACAGCCTAGGGGCACCTTCATATTTCCACCAGCAGAAATGGTGAGGGCACCCAAGGCAGCCGCTCCCCAGGCCTGGCTCAGCAGCACCCTGTATCCTTTGGGAAGTGAGGAATTCTTTCCTCATGCAGTCAATCACAACCATTTGTGTCACTGCACCAGGGATTTAATACAAACTGAAAGCCTGCTGTCAGGGCAGCTACTGCTGAGCAGGGCCTCCACCCTGGTCCCCAGGCTGCACGAGTGGCTGTACCAGCACTCACAGGGGAGGGAGACTGGCCTCAGCTGCACAGCAGGAACACAAAAAGCTGCTTGGGGTGTCCCCAAAGTACAACTTCGGTTTCCCTGCAGTAAAACTAACATTTGCAAGAGGAGGACTCCCTTTTTTACATGCAAGTCCCACTGCACTTGCCCTACAAGGCATCTTCAACAGGAGTTACTCAGTGATCACCTGAAACACAAGCAGTGTAATACAGCTGAAGGGAAGCTCAGGGTTTCCAGCTGAGGCACCACCTCGCAGCAGCTCCACACCAGGACAGACTCTCCACTCCAGATATCCCTAAGAAACACCACAGGAATAGGTAGAGCAAGTAAACATTCACAAGCAGCAGGTCAGTAAGCAGGTCCATTTCAGCGTCAGGCAAACACCCCCATTCCTCTGGGAAGAGTTCTCAAAGTCTAGAAGACAGCACTGCAAATTAAAACTGATGTGCCAGCTCTAAGCCCAGACCTAAACTCAGAACTAACCCACAACTTCACAGGATGAATCTGCCATAGAGGGTGGAGACAATTCCCCTGTCAACTAGGTTAACTTTGGCAAGTAAGCTGAAACTTAATTAGGAAATACCCTGAAAGTGTTCTATGACGCTATGAAATATTTCCACCCCAAATGGAATAGGAAGGGCTATAGCTAAGATTTCTACAAGACAGCCAGAAACAACTCTTTCAGGAACTCACTGTATGGAGATAAAGGAAAATACTTTGGTTTATTCCTCCCTTATGCTTCCAGTGCATCCAGATCACATACAGCACTGACTCCCACTGTGCCAGAGGACAAAAAAGGTCAAACCCGCTCAGTCCAACAGCAAATCTCTAAAAATGCACCACTAACCACACCACTGACGTTAGTTAGCATTCACTACTCAGCTGCTCAGGAGCACCCAGCACATCCTCCACTGCCACCTTACCAGGCATGCTTCAAGCACTGCTGGCCATAGATCCAGTCCTCAAAGCCAACAGATTCACTTCCTCTGGTATTTCTGCAGCGCCAGCACGGGATCACATGGCCGGATCAGCCCCTGGTCCATGGTGCTAAGCCCTTCAAATACCCAGGAGATTAAGCTGCACTGGAAGTCATCTGGTAGCAGTCATTTCACTAGCCCAGAACAAAGTTACACTGCACAGGCATCAGACAGACCCACAGGGTGCCTAGACACCTGTTTGGAGCTTTTTTCCAGACATCCATCTGATTAAAACTTGGGTTTATCCATGAGCCCAAGCCAACCCTGTCTCCAAGTGACTGCAGAGAAAGCTGCTCTGCCCACAGCAGCCTGCAAGGTCACCAGCTGGGGAGGTTTAGCCCTTTACTTCCCACTTTGTTTTGGGACACGTCCAGAGGGTCGGTTTGTTTCCAATAATGGTCGAAGTGTTTATTGACCCTATAATTCAAAGGCTAGAGAGACAACAGTAACCTCTTTCGAGTGCCCAAATCCTTGGCACAAGCACCGTTGCTCAGAGTTGCTTTGGCAAGAGGAACATCAGGCACAGGTACATTTACTGGCAGACCTGGGCTGCTGCAAAGGGACAAAAGCACGTCCTTCACTTGGATAAAAATAAGACCCGATCCAACACTCTTTGCTTTGGCACAGAACTTCTGTTTTGAGGTAGCAGAATATGCCCACCCCCCTCAGCCTGGAGGAAACGAGACCTTGCAGCACTGATTTCATCACACCAGGCTTGCTTTGCAGGAAGGTCTGCACCCACCTGTGCTGCTTTGGTGTGCTCTTAAATACAGGTTAATTGACCTGTGGCAAACATGGTTATGCAAAAGTCTTTTGAAATTTCAATGTATGCAGCAGATCAGCCTCGCCAACCCTGCAAGCAGATGAATCCTGCCTCCAGGAGAGGCAGGCTAAAGGAGTCTGCTGGAATCATGCACACCAGGAGTTGGCAGGTCAGGCAGCAAGCACTCATATCCTGCCCACACAGTGACCTGCAGCATCACAGGAAGGCAAGCAAGCCTTCCCAGGCACCTCCTCAGTGCCAGGGAATACATGGGTTATTCATTTCAGGCACACAAGCAAAGCCTCTCAGCACCAAAACAGCATTAACCCTGACTCCAAGCACCTCTGATCACAAGCACATGCCAGCACCCATCCCACCAACAGTAACCACCACCACATGTTCACCAGGTCCCACCAAGTGCCTCCCCCCTCCCAGCCACATCCATCACCTGGCAGGGTGTCACATTTACTTTTTGTGACAGGTGTGGTGCAGACTCCACTGAAATCCAAAGAGTTGTCCAACATGGCATTTATTCGGCGGAATATATCTGCATTGCTGCAAGTGGAAAGTGCAGGGGCATTTGGGCTATCCCAGCAGTCTCTGATGCTCCTCCCAGGATCTTCCTTCTGGTAAAAAAGAACAAGTATTTGTGTCAAATAGGCAAGTACTCAGCTTTCGACACGTTGTGGAAAGCTGGAGTGCCTCCAGTACTCACATTAGCTTTTGCTCCAGGTCTTAGCAACACTCAAGCCCAATTCTTGGCATTAAAGAAGCAGTTAAGCAAACGGGTCAGCAATTTGTCAGCAATGCACATCGAAGCAGACTGCCTGCCACACACAGGTACCAGGGATGGGCTCCAACAGCCACAGCACCCAGACTAGTTGGGTTGTGAACACAGCTCCCTGCTGCTGTCCTCCAGCACATGACAACGCTAAAAGTAGATGTGGTAACAGAGCCACACGCCTTATCCTCAGAATCAGCCTCCTGACACGGGAGAATGGGGGGGATGCTCGTGGCCAAGGCAGACACCACAAAGAACCACAGCAGCTTCTGTGCGCAGTAGAGGAGAGCAGGGCTCACATCCCCACCCGCGTTAGAGTTCTCAACATCTTGGAATGATCCAAGTCAGCAGTAATCACTTCAGAAAACGGGTTTGCAGAAAAAAAACCAACAACCCAACCCCAAAATACTGCTTCCCAGCTAATCAAACAGCCCCAAATCCTGAGGAAAGGCAGAGGATCAAATCCTGATCTTCCCTTCAGGCAGCAGCTCCTACCCACAAAACAGGTTACCCTAGAACAGCTCTGGTTTAGCACAACCCTCCACGGGCACGGATCCACCAGCATCAAGGTTTTGGGACCATCCTAAACAAGGACTACCTCTTGTAAAGCTTGTGCACGGGAAGGGTCAAACCCCTCCTGCTCCCTGGTGTGGGTGCAGAGAACGAGGAACAGCAGATGCTTCCCCGGCTGTGCTCACAATCCGCTGACATCCACGATCGTTTGGAAGCAGCTGCACCACATTCAAACCTCTGCCAATCTAAAAACCGCTAAACATGACCTCTCCCAGCACTTTTGGGCCAAGAGCAGGTCTGCCCGCCACCCAAAAGCCACTGCAGGACTCTGCTAAGCAATCGGTATCGCCGGCAATTAAGACCCGCATTAAAGAGAGGAGAAGGGAGGCACAACCTCTCCAGTCCTGGCCTCCGGAGCAGAATCCCGGCTATTAAGCAAATCAAGTTAAAGAACTGAACTGCAGCGAGGCTGGCAAACGAGCCCCTGCTCCTCCAACACACTCTAAAGCTCTAAATTGGGCCATTTGTACTTGTCAAGGAGACATTTAATACAGGCACCACCTTTTGGATGTGTTCCTGCAAGTTTCGGGCCTCACTTACCCCACAGTTCTGCTTCACTCGCAAGCAAGTCTGAAGTGCCGAGCTGGTTGTACTTCCAAATGACCCCTTGGTGATCTTTCAGGAGGCAGGACTACACCGCTTTCACGCGGAGAAGGCAATTTTAGCCCGGCCCATGTCTGGGACTTGCATTCCACCCCTCACCTCCTCTTTAGGAGGGCTTTTACTGCCATAATGCTCGATCTGACAGTTTTCTCCACCCCCCCACCATTTAGCTAAAAAGCAAACGAAACCCAGTCCTGGAAGCAGCAGAATAAGCTACTGCATTGTCAACTCGCACGATGCCTCCTGGCGGGACCTGAACAATTGCTGGAGAACTACAGCCCATTTAGGACTATTAGCACCTTTTCAGCACTGAGGGCTGGATTTTTGGTTACTGAAACGCTCAGCCCACCCCCAGACAAGGTCCCGGGACTCTGCAGGAGCATTTCCAAAAGCAGAACAGGTATGGCTGAAAGCGAGCTGCAGGCTGAGGGAACAGGCAGAGCAAGCTTTAAGTCATCTTTATAAAAAGCAGCTGGAATACAGAAGCTCAATTTACAAAACTATTGCCAGTCGTCTTTAATAAAAAGAAGCGCCGCATCAGGCTGCCTTGGCACAACTGTGGAACTCCACATTCTACTCCTGTTCCTGCTAAAGAACCACTTCCAGCGGGAGGCAAAGCTTTTCGCTCAGAGTCTGTGCTAGCGAGACAAAACAACCCCGAGCAGGCAGCCGAGCACCCCACCCATTGCTGCTCATTTACCTCTGATACTTCCCACAACTGGCAACGCCAGTCCTGCTCCAAACAGAACAGAAACCAGCAAGAGCACAGCCAAGGCTTTCCACAAAAATCCCTTCCACTACAGAGCTTTTAACCTTAGAGTGTCAGGGATATCCTTGAGATACTGCAAGCATCCTGGACACAGGGAGTTGGCACCCAACCCCATGTAGGAAGGGGCTCGTTGCTCACCCTCCGCCCTCGACCCCTAAAATAAAGCTACTCCTTTGAGAAGGGCTCTGGAGGTCTTCAGAGCACGAAGGGCTCAAACCACCCCCAACAGCCTGGATAGGACGGTGGAAAGAGTTTGCAACGTGTAGCTGGAGAATTCACCCAAATCCTTTCTTCTCGGAAATATACTAATATTTCCAAAATATACCAAAAATACCAAAGTTCAGCTCTGAGGCTGCGTCCTCAGAGCAGACTCCGCTCTGGCATCCCCCCACCAAGACGAGTGCTCCCGAGCCCAGCTCAGATTCACTAGGAGTTTCCCCCTCCCTCAGAGTAACATAGAGACCACCAGCAAGTCTTACCACCGCGGCAGATAGCTCTTGTTTGCTGGCTGTGCATCACGAAGGTGGCAAGTCCCTGGAGTTCCCAGCCCAGCAGCCCCAAGCCAACCCCCCAGCCCACAGTTTACCTGCAGGAGGTCCCACTCCAGGCACAACCTGCAGCACTCAGTGTTGCTGGGACAAGACACACCTGTGCAGCTAAACCCACCAAAGCTGTCCAAGGCAAGTGGAAATAAAGGCACCTCCACAGCCCCAGATGCACCTGCAGGAAACCTAGAGATAATGAAATCCCTGGGCTAGGCAGAACCTGCAGCATCACAACAGCGCTGGCACAGGATTAGGATATCCTAATCCTTAGGGAAGTCATTAAACGCAGTCTGGCTGCCAGTATGGCCAAGATGTGCATTAGCTCCTGGGGATGCTGTGGAGCAGGCAAGGCTCATCCACCTCAGCTACACTGCAGCCTTTGCTTTTTATATCTTCCCTAGAAATCCCACCTGGGCAGCACCATCCTGATGCCCGGAGGGTTTGCTGTAGCTATAGCTACAGCCAAGAGGGCCTTGAATCCCAAGACAAAAATCTGAGATGCTGTTAATATGGTGCCAGTCTCAATATAACTAAGCCAAAATGGTTCTGTACTTCAATGAAAGGCAGCTTTAAAAATCCTCTTTCAGAGGTGTGTTTTGCTTCCCAAGCTGAAGTCAGCTACACTCATGGCAAATCACAACACTGGTGTAACTGTTTCCACCAAACAACACACTCCCACCTCGAGCTCATCCCAGACAGGGTTCAGCAAATCTGCACCAGCACTCCCATCATCAGCAAGGCTGAGCTTAAGTAGCTGTCTCAGGGTTTACTGTGTGAAGACGTCTTGGACACAGCTGGCTGGAATCAAAACTTGAAAGGATTTTGATGGTCTTAATTCACAAGGGAGCACTGACTTCAGGACAACACCAATTTTGCCAAAATTCCAGTTTTTAAAAGACAATTCCCCGTCAAGACAACTACTTCTTAGTTTTGTTGTGTTTTTTTTTCTTAGAGCAAAACATTTTGAAGCCATCACTCAAACAGCTTTGTACACAAGCAATACCCACAGCAGCCTGTTGCAGCATATTATCCAAGCGGAATAAGGTTTTAATTGTTTTATGGAAACTTTCAGTCGAGACAAACTGCAACAAAGCAACAGGCTCCTGAAGCTCCTCACAAAGCCCAGTTCCCCTCTGCGCACAGCTGTACCTGCAGCCCCTCAGCAGAGCTCCAGGTGCCAGCACACACCTCGTTAGCCCATCACAGGGGCAACCACAACGAGCATTAATTGCTTTCAGCTGGGGAATAGCGAAGGGTAAAGAAAAGAACTTGTTTTTAAGACTTGCCTCTAAGTTGCCATTGCCCACACAGCACAAGTAGGGATAGAGTCTCCTGTGTCACCAACAACAGCCAGACACTACAAGGAGCTGGCAGCACCTGCTTTAAGAGTAAAGCAGCAGCTTTGTTTGCTTTACACGCTAAAAAAGGCGGTTCAGAAGCACGCAGAACTACCACTTGCAACAGCAAATACCCCCTCCAGCCAAAACACGCCCCACCATCCAAATCAGAGCTCAGTACCTCCAGCCCAACCTCAACCCCCTAAAAACCCGGGATGAGGGGAACCGCAGGCACCACTCGCTCGCCGGACTGGGACCTGGTTTCCTGCAGCGCTTCCCTGAAGGCAGCGCGGGGCAGTTGATGGATTCCTTGAGGCTGAGCTCCCTCACAGCCCCGTTCTCCCGGCGGTACCTCGGCAGCGGGACCCCTCGAGTTGGTCCAAAAGAGAAGGGGAATGCCATCCAGCGCTTTGCACAGGGAGCGGGGAATCCCACTCTCCTGCGGGACGGGAGTCCCCGGCCCCTCTCCACCGAGGGAAGCGGGAGTTCCCACGCGCCCCCCCACACAGGTAAAACGGCGGGAAACTCCCTCCCTACAGCCGCGTGAAACCACGTGGCGGGGGCGGTTTCACGAGGCTCGGGACGGCAGCACGTGGTCGCACTCACCGGCGGGAAAGCCATGGGTAGCGCTGCGTGGGGGCGGTCGGTCCGTCCGAGAGGATGCGGAGGGCACACCGGGGGCAGCGGGACCGTGCCCGCCCCGCCGGCTTTTATGGGCCGGGGGGAGGGGGGAGGGGGGGGCGGGGCGGGAGGAGGAGGGGGGGCGCACCTGAGGGGAGGGGTCCCGGCGCATGCGCGCGTCGCGCGCCGGTCGCGTGGCAGCTCGGGCGCCGCCCTCGGCGCGTTCCAGCCGCGGGGGGCTCCGGGCTGAGGGGCGGCGCCGCCTCCCGCGCGACGCTCTGAGACCTCCGGGGTCCCCTCAGCGCCCGCCGCGCCCACACACGGGATGTGGGGTTCGCTGTGCCCCCCATGAGGGGTTGGTACCCCCGAGGGGTTCAAATGGGGTTCGCCCAAGGGCAGCTTCAGCACCTGGCATCTCTCCGCGCATGGGCTGTGGACTGTGCTCCCCGTGAAGGGACGAGACACACACACACACACACCCCCCGGGGTTAAAATGGGGGTCTTCAAGGGCTAAAATCAGCCTCCTAAGGGAAATGGGGTGATGGTGGCACTGTGGTGTCAGGCTGTCCCCAGGTCTGGCTGCCCCTTGCGGACACCTCAGTGCTGGCTGCTCTCCACACACAGGCTGTGGCACCCGCTGAGCCCATGAGGGAATGGGACCCCCAAGGGATTAAATCAGCCCCCATAAAGGCAATGGGGTGATGGTGGCACTGTGGTATCTGAGTGCAGCCCCTCTCCCGGGGGGGGGGCTGTGCTGGCACTTCTGACATGCAGCACGTGGTGCTCACTGTGCCCCCTCCCCCATGAAGGGAATGGGACCCCCAAGGGTAAAAATGGGGTCCCCAAGGGCAGCCTCAGTGCCAGCAGCTCTCTGCACTTGGGCCATGATGCTCCGTAAACCCATGAGGACATGGGACCTCCAAGGGATTAAATGAGGCCATCCAAGGGGAAGGGGGTGGTGCCCAGTTGGAGCCCTCCCAGCCACACCTCAGCACTGGCAGCTCTCCACACACAGGCTGTGGTGCTCCCTGTGAGAGGAATGGAACCCCCAAGGGGTTAAAATGGGGTCCCTAAAGGGAATGGAGTCGTAGCAGTGCTGTGGTGCCTGGCTTTAGACCTTTCAGAGCCCCCTCAGCATCGGCAGATCTTTACACATGGGCTGTGGTGCTCACTGAGCTCCTCATGAGACGGTGGGACCCCCAAGGGGTTAAAACAGCCCCCCTAAGTGGGATGAGGTAGCTGTGGCACTGCAGTGCCTAGCTTAGCTTCTCAGTGCCAGCCACTCTCCACACACTGGCTGTGGCACTCACTGAGCCCATGAGGGAATGGGACCCCCAAGGGATTAAAATGAGGTCCCCAAGGGCAGCCTCAGCACCAGCATCTCTCCACATACAGGCTGTGGTGCTCAATGAGCCCATGCAAGAATGGTACCCCCTAGAGCTTAAATCAGCCCTCCATGAGGGGATGGGACCCTCAAGGGGTTAAATCAGCCCCACTAAGTGGAGTGGGGTGGTGGTGGCACTGTGAGTCCTGCTTCAGCCCTGACCCTCAGCGCCAGCAACTCTCCACATGCTGGCTCGTGGCACTCTCCCTGTCCCCCTGTGAGGGGATGGGACCCCTGAGAGCTTAAATCAGCCCCCCTAAGGGGAATGGAATGGTGGCATCACTGAGGCTCACAACTTTATCCTCTTCCCAAGATGCAAGGCAGCACTGAGGCTGCAGCTACAGTCCATGTTGTTTTCGGAATGGGCTTTTCCCTGTGGAACAAGCACTTCACATCCAGTGGTTGGTGCTGCTGACCCGGCCAGTGATTCCTCACCCATCAGAAAACATAAAGATGGTTTTATCCCGTCTCTTACCCAGAAAAAGCAGAAAGCCTCTCACCCTTTTTGCAGCAGCAGAGGCAGTTCGGGATTCAGACCTTCCTGCGCGTCCTTTGCTCATCCTCTGCCTCCAGTACCAGGCCTGGCTCTGAGCGGGGCTGCAGCTTTGTATGGAGAGAGCCAGTGCTGCCTGAAATCCCACCCAGCCTGTGCTGGGAGGAGAAATCTTAATACAGAGTCAAATTTCCTTTTTTTTTTTTTTTAATCCCAGTTTGGAAATGAAAAACCTCCTGGAGATGGACTCAGGAATCCCTCCAGTGACACTGCAGAACAGACCCAGCCCTGACGTAGCAGGTACTTCTGTGGTCAAAGCATGAGCAATTCTGCCTTGAATAAATAGCTGGAACCCTCCCAGGACTCCTCAGATCCCTGGTTGGACCAAATGCCTCCTGCCCCAGAGGGTTCACCCTGATTCCATGTTCTCAGGAGCCAGCAGCCACACACTCCTGGGAGACTCTGCATGTTCCCAGTTGCCTAAGGGATGGCTGGTCCCCTGATGTCCCTGTGGCTGCCCAAAGGAGGCTGGCAAAGCCCAGCATGGGGGGAGTTTGGGGCTGATCCAGCCGCTGTGCACACAGAGCAGAGGGGAATGGAGCAGGTTGGAGAAGAGCTTTATTAGGAGATCCTGGACATAATAAATAAGGGTTACACTGTGAGACGGTGGTGAGGGGCTAGGGGCACGCCGTGCTCCGTGGGGGCTAGAACCTCTGCCATCCTTCCGAGTAGGACATCTCCCTGCATCCCATGTGCCCTGTCCCGCTCCTTCCTTCCAGCATCAAAGCCGGCCCAGGGGTTGCTGCCTGCCACTCCTTTTGGGATCGGGGCAGGAAATGTTTTGGGGAGCAGTGTGGCACAGAGGGAGTGGGAGGGCAGGGCCGTGGGTGTGGTGGGGCCCGGCTGTCACTGTGCCAGGGCCTGGCTGATGTCCTTCACCAGCATGGTGCCGATAACCATCTTCTCGCTGTTGATGGTCAGCTGGGCCGCGCCGCCCTCCCGCCGCTCCAGGGTGATGAGCACCAGGCTCCCACTTGTCACTGTCTTGGCTGCAAACCTGTCAAATAGTGAACATGGAGCTTCAGGGCAAGCTGTCTCCTGTCTCCCTCCCGTCCCCTGGGATGCTCCAGCAGGGACCAGACAGGTGCCTCCACCCACAGCCACTGTCACATGTGGGTTCATGCAGGTTTCTTGTCCTAAAGGAAACCCTGAGTGTCCCCACTCTGATTCAGGTGGGACTAGAGAGGTGACAGCACCTGCCTGATCCCGGTGTGGGAGTCCAGCTACCTGTACTCGTTGCTGGCACCGCAGGGCACGCGTCCCACATTGGCAGCTGAGGTCACTTGCTGGACAATGGCATGGTCACTCCGGCATTTCTCGGGCAGCGTCAGCTTCTCCGTGATCTCACTCATGCCCGTCAGCTTCCCTGGAGCAGGCAGCAGAGGGGCTTGCCCATCTCCAGCCACACTCCCTGCTGTGCCCTGCTTTGCCATCTCCCAAACTAAGTCCCTCCAGCTGCCAGCTCACTGTATCCTGGTCCCCCCGCACATCCTAAGCTGGCTGCCCTGCTTGCTCCTTATTCAGGATTCAGTGGATTTGGGAAAATCCTTCTTTCGCAACCCTGCCCAGGCTCATCCCCATGTCTCTGCCTGGTGGATGGGCTGCTCCTGTCACCAGTAGCGATGGGGCTGGATGCTGCAGGTCACCAAGCACCCCCTGCTCAGCACAGCCCCCCATCCATGGGGCCAGGGCAGGGATGTGCTGCTCCAGGAGCATGGGAACACAGGGCCAGGGCATCCTCATCACTCACTGGACACAGTGCTGGGAGCACCAGGGGTGGCATGAGCCCTCCACGCCTTGTGGGGACCCAGCAGGGCCACCCCAGCGCCAGGTTGGTGACCCCAACCCGCAGGCTGGAGGTGCAGGAGGAGGTTAGGGGAACAGAGCTAGTCTAGGGGCCTGTGAGCAGCCACTTACCCCCACCCGGCCGTGCCAGGTGCTCTAGAGCCACAGCAAGGGCGGCACAGGGGACAAAATAGGGGGTGAGTGTCAGCAGTGGGTGCCCGCACACCGCTCTGTCCCCATCCCTGTCCCCCACTCACCCTGCTCCTTCTTGAACTCGTTCTCACTCATGAAGACGGGGGCCATGAGCTCCCCCACGGGCGGTTGGATGGAGACGTAGAAGTGGCGTGTGTGGGTGCTGGGGAGACAGGCGGGTGAGGGGGGCACATGCTCAAAATGTGTCCCCTCTCCATGTCCCACTTCCTATCCCTGCCCTGGGCAGGGGTGATTGGGGGCAAACTGAGGCACAAAAGGGCTTGTGAATAGGGGGAACCCGTCAGGCTGGACCTGGAGCTGCTGCCACCTCGTTGTCCCCTGCAGGGAGCCCAGTGAGTTTCCTACTGTCCCTCAACCACCCCATGCCCATCTCAGTTTCCTCCCTCCCCTGGAACGACCCTGGTGCTTGTCCCGCTGTCCCCCATACTCTGGGATACCCTATGGCCTGTACTGCTGTCCCCCATCCCCTGGGATACCCAATGCCCGGTCCTGCTGAGATATCCCCTGGGATATGCTGTGGTCTGTCCTGCTGTTCCCTCTCCCTGGCTGCTCCATATCCCTTGGAGGGACATCAGTGCCCATCCCACTTTCCCCATCCCTGGAGCACCCGATGCCCTACTCTGCTGTCCTCCATCCCTGGGGACACCCATCCTGCCCTTCCCAGTGCCAGATGCTCACCACAGCTGGAAGTTTGCCGCCTGGGTGGAGTCACAGAAGTCAATGCCCATCACCACGCTGGCCGTGTCCCCCGGCGCCAGGCTCTCTGGAACCACAGGGGTGCCACTGCATCCCATGTCCCCTCCACCCACCAACCCCTGTCCCCGTTCTCCTGCAGCATCACAGCCGTGCCATGCCGTGCTGTGCCACGCCATACCGATCTCAGGGAACTCCTGGATTCGCATGCCGGAGAGCGGCTTGGGCTCGCTGACCCGCAGGTTCTTCACCTCAGCGTCAGTGTTGTTGGAGATCTGGATCTGGACGGCCACCATGTGGGGGTCCCCCGGGAAGGGTCGGCGGCTGAAGCAGTACTCAACAGCGAGCCCCTCGCCCGCCATGCGGTGTAGCAGCTCGTAGGTCTTCACCGTGCCAAACGCCGGGCTCAGCAGCTGCACCAAGGGACCAGCATGGGCTGCCGAGCACACCCTGTGGCCCCTGTGGGTGACAGGGGTCCCCAGAACCCCCTGTGGGTGACAGGGGCCCTGGGAGCTCCCTGTGGAAGGCGTGGGGGCACTTACGGTGGGTGTCAAGGAGGTGTCAGTGAGCGTGAGACCCTCCAGATCAGTCACCAGGCTGGTGGAGACAATGCCGCTGGAGGGGATGGGCTGGGGAGGAGGGGGAGTGACTGCAGGGTGGGGATGGAGGAAGAAAGGGTTAACAGAACTCACAGCCCCATGGGGACAGCCCTGGTGGCAGCCACATGGGAACAGCCATGTGGAGACAGCTGTGGTGGCATGGCCCCATGGGGTCAGCCACACAGGGACAGCCCCAGTGGCACAGCTCTATGGGGACAGCCCTGGTGGCACAGCTCTATGGGGACAGCCCTGGTGGCACAGCTCCTTGGGTGTAAGACACAACCCCCCGGGCACAGCCACACAGGGCCTATCCCATGGGCACATCTGCATGTCCCACAGCCATCCTCTGCAGAAGAGGACCCCTCACCCCACCCATCCCTGTCCCAACTCTGCAGCTCCCAAAGGGCCCACAAGGCCCTGGTCCCACTGGGGTGGGTGCCGGTGCCTCAGTTTCCTCAGTACCACCACCATGGCCATCCTGTGTGTCCTGGGCAGCCACTCACAGTCATCCAGGTCAAGCAGGGAGATCTCCTTGGGGCCGGCCTTGCTGCTGGGGGGCTGCAGGGGGGTAGAGATGGGGGTGAAGGGGGGGGGTCTGGGTGTCCCCATGCTTTCCTCCAGTCCAGCCCAGCCCAGCCCTGCCCTCACCGCCTTCCTCCGCTTGGTCTCTGCCTCGGAGCCTGAGTCGGAGCCAGAGGAGCTGCTCTCAGAGGTGCTGGCCTCCTCTGACGAGGTCTCAGCATGGCCCTTCCTCCCCTGCAGGGCCTTCTTCTTCTTGGACTTCTTTGCCCCTTCCTCCTCCTCCTCTTCCTCGCTGGGGCTGTGGGGAGAGCCCAGCTCAGGAGGGCTGAGGTGGAGGTTTGGCTGGGGGCACCTCCATTTTCCAGAGGGTACCTGCCCACACTCCTCGGGGCTGCCTTCCGGGAACCTTCCTTCTCCTTCCTCTTCGGCCTCTTCTCCTCCTCCTCCTCCTTGTCCTCTGACTGCTCCTCACTGTGTTCCTCCTCCTCTTCCTCCTCCTCCTCCTCCTCCTCCTCCTCGCTGCCAGAGCTGGAGCTGCCAGAGCTGCTGCTGCTGCCACTCTCCTCACTGCCAGACTCAGGCTCTGCAGGGGGCACAGCTCAGCCCTGCTGCTGCATCCCACCATGCCCCTGCATCATCCCACTGCATCCTACCACATCCCATCATCCCACTGCATCCCCCCATCCCATCACCCACTGCGTCTCATCCTCCTACTGTGTCCCACTGCATCCACCACATCCTCCCATCCTCCCACTGCATCCCACTGCATCCCCACAATCCCCCCCTGCACCCCTACACATCCCCTGCCACGTCCCCACTATGAATGGATGTCCCCTCTGCAGTGCCTCCTGTCTGAGGCCCCACCATGATGACACTTTTGTCCCATGGCTCCACCGTGCTGGCACCTGCCTGATGGCCCTGCAACAGTGACCTCATACACCTGGGTCCTCACCGCTGTCTGCCGACTCCGTGGCCCCTGACTCTCCCTCCGAGTCAGAGTAGAAAGGTTTCTCCACCTTCTCCTTCCTCTTCTCCCGGATGGTGCACTTGGTCCACTCAGGAACCTGCCGGCACAGGGTTGACAAAGCAGGGCCATCACCCATGGGTGGGGGACCCACAGCAGCCTTCATCCCCCCTGTCCCCAAGCGGGTGTGTGAACACTAGACAGGGGACATGGGGCAGGTAAACAGCACCTGGGCACCTTCTGGGGCTCTCCCAAAATCTTGAGATGGTGCCCCCACCTTGGGCCCATGCAGCCAAGGTGCACCACGCACCTCCACATTCCTCACAGAGGGGTCAGGGGCCTCGTCTGGCCAGTCAGGCAGCTCCTGGTAGCCCACAGCTTTGGCGTTCAGCAGGTGGGACAGGGAGCCCAGCTGGAAATGGTCCCGATCTATGACAAGGGGAGAGGTGGCAGCAACTCAGGGACAGCCATGCAGCACTGCGGTGACAGCTGGCCCTGTGTCCCCATGCCCTGTGACCAGGAATGGATACCTTTGAAGGAGGACTCCAAGACAGGAGCGGGTTTTTGGGCCAGGAAGAGCTTCTTGGCATACTTGTTGAGGGCCCCGCTCTTCTCGGTGGGCACAATGAGCTGGCGGATGAAGCGAGCCCTGTCGCGGATGTCGTAATTCTGGTCGTACTTGGCCAAGTTGAGGACGTACTGGGTGAGCAGCTTGCTCTGTGCCAGAGGACACGATCAGGGCCAGCCTCTCCCTTCCAGCTGAGGAAACTGAGGTGCACCGTGGGACCACACCCCCAGTACCTGCTTGGAGTTGGTCAGGTAGAGCTTGGCCGCCAGGTTGATGACCTGCAGCTTGACGATGTCCTCCTCGTTGGTGAAGGACTTGGCCATCTTGCGCAGCACATCGGGTGCAATCTTGGGCACGTGCTCGCAGTATTCGCCGATGAGCCACAAGATGCTGGCTCGCGCCATTGGCACCTGCAAAATGCCCCTTGGACATGTGGCACTGCTGCCACCCCTCAGCTCCTGCATATCATGCAATGCCCTGACCCACCTGGATGTTGTCAGTGAGCTTGGCCATGTGCTTGATGATCTCACTGTGCTGGGCTGGCTGCATCTGCAGCAGCTTTTTGATGACCACCACAGATTCGGCCACCACCAGCTCTGTGGGCAGAGACCTGGCCTTAGCGAGGTCTTGCCCCAAGAGTGATAGAGCTGCCTTTTCACCCCCACCATGTGCACTCACCGTCCCGGTTGGAGAGGAGCTGGACCAGGCCGTTGAGGCAGGTGTCCCGCACCTTCCCAATGTTGGTGGCACAGCGCCCAATGGCTTGGATGGTGGCTGCCACGAAGTCCTTGTCCATGCTGCGGATGTAGGTCTGCAGAGGCATGGGAGACACACATGATGTGTCACCCACATGCCAGTGCCAGGCATCCCCCCTTGCAGTGGTCACACATTGGGCCCTTTGGAACCACTCATGGGGTTGGCATGGCCTCAGCCTACTCCTCCTGATGGGGCTCTCCTCTGTCTCCTCTATGGTGGTATTTTGGCACCCAGAGCCATGCCAGGGTGACACCCTGGTGGCCTCAGTGTGGCCACGGCATACCTGGAACTCCCGCAGGATGGTGGAGATGTTGGTCTCATTGGCCAGGTTGGTGAGAACCTCCAGCTGTGGGAAGAGATGGGCAGCATGGGGACATACCAGGGGACAGGGCATTGCTGTCCTCCTGTCCCCAGGGCTTGAGGACAGTGGACCCAAGGAAAGGGCTCCATGAAGCCTCAAAGCCACCCCTGATGGGTTCTGCTTGGTGTTTCCAGCTCACCTTGAGGATCTTGATCTGCGTGGGATCCGTGGAGCGTATGTAGAAGCTCTTCAGGTAGGGTTCAAACATCCCCTGCATGCAGAGCCAGCAGCATTAGTGCTATCCCTGTCCCCCTTGCTGAGGCCCTCTGCAGGCTTTCGTGACCCTGTTGGGTAGCCCTCATTCTGCTCCAGAGTCAATAGGAACAACTCGTCCCACACCAAGTCCAAGACTCACCCGCCGTTTGATGGACATGGTGGCCACGTTCTGTAGCACAACATACTGCACCTCGCTGTGGGGACAGAGAGGGGGCCACCATCAGTGGGGCAGGGCCGGACCCCCCTGGCAAGTCCCTGTCAATAGGGGGCAGGACCCACCACAAGTGGTGCCACCATGATGCTTCCACCCTGTGTCTGGACTGGGCCCGCCCAAAAAGCTCTCCAACATTATGTCCCTTTGGGGATGGGCTTTTTGGGCATCTCTCCCAGGGTCTTGGAGCTCCCCACGGGTCCCACTACTGGGGTGGAGCGGTAGGAGACCACCACAACCCAGGCACCACAGACCTGTGACTCCGCAGGAGCCGCACCAGCGCCTTGGCGATGACTCCAACCTCTGCCTTGGGTGCCAGGTGAAAGTAGAGTTGTGCCACGGCCATCACCACCTGCAGGGACACACCTGAGCGTCACCAGTTGGCATGAGGACACCCTGAGGGATGGCTCTGTCCCCCAGAGTCCCACCTGGCAGCACCTGGAGGAAGCCTGACCCTGGGGACGCCCATCCCTGGGTGTCCCTCAAGCACTCCAGTGTCTCCTTGGCCTGTGGGGACATCATGAGGCCTCAGAGGATGGACAGGGTTGGAGTGAGGGTCTCACCGCGGCATTGCGGCTCTGCAGCAGGGGCTTGGTGTTGCGCAGGAGCAGGCGGTGGTCGGGGTCCATGACATAGGGCTTGCGCTTGGCCAACGAGGCTGCCTCTGCCTTGGTGTCCTTGGCATCCTCCTCCTCAGAGCCATAGAAAGCCTTCTCGGCGTTCTCCTCCAGCAAGGACTCCTGCTGGGAGGTGGGACACCTTGCACCCTCCAAGAGCACCCCCCCTTCACCTCACTTCCCTGGGGGCTCCCAGGAAACCTCGAGGCTCCCAGGGCACCCTGGGCTCCTGAACTCACATTCTGGTTGGGGCTGAGGAACTGTGTGCGTGCGTAGCGGGTCAGCATGTTGATGATGACCACCTGCCCCCACTCCTCCACGTCGATGAGCAGGTTGCAGAGCTTGCGGTAGTTCTTGTGGATGAGGTCGATGCGCTCTGGGCACACCTCTTCGAATGCCATCACCACACTGCCAGCCACCAGCTGCCAAGGGAAAGCCCAAGGTAACTCACTGGGGTAGTGGCATCTTCATCATGATGCTGGTTTGGTGGGGATGATGGCATCTCCCTGAGGATGCCAGTTTGGTGGGGATGGTGGCATTTTCATCGTGAGACTGTTTGGTGAGGATAGTGGCACATCCATGAGGATGCTGGTTTGGTGGGGATGGTGGCATCTCCATGAGGATGACAGTTTGGTGGGGATGGTGGCATCTCCATGAGGATGACAGTTTGGTGGAAACAGTGGCTTCCTTGTAGGGATGCCAGCTCAGTGGAGACGGTGGATTCCCCGAGAATGTTGGCCCACTGGGGACAGTAGCATTCCCACCAGGATGCCAGTTCTGCAGGGGTGGCTGCATCTCCACGAGGACACCAATCTGGTGGGGACATCACCATCCTTGTGAGGATACTGGATCAGTGGGGACAATGGCATCCCCAGGAAGATGCCAGCCCTGCAGGGATGGCTGCATTCCCATAAGGACATCAGTTTAGTGGGGACATCTCCATTCTCTCAAGGACACTAGGCCAGTGATGTCTCCAGTTTTAGGGGCAAGGGAGACACAGTGCCCTGCTCACCGTGGTCTTGTCCGCCAGCAGCTTCTCAATCACTTCGATGAGCTGGTCCTTCTGGTCCGAGTCGAGGCTGCAAGGGAAAAGCAGGGCAGGTGCGGCTGGACCAAACTCCTCCCCATCCCTGCCTGTCCCTGCCTGCATCAAGCAACTGACACCCTTCTTGGCAGCCCCAGAATCTAGGAGCTGATGCCCCTGTTACCTGTAGAGCTTGGGGATGGCATGGGCAGCTGTCTTGCGCACGTATGGGGACATGTCGGAGGCGGCCTCCTTGATGGCCAACATCATGATGGGCACGATGATGGGCACACGGATGCTGGACAAGACCCGCAGGGCGCTGGCGCGGATCAGCTGGTTGGGGTCCTATGGGGACATGTGGGGGGCTGCAGTGGGGGCTCTCTGCTCCCCCAGACTGCCCCCTGGGTCCCCAAACCATCCCACCTTGAGTCCTCGCTGGAAGGTGGAGATGGAGAGCAGGGCCAGATCTTGCTGTTCCTCTGCATAGCGCACCAGGTAAACATACACCAGCTTCTTCACCTGCGGGGTGAAGGTGCCACCTCAGAGCCCCTCAAAACACAGCCCATACCCAAAACCCTCCTGCAGGGAAGGCACCAGACCCTGGGGACACCCATGGATGTCACCAGGGCCACCCAAGACCTTCCTCACCTCGATGTTCTTGCAGGCAACATTTTTCACCACAGCTGGGAAGAGGTCAGAGGCATTTTTACCCCGGGCGATCATCTAGGGGGTAAAGGAGCAGTGTGACACTGGGTGGCCGGCGCAGCATGGCTCGGCACTGGCAGCGGTCCCCGATGGTGACAACAACACCCACCGCCACAATCCTCTTCATGGCCTCCAGCTTGAGTGAATCCTTGTTGCTGTCGAGCATCTCCTTGAGGTCATCATGTCTGCACCACATCAGGAGAAAAAAATTCCCATTTTTAACCACTTTTAGTCCTGTTTTTCTGCTCCCAGCCCATCAGGCTGGCAATCCAACCCTTTGCCATGCAGTATTTATGGGCACAGGAGTTGGGTTACAGCCAGGTGAAAGAGGAGCCGGAGGGACTGGCATGGTGCTGGCACCCAGTGCTGTCCCCATCCCAGGCACTGGGATAAAGACCCCATCCTATCCTGGCTGTGGTTGTTACCCTACAATGTCCCCAAATCGCAGGTGCCCATGACCAGCTCCATCCCAGTTTGGTTGGGTGTCCCTTGTCCTCTCATGGATATGGTGGCATGGATGTGCCAGCGCACCCTGACGCAAAGCTGTTCCCCAGTCCCATCCCTGCACTGGTGAAATGCCACCAGCCTTTTGTAAGGCTCGTTGTCACCACTGACCTCTTCTATAAGGGACATGTGTCCTCCCCAAACTGGGGGCACCTGCAAGGCTGCATCCACCTGCATCAGTTGGGGGTGGCACCCATGGGACAATGCTCGTCCAGAGCCACCCTCATCGGAGGGCTGGGGGGGCTCCTTGGGGGAGTCTTACCGTGGTGGTGGCCCGGTGCCAGTGGCCACTGCAGGCTCGGTGCCGGCAAGTGGCCGCAGCTCATCAGCTCGCAGGGCGCTGTAGCAGGCTGGTTGTCCAGCCTCAGTGGCCAGCACCGGGCTTGTCACCTCCTCAGCCACGTCACCACTATCCGGTGGTTTTGGCCGGCTGGCCGGTCCCACCGGTAGCTGCTGCAGCAGCTTCTGCACGGGCGGCAGGGACAGCATGGCTTCGGCCAGAAGTGGTGGCTCTGGGTACAGTGGCAGGGCTGTGGCCCCGCTCCGGTGCCTGGCGCAGTCAGCTGAAACCTGATGCTGAGGTTGGGGTTGGATTGCAGCCTTGATTGCAACACCCTTCGAGGTGGATAAGGCCACCCTGGGATGTCACGTCCCGAGTGACATCTGACCTGCAGCTGGGGCTTGGGGACATTGCAGGGAGCTCCTTCCCTGGGTGCTGAGTGGCTCAGTCCTGGGCAGGGACCCCACACCATGGTGGGACACCCACCTGGGTGGTGGGGTGGCATGATGGGACACCTATGGATGTCCTGCCTGGGTGGTGGGGTGACACTGAGGGGAATGGGACAGACTGGGGGACATAGCCAGGGTGGCCAGGGCTGGGGGACACTGCCAGAGGGGGTATGCGGACACTGCCAGGCTTGGGGGCAGAGGAACACTGCTGGGACACACAGCCAGGCCAGAGGACATTGCCAGGGGTGAGAGAGGGGGGGACTTGGCCAAACTGAGGGACACTGCCAGGGGTTCAGGGAAGGGACACACTCTGAGATGAGGATTCTGCTAGTACGTCATGGATGGGGAGCACTGCCAGATGGGGGACATGGCCAACCAGGGGGACTGCCAGTAGGGCAGGGGTCAGGGGACATTTCCAGATTTGGGGACACTGCCAGCAGGCCAGGACTGGGTTGTCACTGCCAGACTGGAGGACACTGCCAACGGATCAGGGTTGGGAGACACTGTCATACTGGGGGACATAGCCAGGGGTAGGGAGTGTGACGCTGCCAGACAGGGGTACACTGCTGGAGGCTGGGGGGACACTGTCACACTGGGGTACACTGCCAGGCCATTGGGGAGGGGGGAACACTGAAAGAGGTTCAGGGAAGGTAGGACCCATCAACATGGGGACACTGCCAGCATGTCACAGATGGGGGACACATCCAGAATGGGGGAAACTTTCAGAGGGCCAGGAGTGGGGCAACACTTTCATGCTTGGGGACACTGCCAGGGAATCAGGGAGGAGGAGCATATCCAGAGAGGGGGACAATGTGGTATCAGGGAGGGGTACAGGGAGGGGGGGACACTTCTAGACTGGGGACACTGGGGTCAGGGTGGGGGACATGTTCAGAGTGGGGGACGCTTCCATAGGGTCAGTACTGGAGGGACACTGTCATACTGGAGGACACTTCCAGAAGGGCAGGGATTGGGGACACTGCCAGCGTAGGTGGGGACAAAGACATCCCTACATTCCTGCAGCTCCAAGACACCCTCTGCCTTCCTGTGCATCCCTGCCCTCCCAGCAGCCTGCCCCACGCAGGGGTGACATTTCTCAGCGCCCCCCTCCCCCCAAGCTAGGGCCTCGGCTAGGGGGGGCTGTCACCCCACGAGAGCCACAGCAGAACACTGTGGCCGGGAGGGGGTGCAGTGGGGGTCCCCGCACATTCCCCTGCAACCACGCCATCTCCAAAACTCTGCGGTTTTCCCACAAAACCCTCCCTGGCCTTTGCAATCTGCAGCGACCTTTGCAACCTGCAGCGACGGCGGCGTGACCGCATCCCCTGTCCCCCATCCCTGTCCGCATCCCTCATCCCCATTCCCATCCCCGTCCCCATCCCGGGGACCGCTCTAGCCCTGGCTCGGGTACCACGTCCCCGCCGACCACGGCGGCCAAGGCCTGCGGTGGCGGCCGCCGCGCCAGGCTCCTGCCTTGTCCCTTGTCCCCGCACTGTCCCCACCTCTTGTAGTCGGAGGAGAAGATGCCGCCGCTGGCGGGGTCGTGGCCGTACTCGGGCTCGCCCAGGCTGGAGGAGCCGCCCTTCTCCTCGCCGTAGGCCGGGCTGGCGGCCATGGCGGCGGGAGGGATGCGGGATGCGGGATGCGGGGGGGGACGCCGGCACTGATGTCAGCGCGGGAGGGGACGGGCCAGCCCCGACCTCCGCCCCGGGCAGCGCCCGGCGAGACCGACCCCCACCGGGATTGGGATGGGAGGGGGGGCTTTGCACCCCCTAAAAAGTCCCCCGCCCCTCAGGTCCCACCTCCCGCATAGGTTCGAGTGCCGGGCGGCGGGAATACAGGTGGGATTTCAGGAGAAGGAATGTTGGGACGTGGCTATAGAGTGACTAGCATAGAGCTCACACCTCATCCCACATTAGAATCATTAAATTATATAATTATCATAATATACAAAATGTATAATTATGGTAATATACATTATTATGTACAATTATAATTAGACATATTTCATTAAATTACATTATAATAAATTATATTGTATGTTAGGATGCTATAATATATATTATCACATCATATTACATTATATTTCATACACAATACATTATGAAGCAGGCATACTATACATTTTTATATATTACCGATTACATTAATTATGCAATGTTATATATATTCTATATTCTGTCATACAGTATTATCCATAAGCCATAATCCATTCTACATTCTACAACCCATATATGGTGTAATGCATGCAATATATTATATATTATATTTGTTATACTGTGTTGTATTATATTGCAGATTATATTAACTATATTATAGTATATATTATATAAAATATAGTACATAGTATATTATTCAATATATTATATTATTCAATATTTTATATTCTATATTCTATTGTTACAGTATATATTCTAAATTATATGCTATATAGTATGTAGTATATATAATGTATGATATCTGAATGATTATATATATTAGGTATTGTATTAATTTATATTATTCTTGTAGATATTGTTGAAGATATTATAGATCATATAACATTATCAATAGCATGATAGGTATTATTATATACTAGATATATTATTCTATGTGAACTATATTATTATATATTAAAATTATATATTAAAATATATATTACATGTTATTATAAATATGCCTATAGATATTATTATATTTATATACTTTTTCATATAATATATTAATGTAAATTAGAGCTATTATAGATATCATTACAGTTGGGGTTTTGTATGATTTTTTTTTTTTTCACAGGTTTTTTTTTGCTATTGGCAGATATTCCCATTATTATTTTTCTGGGCAGCAGACCAACCCCAGGGGCTTGTGTGGGTCAGGCAGTGCTCCCACCTCATCCCACAGGAGTGAGGCAGTGAGGGAAAACAGGCACGGTTCAGGGAGCAGAATTTAATAAAGCATCTAATTAATACACAACAATTAATCTGCTGCACGTAGAAAGGTGGGCACCCACTCCAGCCCTCCCAGAGACCCCACAGCCCTCCTGGAGACCCCAGTTGTGTTTGGGGACCCCAGGGCCCCTGGAAACCGCACAGCCTTTCTGGGGACTTTGGAGTCTTCCTGGAGACCCTCAGGAGACACTGAGAAGAGCCTGGTTCCGTCTTCCTTACTCCACCGTCAGGTGTTGGTACCCACTGATAAGATCCCCCTGGACATTCCCTTCTCCAGGCTGAGCCACCCCAGCTTCTCTTCCTATGAGAACTGCTCTCTCAACCCCTTGGTGGCCCTTTGTCGGTGTCCCTCCAGTATGTCCATGTCCCTCTGGAAAGCTCAGCACTCCAGAAGGGCTAGGATCACCACCCTGGACCTGCTGGCAATGCTCCTCCTAACACAGCTCAGCATGCTCTTGGCCTTCCCTGTGTCCCAAGAACATGTTGCTGGCTCATGGTCAACATGGTGTCCCCCAGGAATCCCCAGGCCCTTTTCTGCCCAACTGCTTTCCAGCTCATCACCCTCCAGCCTTTTCTGGTGCCTGGGGTTGTTCTTCACCATGGGAAGGCAGCACCTTCCCCTTGCTGAACCTCATGAAGTTACTCTTGACCCATTTCTCCAGCACATGAGCCACCCCTCCTGGCTTGGTATCAGAAACAAACTCACTGCTGGGACACTCTGCCCTCTCAATTGGACCAATAATGAAGATGTTTGACCAGGACTGGACTCAGTGTTGACCCCTGGGATACACTAACAGTGACTGACCTCCAGCCAGACCCGGTCCAGCCATTTGGCTCTTTTTCAACCCAGCAGCCCACAGAATATTAATTTTTGTGCTCAAAATCAAATGCCAGCAATGAAAGAGGAGATGTCTTTTTCAGGAGGCCACGGGGAGCAAAGAGAGGCCACTCCCTTTAAGATGTGCCAAAGTGGGACATCACTTGATAGCAACTTCTGGGAAAAGAGAAAAACCAACACATCAAACAAGGCTGACACAGGGTCTCCATGCAACCATTTAATTCCACATAAGAGGGATGCCAAAGCCTGGTCCTCAGGGAAGGATGCTCCACCTGCACATGTTCCCCGGGATCACGTCCACCTCCATCACTGCAGCGCTGGGGACACCTGGGAGAGAAGGTGGGCAGTGGTGACGCTTGGCTGGAGCAGGAGCCAAGGTCTCCCAGGGCAGTGGCACCTGCTCTGGTGGTGGCACCCACCATGGCACCGGCGAGCTGGCCCAGCCCCAGCAAGGCAAGGGCAAAGTGGATGCAGTTGCAGGTGATGGCGTCGTACTCCACCACCTGCTCCATGGCCGCCCGGATCCGCTGCTGCAGGGCAGCCACATCCATCCCTCCCTTCCTCCGGAGCACCTTGGCCGGACCCCGCGTTCGCAGGAGGTGGCTCTTGCCGTGCTTGGCCACAATCCCCGATGGTGAAGTCCCCGAGCTGCCTGGGGGGCAAAGGGCACTCTATACCCCATGTCCCTTCCATGGGGGTGTCCCCACACCATGACACCTCCTGGGGCTCACCTTCCAGGTGGATGATCTCCCCGTCACCACAGTAGACACCAGCGTGGGCACTCCACCAGCTGGGGCCCCCTGAGGCCAGCGGGAACAGGAAGAGGTCCCCAGGCTGGGGCTCGGCCACCCCGTTGGGGACCACGTCAAAGTGCTGCCCCAGCAGCCCCTCGCAGAGGAAGAACCCTGCAGTAGTCACTGCACCGCCCACCACCTGGGGACCCAGCCGTGTTTCAGGGCCACTGGTGCCCCGGGGACACCAGCAGCATCACCGACCTGCTGGCTCATCCTGCATCCCCGGGTTTCCATGGATAGGAAACCCTCCAGGAAGGTGCCACCTCCTCTAGGTGCTGAGCACCATTGGATGCCAAGGGAAAAGCAGAGCATGCAGGATTCAGCCCTGTCGTACCAGGGTTGAGATGGGCAGTGCAAGGCACAACAGGGATGCCAGCACTTACCTGCCTGGAGCTGCTCACCTGGGGGGACAAACAGTGGGTATCAGCCCCAATGGCACGGAGGAGAGGGGACCCAGGGCACCAGTGCCATGGCTCAGCCCCTGCCTGGGCTGCTGCCAGCCCTGTGCCTGAGCCCCTGGTGGTGGTCCCTATGGCAGCGCCCCCAAACCAGTCTCACCCAGGAGCCCAGCCAGTGCCAGGTCTGGAGGAACAGCCAATCTGGGGCTTGCAGGGTCTGTAGGAGGGAGCTCACCTGTGGAGAGAGGGGGCAGAGCGAGACGGGGACCCAGACCCTGCTGACACTCATTCTCTGCTGACATCCACCCCTTCCAGCACCCTCCCTAGCCCAGAGCAGCCTCCCAGGCCCTCTGTGGTCCCTCCCATCCCCCAGACTCAGCCCCAGGCAGGTCCCAGCCATGGGGTCCAGTTGTTCTGGGTGCAGGTGTCCTCCGTGCCAGCTCCCCCTTTACCTGGACGAGGAGGTTCATCTGCAAGGAGAAAAGATGATGTCCTGAGGGCTGGGGACAAAGGCTGTGCCCAGCCCCACCTCAGGGACCTCTCTGTCCCCAAACAGTTGTGGTGACACGTCACCCTGCTGAAACCCACAGCCTCAGGCACTGTGCCAGTCCCGGCACTTGTGCCATGCCCTGCTCCCTCACCGTGGGGACACCTCCGAGGTCCCCTCACTTCGCTGTGGTCCTGAAGCTGCTGCTGCTCCAAAGGTGGCTGTGGGACAGGAACTCAGCCCGCCCCAGTGAACACCGTGGTGGCTCTTGGCACCAGCACATGGCTCTGCCGGTGCCCAGGAATGTGCCCGGACTGGCTGCACTGTGGCACCGTGCCCATCATGTGGGGCCAGTACCAGGGGGACAAACCCAACCTGGTGTGACATTTCATCCACAAACCTCTTGAGTGGCCCCAAAGGAGTCACAAAACAGCCCTGTGGCCACAACACACTGACAGCCAGTGGCCAGCGAGCTGGTGACAAATCACCTCTTGGTGCCAAAACTCTCTGGCCCTGGATGGTCACCAGCCTCTCTCTGGCTCTGTGTCCCCAGGGGCGGTGCATGACCGGGGTCAGCTCTGGAGTCACATTAAACTTTAATCCTTGTGCCGGGGGGTCAGTGAAGGCTTTGGCAGGGCTCGGGTGGGTGACTGTCACCCTCTGTCATCGGGCAACCTCCAAAGAATCATTTATCACGGAGCCTCCAATAAACAAGAGCTAATTACAGCTGAAACCCGAGCCTGGCCTGGACCTGGCTCAGGGCAGGCAGCCATGTTAACCCTTCCCAGCCACCTCCAGTCCCACAGCCATCCTCCTGGACCTTTGTGTCATCTTCTGGTTGCTCTTGTCCCCTCCTGAACACCACCATCCTCTCCTTGTCCCTGTTGTCCCACCCTGATGTACCCTCCAGTTCTCATCACACCATTCTGGTCCCCAGTGTTCCCTCCTGGTCTCCATCATCATCTTCTGGTCCTCACCATTTCTCTGGGTTCACTTGGGCCCTGTTTGTCACTACTGTCCCACTCTGGTCCACATCATCCCATCCCAGTCCCCATCATCCCATGCCAGTTCTCACTATCTCCTCATGATCCCTATCCACTCCTATTGTGTTCCACTGCCGCCTCCTGATCCCCATCACACCCTCCTGGTCCCCATCACACCCTCCTGGTCCCCATCATTCTCACTTGGTCTCTATTGTCCTGTTCTGGTCTCCATCATCCCCTCCTGGTCAGTGCTGTCACCTCCTGCTCTCCACCATTTGTTATTGTCTCTAGGTCACCATTAAAACATCCAGGTTCTCACTGTCCTCTCCTGTTTATAACCATCCTCTCCCAGTCCCTATCACCTCCTCCTTATTCCCATGGTGCCCTCCTGATCCTTGTTATCCTCTCCTGGTCCCCACCATCTCCTCTTGGTCTCCTTCATCCTCTTCTGGTTTCAAATCATGCCATCCTCACTCCCATCATCTCCTCCTGGTTCCAAATCATTCTGCCCTGGTCTCCACCATCTCCTCCTCATCCCCACCACCCCCTCCTGATCTTTGTTGTCACCTCCTTGTCCCTGTCATCTCCTCCTCATGCTCATCAGTTTGTCCTGATCATCATCCCCTCCTTGTCATCACTATCTCCCCTTGATGCCCATCATCTCCTTCTGGTTCCCCACCAGCCTGTGCCATCACCAGCAGGAGTGGGACTGGCAGGACAGTGGTGCCTCCCTGGGTCACCCAATGTTCCCAATCGAGCTGTCCCCTGGGCAGGGTGCATCTGTGAGTTTCTCATGGCCAGTAGGATTAGGGTGGCTGGAGCCTTGGGGCTGCTCCCAGCCACAGGTCTCAAGCCCATCGCCATCATCTTTGGGTAATTAGTAAATTAGTAATTAAATGCTCTCTGCCTGCTGGGGAGAAGGGGGGCAGATCCCAAGGTTTTAGGCTGAGTAATCCTGTGGCATCTGCCCCAGCGTCTGTCACCGAGCCGAGTCACGACCCCGCCACGGGCTTTAACATTTGCTCCTTCACCCCCACCCGCCGCCCACAGCCCCTCGGCTGCGGCATCAGGGTCGCTCCCCAAAACAGGCTGGGCTGACCCCCCACGGGTGCCCAGTTGGGTGCTTATGGGGTGCTCATCCCCAGGAGGGGGACGGGGTGCTGCTCTGCAGAGATCCCACCTTTGGGAGAGCGCTCAGCTGGGTATAGTGGAGAAACAGGGGAAGAAACCATATTTTTGTAATTATTGGCTTTCCTGGGGGTGCTGATGATTGGCTGGCAGCAGATGGTTGGCCCTGCTAATCCCCCTCCCAAATCCCTGCTCCGGAGCTGGCTTTTACCCGACGGGCAAGGAGGGGACGGGCAAATTAGCCGACTCAGCATGTATCGCCACGCTGGTCACCGCCCGGCGTCCCCTGCCACCAGGTCCCCGTGTCACCCATGGGTGGACTGGCACCCCGGGGTGCGGGTCCTCCTGGGATCCCCGGATCAGGCACTGGGAGATGTTTCACCCACGGGCCAGGGGTCTGGAGGCCCCGAAGGGCCAGGCAGGGTAGGTGACAGCTTGCTCCTGCCGCATTAGCCCAGCGTCATAATTCTGCCGCAGGAGGAGGGCGGCCGTGCCGCAGATGGCGGCGGTCAGAGATCTGGGTCAGGGCGGGTGCTGTGGGGTGGGACAGGGCACCCTGAGGGGATGGGGGTCCCAGGGGTACAGGGGGGCTGGAGGCTGTGGTGTAGGCAGGGATGGAGTCATAGTGAAGGCAGGGACAGAGCCATGGAGACAGCAAGGATGGAGCTGTGGTGCAGGCAAGGATGGAACCATGATGAAAGCAGGGGATGGAGCCACAGTGAAGGCAGGGATGGAGCTGTGATGAAGGCAGGGATTGAGCTGTGGTGAAGGCAGGGATTGAGCTGTGGTGAAGGCAGGGATGGAGCCAACGTGAAGACAAGGATGGAACCCTGGTGAAGGCAGGATGATGGAGCTGTGGTGAAGGCAGAGGTCAAGCCATGATGCAGGAAGGGATGGAGTTTTGGTGCAGGAAGGGATGGAGCCATGTGTGGGCAGGAAGGACAGTGGAGCCATGTACAGGCAGGAAGGGTGATGGAATGATACTGCACATGGGAATATGGAACAATGGTGCGGGCGAGGTTGATGGAGTTGCAGTGCAGTGAGGAACGCTGCAGGCAGGGGGAAAGGAAGGAGGTTGGAAGTGGGATGACAGAGCCAGGGTGCAGGCAGGGGGATGCAGGAATGCTGCAGGCAGTGGGGATGGAGCTGCACAGCAGTCAGGGATGCCTGAGGGGTGACCCCCAGCCCTCGGATCCACTGATGTCACCACCACCAGCCCTCAGCAGGGACCTGTTGCCAGTGCCTGTCTCCTGGGACACATCCACTGCAGCCACACCTCTGAGACCCCCCAAGGGAGGGACACAGGGACACAGGGGGCCGGAACATCCGTCCTCAGCCTGGCCCATCGCTGGGGACAGCCCGGGCCGGGTGACAGTGGCCACCCGCCACCCTCCTGAGCTGGGTAGAGGGGGGTTTAGCAGCTAAAGCCCTCAAATCCCAAATTGTGCTGCCCTGTCACCGCGAGGGTTTAGCGGTGGTTGCGTAACCCCGGGGGCCACCTGGCCCCCACTCGCTGCGGTGTCAGCAGCCTTAACACCCCCGGGGCCTCCTCCTGCCCCCCGGGAGGGGAAGCTGAGGCACAGGGGGACCCCCACCGAGCACCCCCCTCCCCTTGCCATCAGGGCCGGTAATTAATTACTTGGGGGCAGGGAAATTACCCCCCTTAATTACCACTTTTCGTTATTCCCCTCTAACCGCCTTAGTGAAGGGCTTATGTGCTTACAGGAACCGGTGGGTCCCAAGGGGGGGGACACACAGATGGGGGGTCCCCACCCCGATCCCCATCTCCCACCTCTGCCTCAATCTCAGCCTCGCCGTGCTGGGGGGGTGGACACGCGGTGACAGGGTAACACCCCACGGTGGCCCGCGGCGGCGCTCGGGGGGGGGGGTGGCTTGGGTGTCGCGGGGTTTAGGGTTACAGGGCTGGGGCTCAGCACCTTTTTAATTCTTCATCGCGTGGCTGATTGATCCCCCCCGCCCCGCGCAGACACTAAAGATTAAGAGGGTGACAAAGAGGCGGCTGCTTACACAGCGCCCGCCTAAGCCGCCTTGAAGAGAGCAAGGCAAGAGCCCTGCTGCCCGCAGAGCTGCCCGAGCACTCATCGCCTCGCCAGACCCACCGCGCTGGATCCAGACGCACAGGACAGGGAGAGGTCGGGAACGCCGGGTCGGGGATGGCTGCGTCCCCGGCGGGGTCGGTGGTGAGCGCCGGGCTGGACGAGAGCCCCACGGGTAAGAGGTAGAACGTTTTGCTGGACTGGGGGCAACACGGCAGGGCTGCAGGCACCTGGGGGGGCTTTGAGATGGCTGGGCCCCTGTTGTGGTCGTTCTGGGAGTCCTCTTCATGGTTCTCCTCTGGGATAATTGAGGTCCCCATTGTGGTCCAGCTCCAAGATGTCTGGGGTCCCCAGAACGGCCACCTGGATGCCTTTGGTCCCCACTGGGGTCCATCTCCAAGATACCTGTGGGTCCCTGTCATGGTCCATCTCCAAGACACTCAGTGTCCCCATCATGGTTCTTCTCTGGGATGTTTGGGTTCTCCATCGTCATCCTTCTCCAGAGTGGCTGGGGTTCTCATCATGATGCTCCTCCTGGGTGCCCAAGGTCCCCATCAGGGTCCTTTGGAATGCCTCGGGGCCTCAGCTGTCACACTTCTCCAAGATGGTGAGGGTCCCCATTGTGGTCCTTCTCTAGGCTGGGATGCCTGCAGTTCCCAACCCTCTCCATGATGTCCATGGCACTCATCATGTTCCTTCTACAGGATCCCTGGGGTCCCCAGTTATGCCCCTTATCCAGGATGCCTGCAGTCCCCAGCCACAACCCTTTCCTGGATCCCCTTGAACACCAGCCCTTCTCCAGAGTCTCAACTGTCTCCTGCTGTGACCCTTCTCTGGGATGCCCCATGTCCCCAGAGGTGTCCCTTCTGCAGGACACCTCCCATCCCTGATTGCAACCCTTCTCTGGGATGCTCAGAGTCCCCTCTCTGGCACGCTTTGAGTCCCCATCCTTAGGGACACCCTTTCATCCCTTTTTGTTTTTTTTTTAAAGTCACATGAGAGCACGTCTCACATCACCCTGGGTGCTGGGGTATGGAAAGATGTGGACCCTTGTGCAGAGTCCCCGTCCATGTCCCTGGGCTGGATCGGTGGCGATGGGAGCCACCCCATTGCCAGGATGCTGGGAGGCAGCAGGGACTGGTGGGAGGGACAAGGGACATCGGGAGGTCTGGAGTCACTCCGAGCGTGCTGGTTCTGCTCCTGCAGGGCTGAGCCCGGCCCCGGGCAAGGCGCTGAGCCCAGTGCTGCTGTGCAAGGTGTGCGGGGACACCAGCAGTGGGAAGCACTACGGCATCTACGCCTGCAACGGCTGCAGCGGCTTCTTCAAGCGCAGCGTCCGCAGGAAGCTCATCTACAGGTGGGAATGGGGCCAGGGAATGGGGGCATGGGCAGCCAGGGGAGCAGGAAACAGGGGAACATGAACCCAGTTGGGCAGAGACCCTGGGGATGGACACCATGGGGGAAAGGATGCCCAGCAGGGCAGGGACCCCAAGGCTGGGCACCCAGAGGGGCAGGGATGCAGAGGATGGACAGTGGGGCAGGAATGGTGGGGACAGGCAACCAGCAGTGTAGGGGCACCCAGCAGACCAAGGGCCCCAGGGAGTGGGCAACCGGTGGGATGGGGATCAGGTGGACATGAACCCACTAGGATAGGGAGTCAGGGGATGGGGCACCCAGCAGGGAAGGGACACAGGGAGATGGACACTCAGTGGGACAGGGACTTTGAAGACAGGAACCCAGTGGGGTAGGGTCCCACAGTATAAACACCCAGCAGGGCAGGGATCCCAGGACATGGGCAATGGATGGGGCAGGGACCCAGGGGGACTTGAACCCAAGCAGGGCAGGAACCAGGGGACAGGCAAACAGTGGAGGAGACACCAGGTGGGGAGGTGTCTGGGGCATCCTCATAGGTCCAGGACACCCATCAAGGCAGGGTATGCACTGGGACAGGACACCCGTTGGGGACAGAGTACCCACTGTGGTGGGGCACTCATTGGAGTAAACCCATGGTGGGTGGGACAAGACACCCAACAGGGACAAAGTACCCCCAGGACATGGCATCCATGGAGGCAGAACACTCTGCGGGGACAGGGGCCACTGCAGTGGCTGCAGCCAGGTGCCACCTCTCCCCATAGGTGCCAGGCGGGGACGGGGCTGTGCCCGGTGGACAAGGCACATCGCAACCAGTGCCAGGCCTGCCGGCTCAAGAAGTGCCTGCAGGCTGGCATGAACAAGGACGGTGAGATGGGGGACAGACACACACACACGGTGACGGATGGCAGGGGGTGGCAGCGAGTGGCCAGTGCTGATGTCACCTTTTCCCTGCAGCCGTGCAGAACGAGCGCCAGCCCCGTAGCACGGCCCAGGTCCGGCTGGACAGCATCGAGCTGGATGCTGAGCTGCCCCCAGAGCACGTGGCCACCACACGTGAGGTGCCCCCATCGCCCTGTCCCGCTCCTCGTGGTCCCAGTGCCACTGTCACTGTCACCCCGGGTCCGCGGGTGCCCACACCACCCACCAACCATCGCTTCATGGCCAGCCTGATGACGGCCGAGACCTGCGCCAAGCTGGAGCCTGAGGATGGTGGGTGGCTGCCAGTAGGGAGGGGACAGGTGGGGGTGTTGTCTCCACTGAGTGGTGACCACCAGTGTCCCCTTCCATCCCTGCAGCTGATGAGACAGTGGATGTGACAGGCAGTGAGCCGGAGCGGGCGACCGGCGAGTACCAGGTGGCACCATACCCGGCAGCCAGCCCTGAGAACATCTATGAGACCTCTGCACGGCTCCTCTTCATGGCTGTGAAGTGGGCCAAGAACCTGCCCGTCTTCTCCAACCTGCCCTTCCGTGACCAGGTGAGGTTGGGGGGTCCCCATGGGGAACTGGGGATCCCCCTATGGGGCAACAGGGACCCCAAAATATGTAGGCAGCCAGTGGGCTGTGGATGGCTGAAGCATCTCCATAACATTCTTGGGGCACCCCAAGAGAAGATGCTCTTCAGCCCAACCAACTGTGGTGGCTGGAGGTGCTGGAGGGCTTGGGGGTTACGGTGGTTTTGGGGCCCACTCTCGCCAGGTGATCCTGCTGGAGGAAGCATGGAGTGAGCTGTTCCTGCTCTGCGCCATCCAGTGGTCCATGCCCCTGGAGAGCTGCCCACTGCTGGCTGTCCCCGAGCCAGCCCCTGGGAAGCTGCTGCCGGCTGCCCTGGATGTCCGGGCGCTGCAGGAGACCCTCGGCCGCTTCAAGGCACTGGCTGTTGACCCCACCGAGTTTGCCTGCATGAAGGCTGTGGTGCTCTTCAAACCAGGTGAGGGCACCCACCAGCACCTGCCACTGGCTGTCCCCCTGTCCCCACTGCACCCCATCACCCCTCTGTCCCTGCAGAGACCCGTGGCCTGAAGGACCCCGAGCAGGTGGAGAACCTGCAGGACCAGTCGCAGGTGATGCTGGGCCAGCACAACCGTTCCCACTATCCCGGGCAACCTGTCAGGTACCGCTGTCCCCAGGACCCCACAGGTGACACCAGGGGAGGGACACCCACCCATGGCCACCACTTTGTCCCCAGGTTCGGGAAGCTGCTGCTGCTCCTCCCAGCACTGCGCTTTATCTCCTCGGAGCGCGTGGAGCTGCTCTTCTTCCGCCGGACCATTGGCAACACCCCCATGGAGAAGCTGCTGTGTGACATGTTCAAGAACTGACATTCCCACCCCGCTGTCACCTGGCTTGTTTGCCCCCTTGCACTGGCACCCTCTCACCCTCACCCTGATCTCCTCACCCTGGGGTGTGAAGGGGCCCGTGGTCCCATCTCCAGGGAGGTGACCAGGACTGTGGGATGCCCCCAGCAGCTGGGACCAGCTTCACCGGTGGCAGGGAAATGTCTCTGAGTGCCCAACGCACTGGGAACACCTCACAGGGGTGGGGGCTCGATGGTGCCACCGTCCCAAATGCTAGAGGAACCCAGGCAAGGCACCCCCGGCACCATGGGAACCCACTGCCACCTGAGGGGGTCACTGGCCTGGGGGACACTCACTCAGGGATGAAGCCAACCTGGGGGTGACAACAGCCAGGGGTGACAACAGCCAGGGGTGACACTGGCCAGGGGTGACAACAGCCAGGGGTGACAACAGCCAGGGGTGATACCAGCCTGAGGGTGACACAGGACCAAGGGTGGTGCCAACCTGGAGGTGACACAAGACCGATGCCACTGGCCAGGGATGATGGCAGCCTAGAGGTGACACTGGCCACAGGGGTGATGGACACCCTGGGCGTGACTCCAGCCTGGGGGTGACAGGGGCTGGGGATGATGGACATACAAGACCAGGGGTGACTTCGGCTGGGGGTGACACCAAACCAGCGTGACCCCAGTCCAGAGGTGACACTGTCCAGGGGTCACCCAGCCCAGGGTGATGCCAGCCCAGGGGTGACACTGGCCAGGGGTGATGGACACCCTGGGGGTGACCCCAGTTCTGGGGGTGACACTGGTCAGGGGGTGATGCCATCCTGGGCTGCAGGGCCCTCCTGCCACCACTTCACTCCCGCTTATGTCCCCCCTATTTTCTACTTGGAATAAAGAGGATCTTTGCAGCCACACTCCCATGACACTGATTTAGGGGCCCCCTGGACAGGGGGACAGTGGGGGGAGCACCAGCTGAATGTAAATAACCTGAGCAGAAATCAATAAAAATCAATAATCTGAATATAAACACATTGCAAATAAATTATCTGAATAGGAATAATGTAAATATATATAAAATTGATATAAATAATATGATTTAAATGATGGGGATTGAATAATCAGAATATAAATTAGATTATAGAAGTAACGTGAAGAAAAATGAAATTAAATAATCTGAAATAATTTGAATAGCAAGAAATTGAAAATAAACTATCTGAATATAAATAAATATAAATAACCTGACTGGATAAACCCAGAATTAAATACAAATAATTAATAATCAATAATAATTAGGCAGAATTAACAGAAATAAACTGAATAGAAATAAAATGAAACTAATATGAAATAATCTGAGAAGGAATAAATTGAAAATAAACTACTGGAATATAAATGAGATAAATCTAAATAATCTGATTGGAAATAATCTGAATTAAATAATGGCAATAGAAATAAAATGAAATAATCTGAATACAGATCAACTGGAAATAAATTATCTGAATATTAATTAAATATAAATAATCTGATTAAATTAATAGGTGTAGAAATAATCTGTATAGAAATAAATAATGTGAATATCAAACAAGAGAAACAGAAATCCTCTGGCCATAAATAATCTGAATGTGAATAATCAGCATTAAATAATCCCATGGGAATGGGATTACCCCCAGGCCCAGCCCCTCATTCCAGCTCTTCCCTCCCTGCGATGTCAGAGGATCAGGGAAATCCACAAACTGCCCTTTATACACCCTCTGGGCTGATGGAAAGAGGAATTTCCCCCCCCCCATCCCAACCCCCTGGAATTTTGGGACAGCATCCATGTCCCACCGGGAAGTCTTCACCTTTAGAGAACGACACTTTTATTTCTCTGGTTTTGTCCTTTTTTACACGATTCCGAGCGCGGGCGACGCGGGATCATAAATCCTCTGACAATACAGACTTTGTTTAATTTACAGAATTATAAATTACTTAGAAAACATCCCATGAAAAATAACAATAATTCCCCCTCGCAGCCCCTTCTCCTTTCCAGTGTCAGCACATTCCCCTCCGGAAAAGCCCTTCGGGCCCCAAATCCATCCAAAGGAACGGTGGGAGATCCTGGGAATAGACACCCTGGAACATCCCATTATCCCTCCAGTCCTGCTCAGCTCCTGCCAGGATTTTTTATATATATATATATATATATATGTATATGTGTATATAGTTCTTTTATTTCTATCTTTCTTTTTGCCTATATAACTACAAATACATTATATATATAAAGAAATAAATTTTCTATATATATCCCATACATTTCTCTATATAAAGAAATATATTTTCTCTCTATATTCCATACATTTATATATATATATAAAGAAAGAGAGAGAAAATATTTATTCTTTATATATATATTTCCTTTATATATTTCTTTTTAGAGAAATACACTCTTTAGCTAAAGAAATATATAAAGACATATGAAGAAACATATATAAACATATGTTAAACATATAGCATGTTTGAATTACATAACATATATTAAATATGTTTCTACATATAAAAGAACTACATTCAAATATATATAAAGTAATAAATATTCTTTATATATGGTACACTTTTCTTTTATATATACTTCTTTATATATAGAAATATATAAAATATATACATAACAAACTGCAAACCTAATTTCCTTTATATACTTCTTTATATATATAAACATATAAACATATATACATAAAGAAATATATATTCTTTATATATAGTATATATCTCATATATTTCTTTATATATAAATATTGATTATATATAAAAGAAATAGAAAATACAAAGTATTTAATTTTTATATATCTTCCTTTGAGTAGTTTTTAATTGTACAGAGAATAATTCCTCTTTTGTATGTATATTTTCTTTATATATAGGATATATATTGTTATAGATGTTCTTTATATATATAATATATTCTATTTTCCTTATATATAAATTATATATAATGGAAGTATACGTATAACCCAAAAGAAATATAGATACATCTATATACATATATATATATATATATTTACCCAAGGCAGATCTGCCTTCCCTGCTCTCATCCCACTGGGTTGAGAAACCTGTGGATGAGCTGGAGCCTCTCAGCGATCTCTTAGAAGGCAATTCCAGGGTTTTTAGCTCCACAGGCTCCCAAATGGCTGGTTTGGCCCCGAGCACTTGGATTCTCTGGCTCATTCCAGCTCCCACTGAGTTTGGGGCGGCTCTCCAGGAGCCTTCATTGTTGTGGGCACATCCACCTTCCCAGCGCATCAGGGTTGGGCCCCAAATCCCCCTTTTTCCCCCTCTAGGGCTGGGAAAATCTCGTTTTCCCTCTTGGATGGGGAATGATTGAGTTGGTGTTGCTGCACTCCCGGGATGCGGCGCTGAGGCGGACGCTGCTCCCGCGGCCCTGGCATCTGTCCCTTCCCCCAGTGGAAAACAAAGAAAGATAAAATTAAAATGAAAGTGGAATTTCAAATATCAAATAAAAAACAACCCCAATAAATAAACCATCCCTGGAAAGAAATGGCCCTTTGGGCAGGGGGGAGAGGGACCAAGGGCTCGGCTGAGCCCAGAGATGCTCGGAAAAGACCAAATACTCCGGAAAACTCCATTTTTTGCTCTTTTCCCAATTTTTATGGTGTTTTGGGAAAGATGTGATGCCCAGCCCACCTGGAAGGATGGATCCAGCCTTAATTAATCTAATTAGCGTCTCAGGGCTCCTCATTTTGCCTTTCCAGAGGTCTTCCAGTACCCAGAGCTTCTCCAGGTGCCACCAAGGGTGACGATGATGACACAAGGGAGGGATTAAGAGCCAAGTCGTTAGTTAGTGTCATTAATTAGTCCTATGATAGGCTAATTACACCTCCAGGGATTTCTTGCTGACAACAAAACTCACTGTTTTATTGAGTGATAGTTGGTGACACCAGCAGTGACACCAAGGACGGCTCAGCCTATTGCTCCCCTCCTCCCCGGCCCAAAAATAATAATAATAATAATAAAAAAAAAGAAAAAAAAAGAAAAAAAAAGGAAAAAAAAAAAGAAAAAAAAAGAACAAAGTTCTGTCTGGGGAAAATATAAAAAAAATTAAAAAATATATATATTTACACTCAACTCCAGGAACCGGCATATAAACAAATATCGCTTCAAGTAGTCCTCGAGTATTATTATTATTATTATTATTATTATTATTATTATTAATTTTTAATACTGATGGTCGCAAAAAAAAAAGAAAAAAGAGGAGGAAAGGTGGTTAGGTCACGTTAAAAAATCAAAGCCCGAAGGAAAACGGTGATTTTTGGCAGATTTTAACACTTTTCCATGCGCTCGGCGTTGGCGTGGATGAGGTGGTGAAAGCACGGAGGGTTTGGCTGCAGCGGAGCCAGCGCTGGCTCAGGATGATCCCGTGGGATATTTAGGCTTGGTTTTCTCCTTCCCATGGGATTTTTAGGCTTGGCTTTCTCCTACCCATGGGATTTTTAGGCTTGGTTTTCTCCTACCGACAGGTGACTCGGCACGAGGGTTTGGCAGCGCGATGCTCCGAGCCGTGGGTGCTCCGAGGGGAAGGGCGCAGGAGCCGGCCGGTGCCCCTCCATCCCCATCCACCCCCCGCGCCCAAAGGTCTCCACTCCCCAAACCATTAAGGCCACTGTTAAACCATCCCCCCCCCCGGGCCTTTTTACTTAAGAATTCATCCTCCTGGCGTTAACGAGGAAGCTGTGGGAGCGCTGCCGATGGGGAGGAAGCCCTGGCACGTGACGTGGCCCTGGGTGAAGCATCTCAGACCATGAACTCGTTGCTCCCCAGGAGGACGAGGGGTTGGGCAGCGGCACAATCGGCCTCGGGATTCCTCTTGCGTCCCCCCGTCGTCCCCCCATCTGGGGGCTCTTTGGTTTTTGGGGGGGAAGTTTTCACGCTCTTCAGTTTCTGTTTGCCTTTCTCCGGGTTGAACGTCCCACGGGTGGTGAACTGAGGCCGGTCCTCAGGGTAACGGAGGGGTCCCGCTGAGCCCTCAGGGCTCGCCCGACTCTCAGGGGGCTCTCCATGTCCCCCCGCTCGGTAGAAAGGCGATTTGGAGTACATCTGGAAGCGCTTCCGGGGCAGGTGGGGCAGGCAGGAGGTGGACGACTGGGACGAGGAGGAGGAGGAGATGGAGGCGTCGGCCGGGTCCACGGGCTCCAGCCGCATCCTGGGGTGCCTTCGCAGCCGGCTCGGCCCCTCGGCCTTGGTGGGGCGCAGGGAGATAAGTGCTACACTTCTCTCTGGAGGGGCAGAAGGACCATGGGAGGATTAACACCTTGAGACCACCCAGCATCTTGGTGCTGCTCACCGGGGACACGTGCCATGAAGCCAGGGCAACGTTCCCAGCATCTCACTGGAGGCAGCATCACCAGCACTGGAGGAGCGGTCACCTCCCCACCAAACCGTGGTTGCCATCAGCCAACTCCTCAGGGCCATGTGGTTTAACCCTTAACCCTCCTCTCTGCACCCATTTAAACTGTGGGCTTTAAATGAACTAAAAATCCCCAAATAACCTTTCCCAAAGTGACAGAAAAATCTAAGAAATCTGAATGGGCAGAAGATGTCCCTGTCCATGGCAGGGGGGTGAAACAAGATGACCTCTGAGGGTCCCTTCCAACCCAAACCATTCCATGATAAACCCAAGGACACCTGGATTTACCTGAGCGATCGGAGATGGCTCCTTCGGAATCGAAGTTCAGATTTTCGGAGCTGTCGGCAGTGCCGATGGAGGCTTCGGACTCGAGGGTTTCGTCGTCGGAGGCGCGGGGCTCCAGTGCCAGCATCTCGAACGTCAGCTCCTCCCTGCCAAAACCAACCCAGTCCCACTGACCCAATGGGACCAAAAAGGTGGGGAGGAGAAGAAAGAGGTGCAGGGCAAGAGATCATGGAGGGCTGGAGCCCTTCAGTCATGATGCCAAGCAACATCCATAGGCCGAGGACGTGGCTTGAACCCTTGGCCAGACTTACTTTTCCTTCTGCAGGTTCTCGATCTGCTCGGTCAGCACCTTCTCCTCCTGCTGCATGGCCACTTGCTGCTGCTCTGTCACCTCCATCTCCATGGCCTCCTCGCTGCTCATGGTCTCCTCAGGGACGTCCGTCACCGAGGGCAAGCGCCCGGTGACAGGAGATGCTGGGCTGGGGTAGGCGCCGCGCCGTACACGTCCTTTGCCCTGAAGAGAGACACCAGTGTCACCACCACCAGCCAAGGTGATCTGGCAAAAACTCAGGTGCCAACCACACTGCTCTCTCAAGGAGCAAAGAAGACGGCCCTGGCCATCAGTCCTCAGTGCGCTGCCAGTGGACACACCCCAGACCCTCCAAGACCTCTCTTCAGCCTGGGAGAGGTACCAGGACTCAACACATTGGAGGAGTTGAGGATGGAGGTGGTGAGAGGTGGTGGTGGTGAGGATGACACTGACAGACCAAGTGCAACTTGGACTTCTGAGCAAGCCCAGCCGGTGGCAGGGTGGGTTCCCACAAAGCCCACAGACCATGCGAGGGGAAGGTTGATAGTGGTTGTGTTGGTTTTGGGTGGGAGCATCATCACCAAGGCTTTGATTTCAGGGCACCTGGCTCCTGCTTTATCCTTAGATTGTCTCATATCCTTCCCTCATCCACCCTCAGTATTTCCTGAGCATCACAAGGGTCTCCACTGATCCCTTCAGCAAACAGAAACTCAGAATCATGTTGTCCATGCTCTGATCTCATGTAGAGGAGATCCAGAAACCAGGACCGCCTCTAGTGGTCTGTTATAAGGCAAGAAATCCAGATTTTTGGGCCCATGGTTAAATGGGGATATTTAACGAAGATCTGAAGAACCACCTGATTTTTTTAATATTAAAATAAGGACTCAAATCGGGGTGGTACATATGGAGGGATATTATATATGCAGCTGTTTGAATCTTCTGAGGACTAGCTCTACAGATCTGCTCTAAAGAGCAGAAGAAAAAGGTGGACTTTTGGAGATGGGGGACACAACAGAAACTAAACAGCTTTTACTTTAACTGTTATCTAGACCAGACATCTCACATTCTAAATTCCAGATCCTGAAGTGACCAGGACCTTGGAGATGTCCATGACTTCCAGCCCTCCCTTGACAACCATCACCCAGGGTGAACCTGCACCTCCTTGGGCTCGTTGCAAGCCAACTTTCCTCCCCTGCATTTGCGGCATGCCCGGCTCTTCCTGATAACCCACGTGCCCAGAGCAGGTTTTCAGGATAAAGGAGCCTCCCTTTTTTCCTTTCCATTTTACCCCTTTCATCTTTTGATGCCACATCTCAGAGATCCTTCATCATCAGCAAAGCCTCTCCCACACCCCGGTGTTCCTCTGACGACAGCTTTCACGTGGGCTCCTGAGCTGAGGCACAGCTCCCTGAATCCTATTAACCAAAACTCCTGAGATCCCAAAGATCCCACTGGCTCATGGACTTAAGCCCCTGTGAAATGCCATGCTCAGCATTAGGGGAGCAGTGCTCGAGTTTTGCTCTTCTTTGTCTCCTGACCCTTGTGGATGATGAAAGATGGGGGGGAAGCACCATGGGCTGAGCCTGGTAGGGAGGGAAACAGCTCCACCAGCATTCCCAAAATCCTACAGGCACTCTTCTCACCCATCGTGGTCTCACTGGGAACTCAAAATCAAACTGGGATGGAGTTACGGAATACAGGAGTTGCTGGACCACTCTCAATTAAAACCTGGGTTTCCTGACCTTGTGTTCAAGGTGGTGGTGCTCCTCCTCCAAGTAGGTGGAGGAGACCTTTGGATGCCTCGAGACATCTGAGCTGGGGGTTTTGTCCCCCATCTCCAGAAACAGCAGCACTGTGAAAGCAACGTGATGCTGAAACACATCCTGAGCGAGGAGAAATAGGGGTAGGAAGGGAAGGGATGAATCAAGCAAAGTAAAAAAGAGGGAAGCACAGGATGGAAAAAGAAAATAAAATAGAAAATAAAGCAAGGAGGAAGGGAAGAGGGGTGGGAAGTGTTTTTCCGAGGAGCTGCGTGCAGGGATGGCCGAGTGTGGCTGTCCCCAACTCCTGTGCCCGAGACACCTGCAGGAGAAACAGAGGCCCTGAGGAGTAGCACCCGCCCGGGGCCCGGGCGGCAACATCACGGACAATGGCCAGTGGGACAGAGCTGGAATGAGCGGCGGTGACACACACGGAGGGACGCGGGCGCGCTGCAGTCATACATACCGGGATTGAACTGCGGGTTATGCTCATAAATCTAACTGCAATTAGTACGGGCTTCTGCATTTGAGAGGAGATGAAAAGGAAAGCAGAAGGTTAGAGTGCACATGCCGTCGCCCCTTCCAAAAACCCGCTTTGCTCCTTTTTCAGGTTTTTTTTCTTTTGTCCACTGGGGCGAGCGGGGCGGCTCTGCAGCACCAGCTCCACAACCTTGGGCAGACCCTGCTTGGATTCCATCCCCAAACAGCAGAAGCAAAGTGTCCCTGAGGATCACTGCCCCGAGGGCAGGTCCAAGCAGAGGGGCTGCTCGATGCTCAGCCCAAGCGTGGGGTGCCAGCGCTGCGCCGACTCCGTCCCTCTCCCACAGCCCAACTAGCCAAGCTCAGCGTGCATCTGCAGGCCCCCCGGGAAGCATGGAAGCTCAATGAGATGGGTCTGAGGCTCCCAAAAAGGCAGTGCAGGAGCAGGGGCAGCCTTTGGAAAGCTCCTTTTGGGTTCAGATAATGCAACTAAGCACAAAAAATGATGGTCCGAGTCTCCCATGGGGCCACATCAAGCCAGTGGATGAAAGGCTTGATTCAACTCAGGACCAAACGAGCTCAAATGAAGGTGGAAACGCTGATCAGGAACATCTGAGCTGGAGCAACCCCATCTCCATAGACTGCTCCTACCTCCTCATGCTTTGGTATGACTCCCTGCAAAGGTGAGGAGCCACCACGGGGCTGAGGGTCCCTGTCCTGGGGGAGATGGTGTGAGAGGTTGCGAGGGGTTTGGGAGGCTGGGATAAGCAGGAGAAGATAAGGTAGAGTGGCTTCAGGGGCAAGGAGAGGACAGGAGAGGACAGAGAGGGCTTTGGCATCTCACCATGGATCTCCGGATCAAGGAGAGGCGGCTCTTGGCCTTGTTCTCTGCGAACTCCAGGCTGTTGATGTCCTTGAGACGAGCCTTGTATTTATTCATCTGCTCGATGACGATCAATTCTACACAACTAAGGGGGAAAACACCCAAAAGAAGACAAAATGGGAGGAGGAAGTGATGTGATCTGAATTGTCTTGTCTTGTCCTTTGACAGGATTTCTTTGTAGCTTCTCCCCTAGACTTTGGTTCCAGCACATCCTCTCATTTTATTACAAGGAAGGGATTATTGAAGATCTGCTGTCATGGAAAAGCAAAGGGAGAAAGCTCCAGCTGGAAGCCAGAGGGCAGTGGAAATTATCCTATAAAGATTGATAACCAGCTACAGATGGATTGAGGAACATAGACTACAGAAACTAAAAATCACCAGGGATCCCACCAGAGAAATGTCTCCCCTTGGAAGAGGGACCAAGGGAATACACACCTGGAGAAGACAGCTCGCTTACATGCAGCAATGCTGCAGCAGTGATGCTGTTCAGCTGAGCCAACTTTAATGCTGCCAGGAGGGTGTCTGGGGAAAAAAAATGATCCTTTCCTCATAATAAAATGAGAAGATGTGCTGGAGCTAAAGCCTAAGGGAGAAGCTACAACAAAATCCTGTTGAAGGCCAAGTGCTCCTGCCAGCTGAGTCTCCAAGCACGTCTTCAACAATTTTAATACTTCCTGAAGGTAAAACCACCCCTTTCAGAAGCTCAGCCCTTTACTGGAGGGTTTACATTATTATAATTGACTCCAGTATCTATTTTTAAATCTATTTAGTATGAGCCAAACTGAATTTGGGCAAGTGCTTTGCTTTTTCTCTGTAAAACCTTTGCAATTATGGCAAACGCCACAAATAGATAAGTTTATTAATATTAATATTGCTGCAGACCAAACAACTCACCCCCTCCAATAAAAAAGCCAAAATTAAGTCAGAACCAAGACCTGCTTGCCAAAAAATTAACTGTAAAACCACATCAGCACAAGCTCCACCTTTTCCTGCTGAGATGGGCTAGGCAGGAAAGCAGAAGTTGACCTGCTCTTGGGGATCCTTCATCACTTAAAAATCCCCATTTAACAACCTCTTGGGGATTGAGAGGATATGAAATATCTTTGTGAAGATGCATTTTCTATGTGTTTATCATTGCCATGCTAAAGTTGTCACTTTTTGAGCTATTTTAACAACCCTAAGGGCTACCAAGCTGTGAGTGGTGGGTTGTCCAGCACCGTGTTCTTACGTGGTGGTTTTGCTGATGTCCTGGACGCTCTGCAGTGGGTCCGTCGTGTCAGGGCAGCGCAGGATACAGGGAGCAAAGACAATGGCCAAGGCATTGGCTGACATGCGGTTGGTCTCTTCTTGGAGGGCAATCCTAAAAAAAACAGGGATTAAGAGAGAAGTCAGAGATTAAGGCACCTCCACAGCACCCCTTCCACACGGCCATGGATGAACAGAGATGACATTTCTACGGTGCAGTCTTGCTTTGCTCTGACTGATGGAGAAAGCCAAACCTCAAGATGTCTCAGGTGGTTCCAAGGCAGGCAAACAACCCAAAAACTTGTGATGAGAGGCCTACAGTGGTGGGAGGCACCAGGGACTTGTAGGAACCACGAGCTCATCAATAGACAGCCATCACTTGGAAAAAGAGCTCCTGGGCCACCTCCTGGCAGACATGATGGACCTGAAAGCTCCTCTCTGTCTCCTGCCCACCTGCTTTTGGCCTCATCTATTCCCTCTCCTTGCCCAGGCCCAACGTACCTCACCAGGTGGAAGATGAGACGCTCCAAGGTGCTGAGGTGGGTGCGGGAGAGCTGGTCGATGACTGAGTACACCCCCCGCACTGTCTCCTTCCTCTCCTGGAGGCCTGTGGAGAAAGCACCACCATTTAGGGGCAGCTTCTACTTCCTCCTCTTATTTAGAATGATACTTCTTAATGCTTATTTAATTTTACTACTCAAAAGATAGAACTTTTGGGGCTGAAATCTGCTGGAATGTGATTTGATGTGAAAGCTGACAGAGTTGAGACCAAAATTGAGACCAAATAACCAAAAATCAGACTTCGAAACCAGGTAAATACAATTTGTTAAAATCAGACGGTTTGGACCCAATGAGTAAAAAAAAAATTAGACATTTTTAGGGGAAGGGGATGGTGAAGGAGATTCCTCACCCATCGCCCGCAGAAACTCCTCATAGAGCTCGAAGGTCATGAGAGGGTTGGGCAGGTCTCGGAGCCACTGCTTGAACACGCTGGCGATGACATGGATGTTGTAGTCGTCTAAATTCACATTATCAATGTCTGGGTTTGGCAGCAGATGGAGGGAAAAGTCACAAACCAAGAGGTAACAATTAATATGAATCATTAGTGAAACCAAGAGGTTGGACAAGGTGGCCTTCCTAGTCAAATCATTCCATGATAAGCTACTCCATGATAGAAAATGCACACATACCACCCTGAAACTACACTGTGTTTAACAGCAAGAAATCCAGCATTGCATTTAAGCTCCATGTGGTGAAATTGGAAAGAAATGTATTTTCCAGGACGAATTATGTCAGGTGGGACCAGGATTTCTTTCCTAGCTGGCATTGATAGCTATGGTGTAAGTAAGGCAGAATTTTCCCTCAACTAGAATGACTTTTTTCATAGATTGCACCCAAAAAAGCACGAGTTGGTGACTTGAGTTTTGGTTGGTGACGTGAAAGCATCCCTTGCATAGCCTGCAGTCCTTCCTTCCATCCAACCTTGCTGCTGCAGAGACTTTCCTCCCCAGGAGGTTCTTCCCCCTCCTTTTACCTGTATCGAGGCCTTGCCGCAGCTCCTTGATCTTGTTGGTGGAGCCTGACTTCCTGTAGATGCCCTCTGTGTACAGCCCGTGCATCTCGATGTAGTTGATGAGCTTCTCCACCAGCAGCGGCACCGCCCGCTCCTCGCTGGTCAGGCGGGAGAGCTCCACCCCGAACTGCCGGGGAGAGAGCTCGGGGTCGTACTGCACAGGGAAAGGACAAAAAGGGGTTAAATCCTTCTAGGATTGGTGCAGTGCTTGGATCCAAGCTGCTGTCCAGACTCCTTCAGCTGATCCAGGCAACCTGTGTGCTGGAGGACAGGACAGGACACAGGTCTTGCAGCGCTAAACTGGTCTCTGGACATGCACCTGAAGTCAAAAAAGTTTGTGTTTTCTTTCTTTAACCAGCCCACTGTGGTTATATCCGCAGGCTGGTAGAGCCAACACAGCTGGATATGGTCCTCCTCCACCTCCTGCCCCTCTGGCACCATCTCCAGGGATGATTTCACCCCTGAAAGATGATGCACGAAGCAGAACAGGTAAATCTGAATCTTGGCTTCTCAAATCAACTCACAGCATTGACAATTATAAAATATCTGTGAACAAACAAGATGCCAAAATAGGAGCCAAAAGAACCCATCTCCATCTGTCAGGAAACACTCACCAGAGAGTTGATACCTGGCAAATTCAAATGTGAATAAAGTCCTCCTGCATGGGAGATTCTGGGTGGGAAAAGTCAGAAGACCCAATACAACATTGACACAAATTCTCAGCCCCAGCAAAGGGAAGGTGAGGTGCAAGCCAGTCATTGGCAAAATGGTGGTGCCCATGACCCAGGTCTCAGCTCCCCTGACAATCCCTCCTGCATTTTTATTTTTCCCACTCGATGCCATCCTTTCATCCGTCCTGTCAACCTCATGATAAGATGTGTGGAAGGTCCCCATACTGTTTCATTCTTTCTTATAATTGATGGTTTGGGGCTCCCCATTGCTGAAAACAACCCTAAAAACATAATCCACCAAGCACAGAGAAGCTGGAACCTTCCTAGAGAAGAACTTCCAGCTGCCCAAGTTGGAGACATGGTGAACTCTCTTCCGCGGGTGCAGCACAAAAACTTCCTTGTGCAGAGAAACCCCAAGAAATGAGAAGGTTCCAAGAATCTCTGGGCTCCTCTGAAAAAAATTCTCATTGAAATTCCCAGATTTTAGAGCAGAAACTCATCAGAGGTGTTCCCAGCTCTTGCAAAAATACTCCAGAAAGGGAAACAGTGTGGCAAAAATACTCTATGTATTAAAAATACAAACATATTCATATATATATATATATCTTCAATGTATATATTCAGATTATTTCTTGGGAAAAATGTACTCCTGCAGCTTTCTGGGGGCTGTGTATTATGGAGGTTGTTTTCCCCCAAAAAGTCTCCCAGGGAGCTGACAAAGCCTTGTACACATTATTCTCCTGCCTCTATTGTCCTCCTTTTTGGCAGAAAATAAGTGACTGAAAAGAAAACCCACCAAATCTTGATGATTCATCATTAGCCAGGACAACCTGCTGCGTTCATTCCCTGTTCTCCATATCCTTGAATCTGGGAAACAATATTTAATTCCCTCTAAGGGGGACAGGGAGTGACTGAACATCCTCCGCTCCCCTTCCTGGCTCAGGCCAGTTTGGGGACCGTGCCATGACCTGAGCAGGGACCAGCGGGGTGAAGGACAACCCGTGTTTCCAAGAATAACCCTCCATTTCCAAATCCTTAAAAGCTACAAAATGAGGCAAATTCCTATTATTCGGTGTGGTTCCAAGGCAGGGAACGACACTGCAACATCTCCTGGATGACTGGGCAGATCTACAGTGACTCATCACTGCGTAATTCCCAAAATACATCCAAACACTGCTTGGAGAGACCTCCGGGGATCTCTGGTCTGAGCTCCTGCTCAAAGGAGGGTTATTGCCACCATTAGATCCAAGTTCTGTGCCTCCAACGATTTTTATACAAACAAGGGATCACCATCTGGAAGGTATTTAGTGAAAGAAAAGAGACTTTTACCTTTTTGGAGCACTTGGTCGTGGTTTTAAGACAGCACTTCTTGTGACAAGCATATTTACACACTGCAAGTGAGAAAAGGGGTATTTAATCATCCCAAAAGTCGCATCACTTGAAAAATATGAATTCACACGGATGAAGTAGCTCCTCTCAGGACTAGCAGGTCAAAAGCACATTGAATTTGCAGTTTCCAGGGGCCAAGTCTATGTTAGATCACTCAAACTAAAATAATGAAGCTTTAAAATGAAAGGCTCCATATTTAAGTTCCTGAAACGTTAAACCCCTCCCTGACAGATCCACTTGGAAGATAATTCATGAGTCACTCTGAGTATTAGACATGGATGCCCCCAAAGAGGTTGGAAATTGTACCTGATCTGTGTTCTTCCTGCACTGGGCCTGAACCACCCTAAGGTTGATGCTGCCAACCCAGTCACAGGAAGGTTAGAAAAACCAAAGCAATGGATCAACCTTTCCTGTTGTCTCTCCTCCATTTTCCTGCTCTCCCCAAAAATTCATGTGCCCAGAGGTCAAACAGGAGAAGCCAAATGGGTTTGCCATGGTCAGGATCCCCGCAGGCATCCTGAGGACCCATTTCCATACCCGACTCTCCCGTCCTTCTGACTGTGACACACATATAAGGTTTGACCTTATGGGGTGACCACATGACCTGATGGGGTAAGATGTGTAACACAAAGCACAAAATCAACCATGCCACGAAGGATTGCTGGGACAGACTCATTAGTCGACTTCAGAAACCCTTAAGAACTGTCCCAAATGCACTTCAGATGGGAAAAAACCCCAAATTAATTGAGAGTGGGGTTGCAAATCCCAAAACTCATCCCTGTGAAACAAGCACATGAGAAGAACCAAAGAGGGGGTGCTTACATTTACAAACAGAAGCCCTGTCCATGATCCAGATCAAGGAGGAACAATATTCACAGTATGTGGGGATGCTGTACTGGGTCGCCTTGAAAATGTGACCATTGTGCTCTTCCACCTGCGAGGACAAAGGTTGGGTGGTGAGAAAAGGAGATGGATGCTCAGTCTGCTGCAAAATGGGGAGATGGACACAGTCAGCTCTCCAACTTTGAGCTGGTATTTGCTTTTATTTGCTATTTTTGATTCCTTTTCAGCCCAATATCCCACAGACAACCCAAGCCAACATCCAGCCTGTGTGGGAACCGAACCCTCATGGAAGCAGGTTAGAAAGTGTTTGACTGAGGGTGGCTGGTCAACTTCTCCATGTTATAAGGGTCTTCTATGAATCCATGGCCCATTTTTTTTGGCTCTGCCCCTGCATCCTTCCCAGCACTGTTATATCCTTTAGGAGAACAGGAGCTGCAATGTCCTCCATTCACGATATTAGAGATGCAAAACATACTATAAATTTATGCAGAAACCCAGAACAACACTTTGTTTCGCTCTCAGCTCTTCCGTAATAACCCTTGACATGACATTTATGTCTTGGCTGATGTGGGATGTGTTTTCAGAGAAACAGCCCACATCCATCCTTGATCAAGCAAACCAAATGCACCTCATTCATCTTTCCAGTACATCCTTTCATGGCTGATGTTCAGATCTCACCACTGGACATGCAAAGAGAAGGTCTTGTCATTCTGGCCCTAAGGACATTCACTTTTTAATGCACAGGCACAGAGGGGTCAACTCACCACATCCACTTCCTTTTTCCTTCTCTTTTTCCGTTCCGTTTTTGGCACCTGGTGCAAGAAAGAGATTTAAGTGGATTTAGGGGCAATTCCCCCAGGGAAAGAGGACAGAGGGCTCATATCCAGCAGTGCTTGGAGCCCCACCCTCCAGTGCACCTGCAGCCCCAGGAGAGTCACTATAGAAAAGTCTCGTGTGGATCACCCCAGTTTTGGAATTTTCCTGGACAACTGTCCCCATCTTCAGCTCAGAGCCGAGCGTAGCTGCTGCTCCAGCTCTGTATCCCGCAGCAGTGACTTAAAGCTCTCCTGTAAGAGACCCAAGGAGAACACGATGCCCAGACTGCTTTGAAGAAAACCTGCCTGGGAGGAGCCTGGAGAGGACTCAGAGCAGAAGGGCCAGAAGATGGGATATTTGTACAACAAACACCATCTCCCAGGCCCGGCCTGAGATCCTGTGGGTGTCCTTACAGACGATACAGAGCAGAAAGGGAGGAGATCAAGTCTGTGAAATACTGCAAGCTCTGACTGCTCTGAAAACTGCACCTAAACTTGAGCTCAGCCATTGCCCACGTCCCCTTCTCCTGCAACCCAACCCATGGTGACATGTGTGATCACTTGGGAAGTGGTCAGGAGACCAGGGAAGCTTTATCTCTTTCACTGTCCCTCAAAGGTTGAACTAAACCCCCCAAATTAAAGAAGTACCAGGATCTGCCTTTCCAACCATCCACTGCTGGTTGGAACTTTGCCCTGGAGACAACATCTACACGTTGGCACTGCCAAGGCCCAGCTCAGCCCAGATGTGAACTGGGCTTTGCTGAGCCCAGTGACACATAACCAATGAATCACTCAATGCTGGCTTACACTGTCCAGCTCAGCTTAAGGCAGAGAAGAAAACAGGGGTTCCCACGTGCCTACAGAGAGCACAACCCCATGGAAACAGTTCCCAAATCTTCAAGGGACCTAAGAAAAGTGCTGAGTACCTTCCCCACGGTGTAATCCAGGGGTTTGTACTCCATCATATATTCATCCAGGAAGACTTTGAAGGTATTGACCCAGACTTTAACTGGAGACTCACTCCAGTCCCTCTGCTCAAGCCTCATGGTCTTCTCCAGAATCTGCTCAAATAAGGCGTAGAGGTCCTTGTAGCGGATGCTTTTCCCATCATCCATCTTTTAAGGAAACAGAAGCAAAAAAAAAAAGTTATTTTTATACAGTCCAGATTTTTATGCAGCCTTTAGGATAAGCAGACCAGGAATGGAAGGCTTGGAAACAATCTGTACCACCAGGAAGACCAAGAGCACCCTGTTTTTCCTGGAAGTTCTCACTCGCCATCCAGTCACTTACTGCCAGTGCTGAGGAGTAAAAGCTGAAGATGTTCTGTCGGAATTCCTTCAGTGCTTTCTTGAACACAACATCCACCAGTGTGTCCTTCTTGCTGTCCTCGTTGTCCAGTTCATTCATCTGGGAAAACAAAGGGTGCAAGTTTGTGCACCCACATCCCTTTTGCTGCAGCAGAGCTCCGTGTGAGGTGAAGCAGCACCAACAAGCAGCTGCTCCACCATGGGCAGACAATGCTAATCACGACTACAAGGTGGTTTCTCCTGCATGCAAACCAGAAACTTCTCCCAAGCACCCTTAGATGAATTATTAGCACTGTTACAGCTGCCCCCTGGATAATATGGACTTTCTTGCCTCTGTTTGCTCTTGGAGCTCTGTGCTGGTGTGGACAGGAGTTACCTTTTTCAGGAGGAACTCATCCATGCTCTTCAGGTCGCCGGCGCTGGTTATGATCTGCAGGGAGTCGTTCTGCCACTGCACAGGTTCCAGGGCCACGTTGCTGATCTTGACGCTGCGCTTGCGTTTTACTTTGGGAGAGGGTTCCTTGTTCTCCTTAAATTCCCGCCGGTAGATCCCGGACAGCTCCGGACTCCGCGGGGGGGTCAGGTGGTGCGGACCCAACTCTACAGGTGATAAATGAAAACAGGGAAAGAAAGAGATTGAGGAGCAGATGAAAAATAATTGTGCCACTAAACCAGGGAGATGGGCATCGCAATAAACCTGCGGAGGAGAACAGCCCTGGGTGGTACTCACAGGAAGATTAAATGTCACTTCTCCTTTGGTTATTTCCTCCCTCCAGAGAAGAAACATCTGTCCATGTCCAGATGGTGGGGAGGAGGATTAGTGACATGGAATTCCTCGAGATCCGTTATGGATCCCACCCTCTAACCTACTTGCAATCCCTGAATTGAGACATGAACCAGCATGGCCATTTCCCAATTTCCCAACCCAGTTTCCCTGCTCCTTCCAACACTGGTACCATGTTCTGCCCCCACTTACCTTCTCCAAGCTGCAAGCCAGGAAACATCTCCCTGCCAGGGGCTTCCTGCTCTGCATACAGCTCCAGCAGCTCTGACTGGGTAGCGAGCTTCTCCCGGGGGGTCTTCTTTTCCCCCTGCTTTCCCTTCACCCAGAACCTCATCTTCGCTCGCTGGGGCCTGCAAATAAGTCGTGGAAAGAGGAACTGCCTTAACTAGGAAAATGTCCTTCTACCCAAAACAACCCCAATCTCCTGGACCTTCCTGGTGTTTGAGGAGGAGTTAAATCCATACAACTTCTACCAGGAAAAGCTGGCTACTTGTCCTTAGCAAAGACAAGAAACTTCAGTGTCATGTGTGCAACTGGGTGGTTTGGGATGGGACATCTGGCCCATGTCACTGAAACTTAATTGTGATGTGAGCCTGACACTTCTTTTAATTGGGCACATCCATGGTCCTGGGGGAAAAGGTGGGATGACTAACTCGAGCTGGCTTTGGCAGGTAGAGCTCCAGAGGAGCCTGGATGGTTTGACAAGGTCATGGCAAGCAGGAAGGACACGGGATGGACTTGTCTGCCATCTCCAGCCACGTTTCCTACCTCCCATCTGGAATTAGGCTCTTCTGGGCGGCCGCCAGCTTCCCGATCTCCCCCTGGGACATGGTTTTGTGCAGTTTGGTCTGGCCTTCCCCAGAGGCGAATCGCTGCACCGTCTGTAACGATTCCAAGCATGAAGCCTTTAAAAACAAGACAGTTTTTGGGATGACTTCTTTCCCTAGCAAAAACTAAATATTTCACCTATTACATCTTTATTTCTATTTGCCCACAGGTAAAAACCTACAGTCCTGGTGAGCCAGCTGCCACTAAAGAAATAGTTTGATGAGTCCTAAAAAAACCAGGTGTTTCCCTTGCTCCAACTCTACATCGACGTCCAACCTTCCTTCTCTGTGAGCAATCAGTGATGAAAATCAGTTTGCACCAAGCCATGGGTCGTTATTGCCCAGCCTGCACAACTGCTCCACCATCTTGATTCGAACATCCCAGCTCTCCATTCCAGAAGGGTCATATTAAGCCATGATGAAGTGATTTGTGGTGTTCCCAGCCCCAAAGGAACCTTCAACCAGCTGCATTTGTCTCAGCAGCTGGATTTGTCCCAGTACTTTACAGAAAAAGAAGACCAAAGTCTTTTTGCCAAGGACACGTCAAAATTAACCCTTTAAATTATGAATTTTTTAATATCTAATAGAAAATATCTTCACTTTTGTCACCATTTAAAATGCCCTGGGATCATTTTTTTAAGGGTGGAATGAATTTGCAATAATTCAACCTAACAGGATCTCATGAAGTAGCCCCGAAAAAGTCTCACCATATTTAAAAAAATACATCAATTTTTGTTTTATTTTTCAATTGCAGCTGTGATTTCAGAGCTGGACTCCTGGAGGAGAGACTTGCAGCATGAGGGAAGGAGGAAATCAGGTTGTATGGATGGATTTGGGAGATGATGGTCAAAAATCTCCTGTAGTTTTCCCATCACCTCAATGTTTCAGCTGAACTCACTGTGCTTTAAAGCATTTTTCTTCTATTAAAAATATTTTTAATAGAATTTTATAAAAAATGGGCTGCAGGGGAGTCGCATTTACCATATTTACTCCTCTTAAATGTATTATTTTCCCCCATTGGACTAACCTTTCTGCGAGCCAGGAGATGGCAGCACATAAGGCAAAATAATCACTGGGAAGTCAGAAACTGCCTAAACCAATAAAGGCATTTTTGTTCCTGTCAGTCCTACATTTAGGTGATGATCACACATAAATTGGGGATAGACACTGGGAAAAACACCAACTCAACCCCCATAAAAGTGATCTCCATCCAGCCCAAACTTACTACTTGTTTTAAAAATTATCTATTAAAATATTTACCCCCACAATACAGTTTTGCTCTTGAGTAATTTCAACCTTTTGAATTTCTAGCTTTAGAAAACCAGGACTAAAGTGCATTTTTGGTGTGAGATCCTTCTGGTTGAGGGACTTTGCCAAGGGTCCTTGCTTGGACGGGAAACCTTCTCAGATGTCAAGATGAGCCTCTGTACAAGAAAATCCCCAGCTGGGGAACACCACAAAGCATCAGGAGGGCAAGTGGCAATAACTGGGGGTCTGGAGTTGTCTCCTGGACGAAGAGGGGACCAAATACTTTCCCTCTGAAAGAGCAACCTGTGTTTTGCCCATCTCTGAGGTAACTGTGGCCAAGTGACTCATCCCAGCAGGCACAGAAGAGCTTCCTGAAGCTCAATGATCCCTCTGGATGGCTTAGGACAAGAGATCTTCTTTCCTTGCTGGCTCTTCAGCCATGCTTGGGATCAAGTGGTGACAGATACTTGGACTGATGTTTGTCAATTCATGGCTTCAGTGTGGAGGGTGGAGCAAAGCGAGCGGTTTGTTATCCAGGCCCCTCTCTCTGAGAGCTTCTGCCAAAGGAGGATGTTTTCAGAGGGTATTTCTGGTGTGGTTCCTCTGGCCAAGGCTTTCTATCTATCTGCTGCAGGAAAACTCTCCAGGTTTAGGTGCCAAACACAAGGGGTGTAAATACGTGCTGACCACAGCCAGGAGCTGCTCCTTCCACTCAGACGTGTCTCACCACAAGGCAGGTTAATCATCAGCTATTCACCAGCCAAAAAACTTGAGCAACCTCTGAATTTTGGTCATCGGGAAGCCCCTCAGCCTTAAAGGCACCTTGGAATCCACTGGACCTGCAGCAGCCACCTCATGTACTGGTGCACCTTGGCTTTCAGCTCTGGCTGCAGATGCTCTTGGTGTTTGCTGCTGTGGGATACCCCAGACGTGGGTCAGGAGCATTGGTTTCCAGTGGAACTCTACTCATCACCTGGGACACACAATCAGTGACTTGATGGCCAAGAAAAAAAATGGGCAAAACAGGCAGTTCAGGCCAGTGCAGCTGGTGAGCCATCACATGCTCAGCTTCACGAGGTCGCACGTGATCTCTCTTTCATCCTCCAGCAGCTCTTGGCCACTGAGCAGGATATTAAAGAGGCTTTTTTGGAAAGTTGTAGCTGAGGGCAGGAGCTGTCTGAAGGAGCTATTGATTCCCACAGGAATGGGCCCGCATGAGTTGTCTTCATGTGACCATCACAAGACACAACGGATGTGTCTGCACAGACATCGACCTCCTTGAGTTTGCACCCAACCCAACGTGCCCCAGCGTTGCTGTTATCACAGGCTGCCCCACCACCTGCAACACCTCACTGGGCTCTGCTGATAAATACAGATAAACAGTCCCTAAATTTTGCTACTTGTGATGATCCTGACCCAGAAAAGCCACAAGGCCAAGGGCTGGTCCCAAACCTGCAATACAGAAGACAGATGGAAACACTGGACACGTTGTCAGGACACACAGACGGAGGGGAGCGTGGAGCACACGACTGCACAGGCAGTGTTGGCTACAAAGCAGAACTGAACCACACGACGGGGGAAAGTGCTGCCCACCAGTTAGAGCCAGAGGTGGAGAGCAGTGGAGAAGAGGGACACAGGAGAGACAAGAGAGAGTTGGCACCTACTACTACTCGCATGCGGTGAGAGCTGTTAAACCAGGTGAGCAGAGTCCCAAGGAGCACTTCCGAAGAGTGCACACGAGCCAGGATGCTCCCAAGGATGGAGCTTGCCAAGCGCCAGCACAGCACCTTCTGCATCCCAGTAGGAATGACTCCTACAGCTAAAATTCCCCTTTGTATGTGGGTAGCTCCAGGAGCACAGCACAGTACTCTGGGGACAGCACCACCCCTTGCTGGGCTATGGCACCTGGGGACGTGGTTTGGTGCTGGGTTAATATTTAGACTCAATGATCTCAGAGGTCTTTTCCAACCTAAATGATTCTGTGATTCTATGTAAAAAAATATATTTTACTACATAAAATCCTCCCTTTCCCAATACACAAGCAGGAAGATGTACAAAGATGCAGCCAAGCAATCTCAGTTCATAGACCTGCACTTTTCAGTCATGTTTTGAGTACTCCTGTCTCAAAACTCCTGGAAATATATAAAAAAATCCACAGAATTTGCAAATCTCTGCCCTCCTCCAGCAAGGAAATTATCCTGGGAAAACTTAACCTTTATAATAAAAACTCCTGAAAGAAAAGTCATGAAAAGCCATCCTTGGCCACCTGCCTTTCTTGGAAAAGCAGATTTTAGGATTGCATGGGATGTTTGCCGGAGCAGCTGCAGCAGAGGAACAAGGCAGCTCTACCCAACACTCCCCCCGAGCTCTCACAGCAGGAGATTATTCCTGGTGTTTATCCACACTTCTACGGGAACATCTCCAGCACTTCAGGAAAACAAAACCCTGAGTGGGTTGCAGGCTGTTGGCCTCTTCTACTCCTGAACCTCTCGGTTTGTGATTTTCCAAAAGCAGCTTATGCGGGTTGGGGATTAAGCCTGAGATGCAAATGCTCCACAGCACAGGCTCATGTAGGACCTGCCAAGGGACAACAGTCACTGTGCCTGAAAAAAACACTCAGGTTGTTTGGTTTTGTTTTAAACCCCGTTTCATCCTCACTCTATTTTTATTGCCCACACTCCTTGGTTTTGCTTTCTCTAAGACACTGTGTGTCAGCATCGCTCCAATAACTGAGGACTGAATAATCATTGGATAAAAAATCCAAAGTAAAAGGGGGTTCAGAATTTATGTAATTGTCTTTGTTGTCTGCTGCTTTTTTGGCAATATTTACTTTCATTTGTTCTATAGATGAGTGTAGACCATTTTTAAATCAAAAGGTTCCAAGGGGAACTTTGCTATCGAGGTTAAAGCCCCCAGAAACAGGTAGCTGTGCAATACAAGTTGTAATGCTCCAGAAAACCTATGGAAAATGTGATGGATATCGAATCAAGCCAGAAAACATCCCCAGGGCCAAGTAATAGAGCTGGATAGAGCTCTAAGCACAGCACCCTGGTCTAGTGGAAGGTGTCTTTGCCCACAGCAGGGGGTTGGAATGACATGGGCTTTAAAGTCCCTTCCAACCCATGCTATCCTTTGATTCCATGATTTTGCCTCTGTTTCTGCTGTGTTTACCCATCTACGGCATCCTTGGGAGTGGGAAAAGAAGCAGTGGAGGGATCAGTGCAGCTAAGGTTAGCAAAGAGAGGCTCCCGCAGCTCCACTTGCTCCCTGGGTTTCATCTCCCCCACCACATTGGAGAAATTACCATTTCGGAGTCACTGTACCAGGCCTGCCCCAGCCGGGCCGCAGGCACCGCCTCGGGGTCAGGAGGTTGCTCAGAGGAGAGAAGGAACTCAAAACTGCCATCGTAATCATCTTCCTCCATGTCCCCCTCCCCATCAGCAAAAGTACCTCTAGTCAAGAAATCGGAGCGCGTCCGCGCCATGCGGGCTTTCTTTTTATGGCTCGGTCTGGGAACCTGCTTGACCAGAGGATAAAACAAAACAAAACGAGAAGAAGGGTTTTAAAACAAAAAGGAGATTCTACCCACGTCGCCCTAAGACATCTCTGAGTGGCACCGCGCCCTGCGGAGGGGATGTGATATTACGTCCGGGGGAGAAAAGCGAAGGACCAGGAAAAACAAAAACCAGGACAGGACAGTGGAAATGGACAATCATGGGTGTTACTCAAATGGATGTTAAACCAAACCAAGACAAGACGGCGTTGGACAGTGTTTGCCATCAGCACCACGGGATCCTTTCATCCAGAGCTGCTACAAATTAATCCTCCAGGGTTTTTTATTTTTAAGACAAGGTGAGAAAGCTGCCGTGCCATCATATCCCCCTTCCCTGCCTACGCCCTGTGCTTCAGAGTTCACTTCTTTGAAGCTTTTGAGGGAACACTGGCAGAATAAGTTATTTTTTCCCCTTTTCAATGAAAATAGAAAATAAACAAGTCCCAACTCACCTCTCCTCTGCCAGACCCCGGCATTTTGAACGGTTTCCGTGCTAGCTCCCCCTTGGAAAGGCATTGATGGTTTGCTTCTCTGCTGAGACACAACAGAACAGGGATGTTCCATCTCCTCCCAAAAGCCTTTCCACAAGTGCCCAGCCCAAGCAGTCAAGACCAAATTGCAAGTCTGAGGTCATGGGGTTTTGGAATTGCTTGGAATTCTTCAGGATTTGAGTTAATACCAAAGTACGAGAAGATACAACTTTCTGTCTGTCACCTTTATCCATCAAGGTGGTTATGGGTGACACCTTTGCACTTTGGGATTCTCAAATGTGATGGTTCTGTCGCAGAATAAAAAGTAAAACGCAGGAATTTTTTTTCCTGTTGCTTGTTCTGTGCATGAACCCAGAAAAGAAATTTTAAACAGGAATCTTCTGCCAGAGCATCAGCACAGAAACTGTAAGACCACTACGCTTGGAGGTACCTTGAGTTCCCACCAGTTATTAACTGGGAGTTTTGGCCTTGGAAAGGGTGCAGCAGGATTTGGGGGGGAGGGGAAGCTTTATTTTTTTTGAGCTAAATGGCCAAAACCACCCCAAAATTAGGCAAGGCACCTTAAGCAACACAACAGAGTGGGACCAAATGTTGCTCCAGCCTCCAGTTCCCATGCTGGAGCAGCTCACTGTTAAGCAACACGATGGAGCTGAGCGACTGTTAAGCCCATTACACATGTAATTAACTACATGTGTGAGCCACACATTCCCAAAAGCGTGTTTGCATCCCAAACTCTCTCCAGAGAGTTGCTGGATTTTAATCTGCAATGGTCAGATGGTTCAAATGGCTTTGCTGGATGTGTTAATTATATGGGAAATGAGGAAAACCCCGAAATTTTTTGCCTCATTGAGTTATTTCTACTCTGACCACTCAAAAATCCTAAGAATTTTTTCATCATTTTTTACCTTGAGAAATGAACGCCTCTCACCCTTCATCCAGGGCAAAGGGAAGAGTATTGGGCCTCTTTATTGACTCCCTTCTCCTGCTGATGTCCATAATTATCTTCCCTGGCTTACATAATGCCATAAGAGACTGAGAAATTGTATTTTCAGCTCTTTTCCCCTTTCCTCTAACCTTTCCCTGCCTGTTGCTAGAAGATCAAGAATCACCAAATATCCTGAGTTGGAAAGGACCCACAAGGATCATCGAGTCCAACTCTTAAGTCAGTGGCCCCTACAGGGATCAACCCCCAATCTTGGCATTATTAGCACTGTACTCTAATCAACTGAGCTAAACTCAAACCTGTCTTTGTTTCACTACGAGTTTTGTACAATCTCCAGAAACAAAGTTCTGGACCATTTGTAGAAAAAAAGTCCCTGACAGAAGAAAAAGCCTATTGGGAAAGCCCAGGAGAAAGCCCACTCTCTTTTTACTCACTGGAGGCCGAAGGGATTGTCTTTTGGTGTGAAGAACATGGGGCTTGACTTTGTCTCCTCAGTGGCCTGGTTGGGTAGCCGAGGTTGCCGGAGGCGCTCTGTCCTTGAGAAGTGGCTGCCTGGGTGGTCCTTGGGGTCCAGAGCTGGTTTGGAATGGCTTCGGGGTTCCAGGCCTTCTCTGCGCTCTATGAACATGCTGACAGGCCGGTCTTTGGGGGCACTGTGGGCTGGAGAGCTCCCCCTGGTCCCAACAGTGAGGCCTTTGATGTCCACTGTAGAGGTTGGAGTCATGCTGGGGGCAGGGCCGTGCTCCCCTCTGCTCTGGGGGTGCAGGATGAGGACTGACTGTGGTCGGTTGTCCAGTTTCTTGGTTGGTTTGAGGGAGGGGTCCTTCATTCTGCTCTGCTCAGTCCTCTGCAAAGCCTCCACCTTCCCTTGCTGCTCAAAGGCCTTGCGTTGTCTCTCCAGAATTTCCTTCTGCTGACGGATCTGCTCCATCATCTCCCTCTCATTTTGCAGCTGAAGCTGCTTCTGCCGTTCCTCCTTCTCCACATTCAGCTTTTCTAGTCTCTTGATGACAGAGTCTGGAGAAAGGGCCTGTGTTGCTGTCACTGTCCCACGTTCTTCTCTCTTGGTAGAGGGCTTCTCCTCTTCCTTCTCTCCCAAGGCTTTGCCCTGGCCTGGCTCAGAGTCCTTCCTGACCTCAGAGAACGTAACTGCCCTCTCCTCTCTTTCCACTGCTTTATTCCTCAGGTTATTCTCCATCAGCTTCACCTTCATGTTGTCTTGTGGCGGAACATAGAAAGTAGGGAGGTTGCTGGAAAGGAGGGATTCTCTTGGGTGCGCCTTTAGAACATTCTGGGGGTCACCAGCCCCGTGCTCTTTCACGGGGAGGTTATCAGGCAGCTCCAGGTCTGACGGCATCTGTCTGCAGCCAGGCAAATTGCTGTTCCCATCTGCTGCACAGAAAGCCTTCTCCTGCAGGAGAGCCTGGGGACTGCTGGGCAAGGAGTCCATGGAAAACGACTGCACTTCGTGCTCGTCTAAGACTAAGGAAACAAGTTTATTACTTGGGGTATCTTCACAGCTTAACAGCTCAAAGCTCCCTTGAGAGCTCTCGCTCTCAGGGGTTCCCTGAGGGGAATGAAGTGCCTCAGACACAAGCTCAGTGGACCAGCGTCGCTCTTCTGAGGGCGACAGCCCGCCCGTGGAGCGGACCTTGAGCAGCTCCAAGCTAAACTTTGCCTGTTCCAGCTCGCGCATCCGTCGGCTTTCTCTCTTTGCACGAACCACTTTTTTCTGGTTGAGATCCTCCAGTGACTTGGGTCTCTCTCTCACGACGACCTCCTCTTCAGTGTCCATCCCACTCTGGCTACTGGCTCTCTCGTGCCTTTTGTACAGGGAAGTATCCAGTGGGTCCATGTGGTTCACCTGATTATTCTCCATCAGTGATTTATGTTGCTCTATAGCTCTCACTCGCTCTTCAAACGAGCTGTCCTCCCACTTGGATGGGTCAGAGCCCTTAATTTCCAACACATCATCTGCCTCCAGTCCATCCTCTTCTCTCCCTGACAGGCCGTTCTCCAGCTGCAGCTCTTTTAAGCGCTGCTCTTTCAAAGCTCTAAACCTGTAAGAAAGCAGAAAAACAAGATATTGCACCCCTGTGCCCACTCACGACCCTTCAAGGCACTGCACCACTGGCACCTCATCACCACCACCATCACCACCTCACCACCATCGGCACCTCTAACAACCCTCCTCGCACATATGGTGTGAGACAACGTGAAGGCATGCTCAGTTTTCACCCTTCTCCTCTTCTGCCATCTCTGTACCCAAGGACTGTCCCAACGCACCTGGAAGCTCCCCTCGTGCCCACAGCAGCAGCTCCAGCCTCCATCCCTGGTCTAGCTCCTTCATAAGTTGTCAGAGCCACAAAAGTTTAACCCATTGCACCCCTTTGGCTTCTCCATCTTTGCCATCCTGCCTGGGCTGCCTCTGGAACAACCAGCAGGTACTTGCACTCGGTGCCAAGAGCTCTTTGCAGCTCCCAAATCTTCCACGCTAGGTCAAGGTGCTTCACATTTTGCAGACAGCACCTTCAGAGAGGGAATCATGACCTGTCCTGTGGCCAGGGAGCCAAGGCATGGCTGGAAACCCCGTCCCCTCCAGTATCTCTTGTCCTTGTGAGCCAGCGCAGCAACCAGATCGGTGAGGCAATCTGAGTTAAAAATAGGCTACTTAAACCGGTGCTGCTGCCAAGGGGAAAAAAAAACCCTCATGAGTATTTATGGCCTTGGCTTTGCACTGCCTACGTGCTCCAACCTGAAATAGGTTCTGCTTATTCCAAGGGCAGGATGTGCAGCTAAATAAACTCCTTTGCTAGAAAGCATGGAGGGAAGGGCTGGTGCAGGTTGGGAGAGAGTCACAGGTGCCAGGAGGGGACACCAGCTCTGCAAGTCACCGCAGTGCCCTGATTCACATCAACTCCCTCTCTCCCCAGTGAGCATCACCACAAAACATGCTCCGGCCTAATCGAGGCAATACCTCTGCCGTGCCAAATATCCCCGGCACGCTGCCTGCAAGCAGACGGCTTTGGTCCTGCTGGTTGCGTACGCCCGCCGGGCACAGTGGCCTCGCCAGGCTGCCTGGATGCTGGTGGCAGCGGTGTGCCGGCGCCGGCAGTGCTCCCGCCAGCAGCTCTGGATGAGATGGGCTGCAAACTGCATCTGCAAGAACCGCCGCCGCTCCACGAAGCCACGCCAGTGGGTCTGGAGTATGACAGCAGCTTTGTTGAGGAGCAGAGGGTCGGGGGATGGTTCACCTTGTTTTCGGCTCTGGTAGCTCCGCCAAAATCTCTGCAAAGACAGTGGGTGGTTCCTTGTAATGGGTATTCACGGAATCCCAGAATATACTGAGTTGGAAGGGACCCACAAGGATCATCAAATCCAACTCTTGGCCCTGCACAGGACCATCCCCAACAGTCACACCAGGTGCCCCACAGGATCATCCAAACACTCCTTGAGCTCTGGCAGCCTTGGTGCTGTGCCCACTGCCCTGGGGAGCCTGTTCAGTGCCCAACCACCCTCTGGGGGAAGAACCTTTTCCTGAGATCCAACCTAACCCTGCCCTGACACAACTTCAGGCCATTCCCTCGGGTCCTGTCACTGGTCACCACTGAGATCAGCGTCTGCCCCTCCTCTTCCTCTCCCAAGGAAGTTGTAACTGCAAGTCTCCCCTCAGTCTCCTCCTCTCCAGGCTGAACAGACCAAGTGCCATCAGTGTCCTCACATCGCTTCCCCTCAAGGCCCTTCGCCATCTTCACTGCCCTCCTTTGGACACTCTCCAATAGCTCAATATCTTTCTTATACTGGGGTGCCCAAAACTGCCACAATATTCCAGGTGAGGCCACCCCAGGTCAGAGCAGAGTGGGACAATCCCCTTTCTCACTTGGCCACTGATGCTGGGCCTGATACCCCTCCGGACACAGTTGGCCTTCCTGGCTGCCAGGGCACTGCTGACTCAGATTCAGGGTTGTGTGGGAACCTGCCTTCATGCAAACCTTCCAGCTCTGTCTCCCCCATTCCCAACTTATTGAGGCACTAGGAGTCAAATCCTGATGGGAGGCTCCTTCCTCGGAGAGGGGACCTGGTTTTACCTATCGGCTCCATCTGTAGGATTCAGGGGTTTTAACTTGCCATGGAACCCAGCACCATGACCCACCTGTATGGTGATGGTGGCGCTCCGTAGGCTCAGGAACTGCCTCCTGCAGATGAGGCTGCGGAACCAGCGCTGCAGGAGCGTGATCCGCCGCAGCACCTCCTGGTGCAGCAGGTCCTGCAGAAGCTGCCGCTCCCGCTCCTTCATGAAAACCTGGCCAAAACAAACCCAAAAAACACACTAGCACAGAAAGCTTCCCAGCCCACAAGCCAAGTGATTTAATCCTCCTGGTTGCTGTGTCCTGGACGCCCCAGGGAAAGTTGGGAGTTGATTTTTTGTGAAGCCACTTCTAACAGGTTTCTGCAGTTTCATCGGCAGCCTGTGACTGTCCAAGCTCTGAATCACAGAGTCTCTGTTTTCCTATCACGGGAGCAAAATCATAGAATCCCAGAATCCCTTCCCTGAGCTGGAAGGGACCCACAAGGATCATCCAGTCCAACCCTCAGCCCTGCACAGAACCATCCACAGCAGTCACACCCTGTACCCCAGAAGATCATCCAAATGCTCCTTGAGCTCTGGCAGCCTTGGTGCTGTCCCCACTGCCCTGGGGAGCCTGGTCAGTACCTGACCACCCTCTGGGGGAAGAACCTTTTCCTCATATCCAACCTAAACCTGCCCTGACACAATTTCAGGACATTCGCTCAGGTCCTGTCACTGGTCACCACAGAGAAAGGATGACAACTATTGAATCGAGCTGTGTCTACACACAGACAGAGTTTTTTGAGGTTGCCTCATTACAACCAGTAACACCAAACAATATTATTCCTTATTATTTTATGTTAATAATATCCAAAGTTTCATTTAGGCCATTGGCTTCTGGCAAACAGAGGAAAAATATCTGCAGTAACAGAACCATATGTAAAGATGATAATTTATCACAGAGAAATGCAGGCAAATGTCCTATCTGCATCTCTTAAAGGCTGAGCTGAGGGTGAACATTTACCATTGTTCTTCCAACTTGGTAATTGTCTGGATCGAGTTTTATCTTCCGGAAGAAATCATGGATATTGTGCTTAGATGGGTTGACTCCTTGTGGCAGAAGAACATGGAAATGGTTCACAAAATCCTGAGAAGAAAAAAAAGAAACATCAAGATTTGGTTAGATGGGTCCTGCTGCATCCCTTTCTCCCATAAATAACAGATTTGCTCCACTGGCCACATGAAATGGGATCTCTGGAATGAGCACAAGTACAGAGAATATTTTATAGACTGGAGAACACCAGTTTCATCCATCATTTGTCGTTTGACAGGAAACACATCAAAGCAGGGACCCAGTAACGTTCAACTGGTTTGCAGCGTGGGAGGAGAGGTTTTGAAGGAGCCATGGGGTCATCCTGAGAAAAAATGCTTTGAATCCTCAGCAAGGGCCATTGTGGAAGGGGGTTACCAGCATCTGCAAAGCACCTCTGAGATGCTCCATCAGTTACTGCTGTGATGACTGAAAGAACAGAGGTGATATGAGAGGAGAGCTCCTTCCAAGTAAGATTGGGATCCCTGCTCCTGGCAAAAAAAACTGAGCATTTTTCCTTTCCCAAGCAGCTGCTGTGCAGGACACGACACCCGCCCCAAAGCAGCCACCAGCAGGAAACAAATCGGCACCAGCCAAGCATGAAAGGACTGACATGTGCACAAAACCTGGCAAACACATGGAAAAGAAGAAAACAGGAAGAGCTGGATAACTCCTGAGCAGTTCAGAGGATGCCGATCCCCCTCCCGATGGGACGCAGTCAACACCGACACAACAGGGCAAACGCTGCTCCCAGGGACTCCAGATACAGAAGAGCGCGTGCAAATTAGATACTCCTTTGCAAAAAGGGACCCCACTTTGCAAAATATACTGGTTTTGCTCAAAACTCAGGATGCAGGAGAGATCAGAGCCCTCACTGAGGTCTGGAGCAGCTCGTGGGGACCAGAACGGCCCCATGTGGACATCAGACTGTTACACCCACTGCCCTGCTGGGCTATAAATTAATTACTCCAATAAAAATCAAGCCTGAAACACTCAGGCAACTCTGCTAATGATGCTAAAGATGGTGAAAGCCAAAAGCCCTTTGACTCAACCTGGAAGGAGTATTTGCAGCTGTATCCTGACTGGCGAATGCGGACGGTCTCCAGCATCCCCGTGTACCGCAGCTGCCGGAGCACCAGGCTGTCGTTGAACCGCAGGGGTAGCTGGAAGGGGAAAACCAGGCCAAGGATGAGCAAATATTTCCTTTCCCTGAAGCTTTGAAGTGTGTGGAGGGGTAAACAGGTTCAGCAGATGTAGTACATCTGCATGACACGCACGTTGGGAGGGAGGGAATGCAGGTCCCCAGGAACTGCACTAATCCCACTGGGATTGAATCCTGTTTGCTTCTGAGACTTTCAAACACTAACTGGATAAATAAAGCCATAAAGAAAATTTTTTGGATCCCCTGAATTGAATAAAACCCCTCAAGGGCACAGCTAATGGGTAAGATTTTGAGCAACTAAATAATCTCCAAGGCATAAAGCTTCAGTTTTAAATGCCTGAGTAAAACTCTGAAGGATTAATCCTCAAACCATCCCTACTGTAACCTGCATTTTAAACTGAGGGTCCCTAATCCATGAGACAAATATCTAAAGTCAAATTTGAGAAATATGATGCCTTGTGGAGTCAGTTTGATCAATGAATCTTGTTTTAAAAGGATCTGCTTTTACCCATAGTAACTTTATTTTAAGGAAGTTTTATGGTTCAGACCCAGCACAAGTGGATTTGAGGTTCTGTCAGTCTCTATTATGGGTGGCAGGAGCTTCAAAGTAGTCAAAGTAATTTATTAAAGCCAATACATTTTTCATATAAACTATAATCATATATTTTCATACATGTTTTTTATAATTACAATAAAAGCTGGTGCAGTTTATAGAGAACAACGCCAGGGTGAGAACACCCATTGCTCATGTCTTCTAAATTCAAGTCTATTTGAGGCTTTCTTTTCTTTCCTTTCTAACTCCTGTAAAAATTGGTTCCCAAGCTGGTTTTTAGCAGCTTTCCCAGGACAAGACTTACCTTTTCAGCATTGGATCGAATGCACTTGACAAAATAAGGTTCTGCTTGGCCAAGGGTCTCCATCAGCTTGTTGAGCGATGCCTGTAATGGGGAGGACACAGGGAAAGGGAGAGGACACCCTCATGAATAATGAAAATCCAAATGCTTCAATCATAAACCAACAACAAGTGGAATAAATGATGAGTGAAACAGGTAGATGGGAAATTATTGCCCCCAAAAGGAGTGTTTCAGCCCAAACATCTTGGCTGGTTTTGTCTTTGCTTCTAACAAAGCAGCAGGAGATAAATATAATTCTGGGATGGATTTTGAGATCCCTAGTTCCACTGGAGCCCAAATCTCATCCCCAAAGCCTCTTCCAGCTATGAAACTGAGCTCCCAGACAAGAATTTACACCTGGCACCAACCAACCACTGATGGTTTTTAAACACAAATCAAACTTTCCTTTATCAAAAGTGACTCCAGCATTTATTCCTGATTTTTCTTTGTCAAAACTTCACCTCTGACCTAAAACTGAATTCTTTTAATGACAGTTTGGCAAAGAAAAGATGGGGAATTCACAAAACTTTTTGAACCTGGAACCCCAAATATTTTAGAGGTTGTTTCCAGAGAAGAGCTTCCATGTTGGTGTGTTCCTAGCTGAAGGATCACTGAGGATTAAGGTTTTTCCAGGTTCCCTTTTCCTATTTTCCCTTGTTTCTTGATCACCATTAAAAGTTCTATCCCATAAAAATGAATTCATACTGGCATCACTCCACGTCCAGCTGCTCCAGGGGAATGCTATCCCTCCACCTCGCAAATCTTGGAATTTTTTGGGATGAAGCACAAGCTATTTGGATAAAACCACGTTGAAAACTGGAGTGTGTTGAGTCCAGATGCATTTGGGTATCGCTCATTGCTGAGCTCATCACTGACATGGCACTGGAAATGTGCTCCAAAGTTGATTACTCCTGATTTCAATAGGAGTGGTGTAAGGGATATTCAGTTGTAGATCATAAGCCACGTTAGAAATTTTTCAGTACATGAGTTAAATAAACTGGTGTGATATTAGAAAGCAGTATTTTGCCTCCAAATCTGCTCTCAGGAGGCTTTCCCCCCCCCCCCCCCCCTTCTGCTCATTTCAAAGACATCTTTATAGGAAGCCTTTCATGTTTAGAAAAATTTATCCACATTCAGGATTTGGGAAGGAGCAAGGGCTGGATCCCAGGCACGTGCAGTGCAGCTGCTTTGTATGTATTAACCTCATGCAAATATCCCTGTTGTTCCTGTCCCGGGGAGCAGCGGGAATGCCATGACATGGCAGAGCTCCACTGGCATGCTCCTGATTTTCTTAAAATCTGAAATTATTCTTTTTTAACCATAAAAAAGCCTATTGGGACCTATCAGTGAGCAATGATGCTGCTGCATCCCATTATGCCCACACAAGATGTGGGCATATTCACAGAATCCCAGAATATGCTGAGTTGGAAGGGACCCACAAGGATCATCAAATCCAACTCCTGGCCCTGCACAGGACCATCCCCAACAGTCACACCAGGTGCCCCAGAGGATCATCCAAACACTCCTTGAGCTCTGGCAGCCTTGGTGCTGTGCCCACTGCCCTGGGGAGCCTGTTCAGTGCCCAACCACCCTCTGGGGGAAGAACCTTTTCCTGAGATCCAACCTAACCCTGCCCTGACACAACTTCAGGCCATTCCCTGGGGTCCTGTCCCTGGTCCCCACAGAGTAGAGATCAGTGCCTCCCCCTGTTCTTCCCCTCCCGATGAAGTTGTAACTGCAATGAAGTCCCCCCTCAGTCTCCTCCAGGCTGAACAGACCAAGTGCCCTCAGTTTCCCCTCCAGGCCCTTCCCCATCCTCGTTGCCTCCTTTGGAGGTTCTCTAAGGGCTATAACCCCTTTGCTGAAGAGCCCTGTGAAAGCCTGGCAAGCGGAGCGCTCCCAGCACCAGGAACTGCTGGAATGGGCTGGCGCTGTGGCCACTGGCCCTGCAGGAGGGGGTGTTTCTATTCCCTCAGCAGCCAGAGCTGCCCCACGCACGGCAGATGGTCCAGGTTCCTTCTGCCATCTGGCGCCAGCTCCGGTCATCGGGAATCCACAAAGGACACGTGAGGTCACGGATTAACCTCGTACCCTGTTCCTTTGTCCCTGTGCCTGCAAAACTTTCCAGCCACCCACTCTTTCACCACCTGTATCGGGTCTTTCAGGGGGTGAGGAATTGTTTCATCCCTGTCTTGGGGGCACTACAGGATAACGGGGAGGGCCTACATTTTTAGGTCCCAGTGGTTCAGTTTTCTACCAGGAAAGCCATCCCTGCTCCTGGAGCACCCTCCAAGGCAGCTATTTCCCCTCTAGATTACCCTAAGCATAGGGATAGTCAAAATCCGTGGAGATGGAGCAGCTGTGAGCCCGGTGTGGAGGCATTAGGCACAAAGCAGAGTTTATCCGTGAAAAACCAACCCCCACCTCATGAGAGGAACCATTTGTGTTTCCTGCCCGTGACCCAATTCCATGCACCACAATTTGATTACTCTGTTCTTGATTGGAAAAGCCATCTCGCTGCTTTCTCCCTCCAAATGCTTCTCTCTAACAAGTGTTCAATGAAATCAGTGGTCTTTGATTTGGATGTGTTAGAAAAATATATCTAAAAATATCAGTTGTGACCCCTGAGGCTTTTCAAAGTTTGGTTGGAAGGGTGAACAGGTTTGGGGAAGGGATTTCACTCTAAGACATCCCTGTTTCAACCCCTCCATGAGTATGAATTAAACTCTGCAGAAGTGGATTTTGAGCAGAACACCATCAGACTAGACAAAGTTTAATATATAAATATAAAAACATCCACATAAATAAATAAAAGTATATATATGTATAAATATATAAATACATAAATCAGACATGTCAAACATACTGGGGTCACTTTGACCCAACTGGATAATGCCTCCAAGTCTACTTGAAGTATATAAATATACAAATATATAAATATACAAATATATATATACAGATGTACATTCTGCAAATTATATACATATTTTTATATGTGTGTGTGCATATATTTTCAATTATTTAATCTTATCCATACCTACACATGGATACTTTCTAAAAATGACCCATATCTCCAAGAAAACCCCAAACCAATCAAAATTAGAAGTCAAACCCAGCCCAGACTTGCTCAGAAATAATTTTTTCCCTGAAAAACTGCTTTCTAATATCACCACCTGCTTGTGCATGTGTCTTGGAGCAGTTTCCAAGCCCTGCTGCACATACAGAATAATCACAGAATCATTTAAGTTGGAAAAGACCTTTAAGATCATCGAGTCCAACTGTGAGCCCAGCACTACCAAGCCCTTGGGGGATGATTTTCCCTGCAGCAATTCCCAGGGATGGGTGGCTGGTGCACAGCAAATGCTGGATGGGTCCCTCCTCTGAATTCTCTGCCTGCCTGGAGATAGTTCAGCATGATTTTGACCCTTCTGCTCCTATTAAAATTCTCATTCTGGCTGAGAACAGACTATGATGGATGCAAGTTAAAAAACTGCAAAAACCATTGTTTTGGGATTTTGTGGTTTCTGGGTTCAGTGAAGAAAGCGCCAGAACATGACAGCTTGGAACATGAGGTACCACAGGATGGGGATACACCAACATCTCCACTCTGCAGCTCATCCTGACATTAGATTGGTTAGAGCCTGGTGCTAATAATGCCAAGGCTGTGGTTCAATCCCTGCAGGGGCTATTCACTGCAGAGTTGGACTTGAAGATCCTTGTGGATCTCTTCCAACTCAAAATACTCTGTGATTCTTGTGTCCCATCGTGTTCCACCTCATCATCTCCCACCATACCCACCACCACTCTTATTTCTCTCCATTTACAACCTTTAAATAGCTCCAGGGTGCCTCCCAGCTTCCTAAAGCCATGTCCTCAGTGGAATTCATGGCCTAAACAGTGGGGAGGGTGAGGCAGGACTGTGCCTGCCAGTGTCCTCCTGGGCACCCTGGGGACCCCAAGTAGGAATTTGCTTTAATCCAGCTCTGTATCAAAGGCTTACCTGGAACTGGGCACTGATGCTGGGTGGTTTTTTCTTCTTATGGAGATGGAGGAGAGATTTGGTGATGCGGTCGTGCAGCGTCAGGTTCGTGAGGTGCTTGAGGGACTTCACATCCAGCAGGTGCTGTGGAGAAAGAGAGAATCCATACAAAATCTAGATGTTATTACCCTACTCTCCTATATCTGCCTTACCCTCTGCAGGGTTTCCTTAGGTGAGCACCCTACTTAACCTCAATGGGACACACAAGAGGGACAGAGTCCCTGTGATGGTGGTGAGGCCCTGGCACAGGTTGCCCAGAGAAGCTGTGGCTGCCCCATCCCTGGAAGTGTCCAAGGCCAGGTTGGACAGGACTTGGAGCAATCTGGTCTGGTGGAAGGTTTTCCTTGGCCATGGCAGGGGAGTTGGAACAAGATGAGCTTTAAGGTCCCTTCCAATCCAAATCATTCTATGATTCTATGATTCTCTCAATCCATTAATTGCATCATTGCCTCTTCAGGTCCAACAAGGACACAGAGAGGAGTAAAACCAATGTCTGCTCCTCCTGGTCTCCCATCCTGACCACCCACGCAGCACTACCAAGGACCAGAGTTACTGTTCTGAGTACAACAGATCTTTTGGCATCTCTTAAAATACAATAAATGCAGCCATGATGGAGGGAAAGTGAATATAAGCCAAGTCTGATGTCTGCCAGGTACCAGCCCTCCTGCATCACCTACTGTCTCATTTCAATGTAGAGATTTAATTATTCAATTGCACCAGTACGTATGTGCTCCTTCCCAGGAGGAGGAAAACAGGAGCCAGAGCAGCTCCAAGGAGGATGGAAGTGCTCATACCTCTCATTCCCAGCACAAATCAGGGCTGAAATCATTTGGGTTTATTTAAATTAAAAACCCCTGAACAGGGTTGAGTAGACTAAGGTTTTGGTGTAGACACAGTGGTCTTCATAACCCATCAGCATCTCATCACTGTACCTCCAGCCTTAACCCAGGGACCAGCAAGGGTGAAATGCTGCTTCTCACTCACCTTTGGCAGGTTTGGTTTGGCTTTGATGTTCTTATTCCGCCTGGGGAGACAATAAACGGCTCAGATTAATCCACGTGTGCGGAACAAGCCCTTCCAGATCCCCCCCAGCAGCTGCTGTCTCCAACCTGCACTGAAACTGGGCTGCTCTGCCTGCTGCAGGTGGGTTTGTAACTTTAGAGGCACAGGTTTGAGAAGAAGGTATCCAATTAATGGGAATGGTTCCAATAGGAATGATGCGATGTTGGTAATTTGGGTAGAGCAAGGGAGCGGCACCGTGAAAGGAGTGACCACCCTCCTGCTTCTCATCCCCCACATCAACTCCAGCCACACTGGGATGTTCTCTGCACCTTCCTGTGAGGCTGCAGCGAGAATCAGCACCTCCCCACCTAATTTATAATGGAAACTCTGATATCACGTTAAAAACCGTGAGTGCCTCACATCTCTGGTCTGATCAGCAGGTTTGTTCCTTCGCTCTTCCCTGGGTCTGGCATTACAAATGACTGATAAGAGTTAAATCAGATGTGTCAAACATCCTGAGGTCACTTTGACCCAACTGAGAAAGACCTCCAAGTCTGCTTGAAACCCTGCTAGTTTGATATCCTGGCTATTCACAAGCTCTAACCACCCGTGCTGCTCACTGTGCCCCAGGAATAAAGCCCAGATCCCCTCCTGTACTGACATGAGGATGCCGTGGGCTCTCTCCAGCAGTTTGCTGTTGGTGGCGTTGACGAAGATCCCATCTTTGTCCAGGAAGGCACCAGGGCTGGCAAGCCTGCTGTGCCTCATCCCCATCCGGCCATTCCAGCCGACTGCGTAGGCATCCCTGCAACACCCAACACCATTGGGAAGAGAGAAAAACTCACAGTTGTGTGATATAATAAAAAAGAGATCCTAAAGTAATCCACTGGTAAAAAATGAGCCAGGGCTTTATTCTTTCCACTGTTCACTCATTCCCATGGGATGAGTCCATGGTGCCAGACCCCGTGATTTGGCTGCTTAAGCACCTTTCAAAGATCAAATATTCATAAAAGCATCAAATTATCAGCAGGACAATAAGAGCTTCCAGCTCTCCCAGACAGAAACCTTGAGTCTGCAGATACCTCCAGATACCTTTGGTGGGATGAAGGATACAAGGCCATGACCTCTGCTCATGTGGCCTCTGGACTATGATTGCTGGTGCTGACTCTGTCTCCTCTAATTCCCACAATCATTCCATTAGGAAAAGAAAAAGCAAATGTAATTTACAATAAACTAATTATTTGCCAGCAAGAAGGATGTCAGCCCCAGCTGGACTGATGAGTTGGCCCAGAATCCCTCACTGGGACCCGATCACAGATCAACCCCTCAGTTTGGTCCTCTCTGCTGTGGGGACAGAACTGCTGCGGTCTCCAGAAATGCTCACCTGGCTGCAGGGAGGCTGAAGGGAACAGTGAGAGGAACCAAAATCCTCTCTTGGAGGGAGGGAAACAGACACTTGACCAAAATACACACGAGGGCAAAGAATTTTCAGAGTGGAGGAACCTTACTATGGTGTCTGGGTTTACATGAAGCCTCTCATGGGCAGCACTCAACCGCCAGACTTTTGGTTTCGTGGCGTGTTTTTGGCGCTTTTTTTTTTATTATTTTAACTTTAAATTTTTTTATCAGTCTTGCAGAAACCATCCTATGAAATAAAAGTGATTTAAGGAAGGATATGGGGTCTGCAATCACCCCCAGAGCTGTCTCAGCCAGGAGGAAAAGGAATAGGAGGAAACTCCAAATAGCACCAGGTCATGAGGATGCTGAAGGACACTGTGGTTTAAATGGCGCCTCTGGCACCAGCCACTTCTGAGGTCTGACAACAAGGCAGCCCTTTGCCTTAAAGCCTTAATTTGGAGGAAGGGCAGATCTCAAATGTCACATGGAAATTAAAAAACAAAGGATGTAAAGCTGCTCCTTCAGCCAGCTCAGAGCCTGGAGCCAGGGCCTTGGAGCAAAGTCTCCTTCCTGCCTTGCCGCAGCGCTTCCCAAATTCCTTCCTGGTCTCATTAAATCAGCATTTTGACATATACCACTATTAAAAGAAGGGATGAATCACAGCAAAGTAAAACCCCTGGCTGAGTGCTCCAGGACCTGCTTTTTAAAAGCAGGTTCAATTCATGGATGATTAGTGAGAAGCTTGAATATCCAGGTGATCCCTCCTGTCCACCTTCATTTTCTTCACAGCAAGGTTCTCATCCATCAAAAAACTCCTACTTGCAGGTGGGAAAAAGCCCCAACAGTTGATGGGCACCACTTAACCTCAACGTCCACTTTTGGGATCTACAACTCCTCACTAATCCTGGTCGACCTCAATGCCCTCTTCAGCTGGAGACCGGGTGTGGATATACAAACTCTGAACAAGACTAGAGAATGGAAAACCCTAGGAATTCCCACATGGTTTTGAAAAAGCCAAGAAACAAAGTGACAGCTCTGTTTATTATGGACAATTTATGATGGGTATACAAATATGGGAATGACACAAACTTTGGGTACTCGGGCGGTCTATCATCTCACCGAGCCCAACCAGCTGCTTCCAGACAGACTGAGCAGTACCTGCTCAGACATCCCTGCATATTAAAGTGTTGTCAGTGAACCCAAACTAGCAGGATCCCAGCCAGCCTGGGTGCTTTGGGTTACCCATGGCATGGCTCTCATTACTCCACAGCCGATGAAGGCACTTCCACCACATGCAGCTCCACCGAGGGCTGGTTTCCCCCCCGCAGCATGTGCAAACCACCCATCCACTTTCTTCTGAGATCAGAGGAGAGCTCTTGGCTCCCTAAACCCTCCACAATGACTTCCTGTGTGATGTCATGCCTCAAAATTGCTTTTAGAAACAAGCCCCGGGCTATCCTGTGGGTTGGATGTACAACGCAGCCTTATCAGCGACCGCATGATCATGAGATGGCTTTGAAAGCAAATTCCTGTTTAATTTAGTGCTGTAAATCCCTTGCCGGTCTATCTGCTGGAAAGCTGGTAAAGCAAATCTCTCTTATAGACCTGCACCCCTGTATTTACCTCTTCTTACTCAATGAGAGCAATTTAACTGAAATACCAGCATTTATCAAGTGTGATGTGATTCCTCAGAGCAAAATCACTCATTACCTGCCTACTCTGAAAGTGCAGGATGGAGCACAGAGATCCTGCGAGAGATCCAGTTTGTGCTTCCAGAGGGAAGGAGCACAGGTGACATTTGGGGACCCATCATTGCTGGTGCCCAAGGGAAGCAAAGATCCCAGACCGTGCTCCTGAGGCACGAGACCAGGAAGAACACAGGAGTTAGGACAGCCTTAAAGCACATTTTCTGCAAATATACCAGTAAAAGTATCAAACTGAGGCTGTTGGCAGGACACAGCTGCTGAGGAGGATGAAGAAGGCAGCACAGTAGTTGCTGCTCTCAATTCTGGCTGTTTAAGGCAATTTGTTTGCTCTGCTGGGGTCTGTTAGGCCACATCAACAGAGCAGACCACAGACTGAACCCCACAGTAAATAAACACATCCCCTCGTTGCCTGGGTCGGGAGGACTTTCCCTGCCTTTACAACAGCCCCTTGCTGAGATAATTGAAATGTTTTGGGCTATAAAAACATCGGCAGCCCAAGTTCCTGAACTAACATGCCTCCAAAGCTGGAGCTGGGAAGGCAAGGAAAGCCCTGTCCCACTTCCCACAGGTTCCTCATGCACTCAAGGCTTGCTGGAGAAACTGCAGGACTCCTCTTATCTACACGTGGGGATCTCCACAGGGACAAAGTTTCACTTTACATTATGTTGAGGGAAACTTGCACAACCAGAGCTGCCAGAAAGAGTGAACGTCATCTGGAGACACCAACCTGCCCTGCCTTGAATGTCACCACAGACTCAATAGATCTGAGCCCCAGCAGCTGCAGAAGCAGGAGAAAGACAAGAAGGGGTGGGAAAGATGGATGTGAGGACAACCAGGGTTGCACCACCATCACAGCACAAGGTGGGATTGCTTGCAACACCTGGATTTCTGCTAAAACTCAGTAAGTGGCACAGATTTATGAATTCAATCCACCAATCCCATAAAAATTCCATCCTCTGTGACCACTGCAAATAAGTTGACTTGTAACCATGTGAGAACATTCAGTTCTCCTTCAGTAGGGTGCCACCAGCACTCTCAGAGGAAAGGAATTCAGAGCAAGAGGGACATTCTGGTCTTGATGACACTCAGAAGGCAACATGATGAAGAAAGCCAGGCAAAAGAAGCCACTTTTCTTCCCCTAGAAAAAAAGGAACAATATCTATCTAATTCCTGTCATGGTTGTCTGGCATTAAAGCCATTAAAAATTAGGTTTAATCATGTATTTGGAGGATATTTTATCTTGTGTGGAAGGGAACCCTCTGAGACGTAAGATTTGATGAACACGTTTCAGGAGACAGTCTCAGACTCCTCCTGACTTGTTCTGGGCTCCTCTCAAAACTCAGAGCAGCCATGAAGTCACAGCCAGAGGTCTGCAGCTCCAAGCAGGTTTTTAGGAGCTGAGGATGCTCTGATTTCATATCTTTCCCAACACACACACCTGCTCAGAGAGAAGCAGAGAGGTACGTGACCCTTCAGAGGTGGGATTGGGATAATTAGACTTCCTGGAGTCTGCTGAGGGATAGCACAAGGGTAGTTGAGGAAAAGGAGGAGGAGCAATGCCCAGATATCCCTCGGAAATGAAGACTTTGGCTTCACAAGCGACTTCATTCTGAAATGAATATGGCAAAGCTTTTGCACAGGAGGCACAGATCTGCATCTCCAAGTGCAGAACTGACTCTTAGAACAAGAAAGGTTCATTAAGTAGCTGGTCAAATGGCCAGAACCTTCAAAGAAGGATTTAAAACTAAATCTGTACCTAAAATCTGTAAAAGTCAAATAGTTTTTAGGTTAATGTGCTTTTATGCATTAAAAACAAGCAAGTATTTGGCAAGGTACCACCTCAAACCCCACAACTTCCAGGTCCTCCCCACTCTGGGGCATCTTGAGCCAGATGTGAGGGCAGTTCTGCCCCCAAACCCATCCTCATTAAACGATTATTTCCTTGATATTGGCATATCCATTCATTTTTTTTAAGCTTCTCACCACCTGGGCCACCACCCCACCTACAACCACTGCGCTTTGACGCAGGGAAGTCGCTTCCCACACCTGCTGTTTAGTCAGGTAAAGATGTTTAGACCTGATCACACATATAAAACAAAGAGAAGACAAAAATTGAGAAGCAAGATGGGAGAAGCATCAATACAGTCATTTGTAACTCCAGGCAATGCTCTCCCAGCCCACATTCCCTGCTGTGCAAAGGGCCTTACCGCTGGGTCCTCTCGTTGATGGTGTTGACTCCCTGGAGGTCGGAGAGCGGCGTCCGCGGGCTCTTCCGAGTGATACCTGGAGCAGCACATGAAGGAAGATGTTTCTCCCTGGCTCGGCCCCAGCAGCCAATTAGCACAGTCACAGCTCAGCCCTGAGAAGGAGCGTGGGTGTGTCCTGGCACACGCCGGGCATTCTCGGGTGCAAAGGATGCTGACATGCCCATTGCTCCCACCTCTGCCAGAGTCATCACTCTTGGGAGTAATTAACACTGTAATTGCCCTCCCACACATGTACCATGTCCCAGCAAACATGAAGGAAGAAGCAGATGGGGGGGACCAGCCACCCGTGTTCTGCATGGCCAAGACATTCCCAAGCTTTCCCCTGTGCACGGGACAACCCAGTTGTGTGGGCAAAACACCCGGACATAAATAGGGTGCTTGGAAAAATGGTAATTTATTCCTAACACACTTCTTCCCTCCCTACAAACATAAGAACATAGTAGAAAACACTATATATAATACTTTTTATAGGCTTGATTGCCCATTGAACCTCTCCTTTGATATCTAGTTTTAGAGTAATTTATATGTAATAAAATATCTCTAATAAAATAAGATACTAAATAAAAGATCTACTTGATATTCAGTCAAGGAAGCTGCCACACATGGTTACAGAAGCAGCTGTTTCAAGCTGTTATCTTCCCCCAGGTGGAAATGTTTTGTAACCAAGCATTTTAGGGAGACAGGAGACAATTTTCGTTGACAACAAAACACTTTTCAAGCCACGAAGCCACGGGAATTTAAAGATCTGATAATCTGGAGTTTGACATGAAAATAGCTGAGCAATTTTCTAACTGCCTGGAAATCACTCCTGTGAGACAGGAAACATCTCAGTGCTCACCTGGATATGGGGAAAATGGATTTTATTTTACCCTGAGACATCTGAAGTAGAAAAAAAATGCTAAAAAAAACCCTCTCTAAAAAGAAAGAAGTCTAAACTCTGGTGTAGTGGATCCCACATTTATCACTTTCCTATTTAATACAGCTCAGGTGCTGAGCTAAAAGGTGTCCCGAGGATCTTTTTGTTCTCAAAGGTGAATGCAAAGGAAACACAAAGCCAAGACCTGAGCTCATCCGGCTGCTCTGCCGTTCCTGAGAGCCTGAAATCCCTGAGAAGATGAATTCCTACCAAACCTTCACAGGTGACATCCCTTTAACAGGACATCTCCTGTCCTCCTGGACCTGGTGAGCTGTTGTAACAGCTTGTCTTGAAGCTGAACGTTGGGCAGGAGGTGCCTGGAAAGGTCCACTTGGTGAAGTGATTGGATCTAAAGGTGGCCAAATGTCCTAGAAATGTGAGCAAAAGGAAATTTGGGAATGCACTGCCACAGGTCATCTTTGATCCCTCCTGTGCTCCAAGGCAGGACCAAATCCCTTTTGCTGAGAACGTTTGGCAACCTCCAACTCTGGAGGTTTTTGGAAAGCCAGGCAGATAATCCATGGGAATGCCTTGAGCTCAAAACTCTTTTCAATCCCTCTTTTTGCCATTTAAGCCATTTTTTGGTTACATTTCTTGTCCTAGGAGTGTTCTCTCACCTCTTCCACGACTGGCATTTCTGTGCCCAAAGTTGCTGATTTACAGCACAGAAACCCAGTTGTAAAGAGGGGAAAAATGGGAATAATCAGGAATCTGCTTGAAATATTGCTGTAGACAGACCAAAAATGAAGACTTTTCTATGTTGTGCCATTACTTGGCTCTTAAAGCAGAAATTCAGCAGTGCCACAGCCAAATAAAAGCTGCCATGCTAATGTAGCCCTTTTTCTGGGAAATACAGGGGGGAATTTTGTAAACAGAAGGGAAAGAGGTCTTACATTTAAGCTGATGAGTCACATGTGGCTTTGAGAATTCTGTATAGTGAATATAGGATATTGTAAATATTATGCTCTGCATGAAAGGACAGTGGTGTGAGGACAAGCACTCCCTCCCCTTCATCCAGCCCAGACACAGACTGTTTTACATTTCAGGCAGGGAATTATTCTGATTTTTCAAGCACATTCCCTTTTCTTCAGCTGGAGTGTTTCACAAAGATGGCCTGATTTGCCCAACAGGTCTTTGTCCTCATTGAGAGGAGCCTTGGATAATCCCAGTCTACTCCCTACTGAGGAACATCAACCAGCAGACCTTTGGTCTTGAGCTCAGGAATGTCTAAACCCAGTGCCTTGCTCTGGAGGAAGACTATTAATTGATGAACCCAGTGGTGCCAGGGAAGCAGCTGAGATGGCCAGGGAAGGGTGATCAGTTGGCTACGGAAGCTGAATACAGAGGGACCTAAAAGGAATCTCAATAAACTCATCAAATCAATTAGTTTTCTCTCTTTTTTCTGTGGCAGAACTAATTGCACAATTCAAGACAAGGAGATGATCTTGCTTCCTCTCACGAGGATGACATGGATGTGATCTCATCTGATTTCTGGGAGAAGTCGAGTCCCCAGGGCAACCTCAGCCCAAAGAGCTTTGCCTGTGGGGCCCACAGACCTGCTGAATTCGGAACAGAAAAATCACACACACTCCAAGCCTGGTTTAGCCAAAGCTGGGGAGCCTGGGAGAGCAGAACACCCCGTGGGAAGATGGGAATGATTTCTGGATGCAGAACAGGAATTACTCGTTGGTCTGGGCAGATGCTTTTGGCCAATTCACAAACTATGGTGATCCCGGATCCACACATTAGATTAATCCTGAGAGAGCCCAGACTGTGTGGACTAGTCTATAATAAGTGAGGTTTTAAGATGCTGAGCTCAACTTCACTGCTTCCCGTTAAGTTAAAGCTCCTTGAGTTGTATGAATTTCCTTCTTCCCATTAAAAAACTGCAAATAAACCCCCAAACCTTCCAAATTGCTGAGTTAACTTGCAAATTAAAGTTAAATTGATAAATTAATTACAAGTAAAATAGCTGTTAATCACCTTCCTTTTCAATAGTTTCTTAGTGACATCAATGAGGGCACTTAGCACAACACCATGTAATAAAATCTAAAACCTAGTCAAATTTAGTATTACTCCTTTATATTTTCTTACAGGAGTGGTGGGAACTTGTAGGAAAAAACAATGTAGTTAAAATAAGAATGAAAGTCTAAACTAAGAACGGAACCACCTCTGCTCCCCCAACCCCAGAGGCTGCAGGAAGCACAGGCACCTGACAGAAAGTTTCTAACAGGAAACCCAGACTTGTGAAGACTTAAAATGCACCTACTGCACTTACCACGCTCAGCTCTGCAGAGAGAAACAGGTGGTTTGCATTTCCCCCTAAATTTCATGTTTAAGCACCTTGGGCTGAGGCTCTGCCTGTGCAGACTGTGCACAGCAGAGCTCTAGTGCTGTCAGCTTCAATGTGCCACACGAGAGGAGAGGATAATGGCAGGAAAATGAGATAGCTAAACATGAGAGCACCAAATATCTCTTTATATATGTAAATAAAACAGAGTAGTGCAGGCAGGAGTGTCCATGTTGTCATGCAGGATGAGTTTGTTACGTGATAGAGGAGGAGTGAGGAGGCAGAAGTGGAGACCAAGTGCATCTTAACTCATTCTGTAAAATAACATTGCCAAACGCCTCTGCTTTAAGTAAAAGCCCTTGGAGACAATCTTTTCACAAGCTGAAGTTAGTTTTGAAGCCCAATGAAACCTAAATGAAGTCAAATTCCAGCTGTACCAGCCCCCTGCCTTGTATCAGGAATAGTCCTTATTAACATCAATGGGGAAACCACCAACGATGCAATACCTCCAGAGAGGTGACTTTGCTTTTCATTTTCCTCTTCCAACTGTGCCTAATGATTTCCCAATAGGGTCCAAATTGCTCTAAGGCACTGGCTTAATGCTGGAAGGCTCCTGGGGCGTTGTTTTTGACCCTTTGGACACAGAATGCACCTGGTTTCCATTTCTGGTGTGAGTGCCATATCAGAGGGGAGGGTGGGTGGGGGAGCCTTACTGTACTTCTCCTCCTTGCACCTCTGCAGGATCTCTAAGCTCCTCTGATGGACTGGGTGGTGGAGAAAGCTAAAACTATCCACACTTTTCAAAACCGCACATGGCACTGCATCATCATGCCCTTGGGAAGCAAAATAAAAACAAACAAAAAAAAAATGGAGAGAAGAGAGAGATTATATGAGCAGAAATCAGGAGAGGGGCAAGAACGAGCCCCAGGGACGCAAGAGCTCGAGGGTCGTGTCGACACAATTTAACTTCGGTTTCCTCCGGACACAGTGCTGTGGCACAAGAGCTGGACCACATCCCAATCCCAATCATAATCCTTCTTAGCCAGAGCATAATCACTTTATAATCACTCCAAGATTCTTTGGGCAAAAATTAGATTATTACATAAATTTACTTTTATTAATCTCTTTCAAAACCCTTTCTATGCCTCCCCCAGGAGCTTCCCACAGTTCCCGGTGCAGATGCTCCCTGACAGGGCCACCTGGAATCCTCACCCTGCACCCCAGTGCCACACTTTGCTCAGAAAATGGCAATTAAAAGGAAAAAGATAAATTCTTTGCCTTAAACAAGGGTTTCATGCTCCTGGAGGGCAGACTGGAGTTTGGCACGATGGGGTTGAGGCCCAAAGTTGGAAGGAGCCACCGCTGCACTGCCAAGGGGAGTTTTGGTGGCCCAGCTCTGACCGTGGGGTAGAGGAGAGGTCACACAGGTGACACTGTGACAACCTCTCCATCACCCTTGGCCATGCCAAGGGACATGTGACGCTCCCGTGAGGTGTGATGAGGTCACCGAGGAGTTACCTTGTGCCGGCACGTACGGAAGCATTTCATACCAACACATCGAATCATCAGAAAGGACCTGCATGAACTTCCCAAAGGAACACTCTCAAGGGGCCTCTTCCTCACATTCACACCAGTGAGACCTCAAGGACCAAGTTTTTGATTGCTGTCACCTTTACTTGGCAAATACAGGTGGGGTTTTTTAATTCTTTCACAGGAGGTTGGCTTTTTTGGTGCCCAGCTTCAGGGATAAATCTCCAGAAGCCCCTGGGATTGTTTCTGATGAGGTGTTATTGTGTAGGTCCACAGTGGCCCTGACTCACAGACCAATTCTTGGTGGCCAAATCCAGCTGCAGAGCCCACTGAGGACAGGCACAGGCCCGAGACCACAAAACCTTAGTCAGAGAGAGCATTTGGGTCCAGCAAAACCAGGGTGAGAAAGCTGGGACTCTCCACAGTCAGGTTTATATGAACAGCACCATTTTTTCCACCAAAGGATTAGGGGGTTTTTTTTGTGTAATAAATTCATGGCAATGATACAGCAAAAAAAGTCAATTAGCCAAATTTCTTCCTTAAAAAGCTTGATAATGTTCCTTTAATCAAAGTTCATGAACAAATCTAGTTCAAACACGTAGTTCTATTGGACCATTTCAACCCTCACTGATAAAAATAATTAAAAATCAAAGTATTGAAGAATTCCACCCTTCAGCCAACTGCAGGTTGTGTTCCATCCAAGGAGAGTTGGCAGCACTTGGGCAGAAGAGAAAAATACCCAACAAAATTCACAGTGACATCACTTTGCTGCTTTTCACCTACAGGTTCACGAGGACAATCACACTGTTACCAAAAGCTGCACTATCAGGAGCACAAAAAAAAGGAGAGCCCCCAAAGCCAGCAGGAAAAAATGCTGATTATTCTTCCAGGAGCACCTCCAGCACTGGTGGGCACTGCTGGCATGGAGGAGATAACCAAGAGGATGATGCAAAGGGAAGCAGAGCAAAATTGTGCAGAGCTGCTTATCCATAAGCCAGGGATTTTTCAGGAAAATCCCCGTTGGGTGTTACAAGGGTGACTTAGATGGGGAAAAGCAAGAGAGACCCAGCTGGGGTTGAGACAAAGAGTGCAAAGAGCCCTAAATGAAAGAAGCCTGTTGCAGATATTTCCCCGCCTCCTCATCACACCTGCCTTGAAAAAAAATTCTATACAGATATTAAATGTGCACATGTGGATGAACACGTGTGAGAGAAGTTATTCTCACTTATCTACCATCATTGTATCAAAAGCTCTACAGCTGTGGGCAGTCAGATGCTCAAATCTGGCTCATTAAAGCCATCAAGGTTTGATAAAACCCAAAATAAACCTCAAACATGTGCTGTCTTTGATTCTCTGCTTTTTACTTTGGAGATGGGGTTATTTTAGTGATACTTTAATCACTCCCAAATGCTTTCTGCCATAAGTGAAAAATATCAGTTTGGGGCTTTTCTGCACTGTTTAGGGAGAAGCATCTGGCAGTGGATGTATCACACTACACTAGCCCATCCCACTGGCCAGACACTGGCCAAGCCTTCTGCCAGGTCCACCTCCCCCAGACCACCTGCTTTATGGTGCTTTGGCAAGATGGATGGGATTTTGGAGGAGGACAATGGAGTGGGAGATGGGTATGAGGTCACAGCAAAAGTGGATGAAAACATTGCTACAGATCTCACCTTGCTAAGGGTGACCGGGGCAGAAGTCAGAATCCCAGGATGATTTGGGTTGGAAGGGATGTTAAAGATCATCCCGTTCCACGCCCTGCCAGGGGCAGGGACACCTTCCACTAGACCAGGTTACTCCAAGCCCCGTCCAACCTGGATGGTCATGCCAGGAGATGGTGGGTACCTCTCCAGAGAGGGCAGGGGCATCTTAAAGTGAGTGATCCCAGCTCCATTTGTAGGGCTTTCCCATGGATAAGGTGACCTCAGTACGGAAATCAGATTTATGTAACCTCCTCCCACTAGTTCTGGTGACTTCCCTATGACTTTTCCCCAGTTTGATGCCCAGAGAAATTCAGGGTATAAACAATATGAGGATTGTCAGGAAGTTGAAGACAAACCTTATACAGCTTTCTGAGTGTTTGTATGTTTTTTCTTTTCCTTTGACTCAAAAAACAGAGGTTACAAAGAAAGCCATTTGAAAACAGGCCAAAGGACACCAGACAGACAAAAGAGCAGCACCGCACGCTAGAAAAGGTTTAGAAACTCAGCCATCACTATGATTACTTAGTTTTGGCATGGAAAGAGGAGGCAATGCAAGAATTGAGTCTCAGAATTGTCTGAAAACTTCCTGGACTCTAGTTTGTACCTATATATTGATATAACAGAGATATAAGCAAGTTTGGCTACAAACTCCACACTGAAGAGCAGAAGGGCAGCTGAGGAGTGAGGAGATGAGCACGACCAGTGGCCAGAGACACAGAAAGCGAAGCAGGGCTTGAAATTAGCTCTTATTTCCCAAGAGTGAACAGATTTTTATCTTCTCCTGGGCCAGCTCACTTTGGTTCAGCCTGGGCTTTACACAAGATGAAAATGCAAAGATGGATTTTGGAAGCCAAAGGTCTTTGCCATCTCCCTCTTGGCATCAGGAAGCCCCACTGTCCATAAACATGCCTGGATGTGCCAGACAGACCCTGGTTCATGAGGAACATCTCCCTTACACCACATCCAAGTGGTTTGCCAGGAAGGGTTGAAAGCTGATTTTTTGCCTCCTGCTCTTCTTGGGATTCGCTCCCAAGAAAATGATTCTACTTGCACAGCTTCCATCCCTATGCTCCTTGTCCCAGGCTCCTCCATGATGCACCTCTCTGATTAAAAAATAATTCATGGGGCAGCTCTGGGCTTAATTCTAACTCAGCTGACATTTTCCCTGCTGAGGCTCTAATTTCATCACAAATTTCAAGCCCTCTTGTGCCCAGAAATGAATAGTAATGGCTTGTACCCGTCTGCCCCAAATTGCTTTATGCAGAGAAATGGTCTGAAAGCACAGCCAGGCCTTGCCTGCCCCAGCATGATGATGCACCATCACTTCTCTTTAATTTAATGCCTGTGAGGCTGTTCTGGGTGACTGCAAAGCCATGAATTTTGCTACACAAGAGACACGCTCTCTTGGAGCTGAAAGGGTGAACAGCTTGGAAAATGACAGAGAAGAATTATTGCCTTTTCTTCGTTGTAACGGCTCAAGAACTCAAACAAAACCAATTTGCCTTTTTTGCTGGATAATTTTTACGCTTCTGAATGTTCAGGTTTTCCTATCCATGCACCCATAAAAAACGGAAAAATTCAAGCAGCAGTAAAGTGAAAATATTTTTTTGTGATATGTTAAATTCCAAATGTCCCTTTAAAGGTAACTCCTGCAAAAAACCCACCTGCTATTTTAACAAATTTTTTAACAGATTAATCACTTAATAAGACGGGCTACTTAAAACAGTATAATAATACCTTCAACCTCAATTGCAGCTGCAAAACAGGCACCAGGATTAGGAGAGGGACACACGTACCAGTTTTCTTCTCCACGTATCGTTTCCCAGCCTCCCTAAAGGCCACCGTGGCCCTGAAGAAGGCCCTCAGGACAGCCCAGCGGAAAACAGCCACGGGGTCAATCCCAATCATTCCGCAGATAAAGGCATTCCTGCTGCTCCGCAGCAGAGCCACGATGTCCGGCCGCATGTGGTCTGTGTTCTTCTCCCGGAAATCCTGGGAAAGGAGGAAAAGGAAGGGGAGAAAAGAGGAAAATAAACAATACCCACATGATATTCTGGGTAAGATCTTCCACAATTATTGAGTCCTGCTTCCACCTTCCTTTTCTGCTCCCGTATTAGATGGGACCATCATCTTTCTGACCATCATCTCTGATGCTTATAATGGGCATTTATTGCATCAGAAACATGATTAAATCCTGAGGCTCTTTATCCCCCAGGCTCCCCTGCCCATCAGAATTCCCTCTGCTAATAACTGGCATGAGTAGAAATAGGGTCAACTTTGAAATGGCTCCCGTGGGATTTAAGGAAGGACCTGTGGCAGTGGGATGCTGAGACCTGAGCTCACATGACTTGCCTTAAAACTGGCTCCTGATGAGTAAAACATTGGGCTTTCTCCACAAACCAAGCCCAGAAAGGTCACCAGGCACACAATTTCAACCTGTCATCAGGACATAGCACTAACCTAAATTCCTCCCCCAAATGCCCACATGGAGGAGAACAGGAAGTCCCAGTTCCCACCTTCTCATTCCAGCCAAGCTTTTCACCAAACACTTCTCTCCCCACCCGCATGTCTCTTCTTGAGCCAAAACCTCTCCAAAACATGTCTGTGGAGCCTCCCCTTCCCCATCCCAGATTTAAATGGAAACAGCTCCCAGAGAACAGCTGGGGGACAAACCTTGACTCCGTACTTCACTTTGCCGGCATAGTGTTTGATGATGAAAGCCGGCTCCATGACCGCTGGAAACTCGATGTAGGAATTCCCTTCATGTTGACGCTTAAATTTGTCCAGCAGCGTCTGGTTTGTGGCTTGAGGAAAACTGAGTGGGAAGAATTAAACAGAAGAGAGCTGTAAACACAAGGGAAAAGCTTTTACCTTTTCTTTCTCGTCCACAAAAGGGATAACAAAGATATCCTGAGCTTCCACTTCTGTGCCTGCTTGGGCAGAGCCTCTGGGTAGGAACAAGGCAACCCTCCATCCTCCAGCTTCACGTAAATCTGCAGCTTGGGTGTGTATTCCACAACTTTCCCTAACTTGAAGTGTTTTAGCCCAGCTCAGAATAGCTGGGACAGCATCACTCTGCTCAGTGAGACAAGAAGCAGAGCAGAAACCTCCAAGCAAATGGTGGGAGGACACCTCGTGTCCTAGGCCACAGCCATGTGGATCTGAGGTGACCTCAGCAAAACTGCCTTTCCCTGCCCTTCACACAGAGAGAACTAGCAGGAGTATCTGATGGAAGAACCATTTTGCTCCAAAGTTTCCACCCAAAGGCAGCCCCAGAGGCACACACTCCTCTGGGAACTTCCACCGAGATGAGCCGGGTGGATGAATCAAGGATGCACATCTGAGCTGCATCCCTGATGCCCATGAAACCCTGGGGAAGTGCAGCCCCTAAACAGGAGTGCCCTCAGTTCATCCAGGCTTAATTTTTACAGTAAATCGATAAATCCACCTTATACCCCACTAACAGCACCCACACAGCCTGCACTTGGCTTCTCCCTTCACTAAGCTCAGCCTCGAGCATGTTCCTATTGTTACACTGTAAGGGACAGGGAGAAAAAGGAGGAGAGAAGCAAGAGAAACCTTCTCCCTTCCCTTTAATGGAAGAAATTCTGGAAAAACAATTTGAATGATTATTTGTTAAGGTTTTTTGCTCAGCTTGCTGGTTGTCCACCACTTGCATTACCACCTTGAAAACAAAACTAGAGACACAAATCAGCCCAGTGAGATAATCAGCACCTTTCTGGGAAGAATCACAAGAGGTAAAAATAAAGGATAAACACATTTGAAGTGAAAAACCCAATATCATTGGCAAAGCCAGTACTTTCCTACTCACTTGCTTTCCTCGTCCAGCAGATGGAGCAGCCCCGTTGGCTTCTTGCTGATCAGGTTGATGCAGCTGGAGTTGTCTATGTAGTCGATGTTGTGCCAGCTAATTCCTTCTGCTCTATATTCCTCCTAAAAAAACCCCACAGATGACATAATGTTTGGTGCAAGCAAAAACAAAAGGCAAAATTCAAACAGGTTTGTGGAAAATGATGCACAATTTACCAAAACAATCGTCTCTTCTGTTGATGTGCCATCAATGTTTTCTCTGATGGCAAAGAAAAGGATAAGGAACTGCTGGAACAACCTAAACCACAGAGAACCACCCGGCATTTTACGATTTCAGATGCACCAGATGTTTGTTCAGACACTGGTTGGCTGTGCAGGGATTCTTGCTTTTCTTCTCCTGGTTTGCTGTTAAATCACAGCATCGTTTGGGTTGGAAGGGACCTTAAAGTTCATCCGTCATGGGCAGGGACACCTTCCATTATCCCACGTTGCTCCAAGCTCTGTCCAGCCTGGCCTTCAACACTTCCAGGGATGGGGCAGCCACAGCTTCTCTGGACAACCTGGGCCAGGGCCTCACCACCCTCACAGGAACAATTTCTCCCCAGTATCCCATCTATCCCTGCCCTCTGGCATTGGGAAGCCATTCCCCGTTGGTCTGTCCCTCCATCCCTTGTCCAAAGTCCCTCTCCAGCTCTCTTGGAGCCTCTTTAGGCTCTGGAAGGGGCTCTAAGGTCTCCCTGGAGCTTCTCTTCTCCAGGTGAACACCCCCAGCTCACTCAGCCTGGCTCCACAGCAGAGGGGCTCCAGCCCTCAGAGCAGCTCTGTGTTCTCCTCTGGACTGGCTCCAGCAGCTCCACGTCCTTCTGCTGTTGGACCCCAGAGCTGGAGGCAGCTCTGCAGAGGGGGGTCTCACCTGAATGGGGCAGAGGGACAGAATCCCTCACACTGTGGATCAGCCCAGGGCACGGGAGGGGTTTTGGATGCCAGGAGCACATTAACCAAAGCATCATCCAATGTATTTGTATCACTATTATTATTTAGTTGCTGGAAGAAAACTGGTACAATATATACAGTACATTCCTTTAATGGCAAGAAAAAGCAATACATCTCCTTCTCCTGATTCCATGGGCTTTGCTCTTCTGGATCTCACACTACTAATGCCTGGTGCTCTACAGGTAGCCAAGGTCACCACATCAAGACCAGCAGAATCATGACCCTCTACAGGAAAAGTGAGGATTTGTCCCTAAATTCATGCTGAGGCAAAAAAAGCCTCAGCTTTTTTCCACCAAAATAACTCCAACTCTTGCTCTCTTGTAAAGCTCATCTCCTCCGAGACAGATTTTCAGATGGATTTCTTGAAGAACTCCTATGCAGAAATTATTTTAGGGAATCTGGATGAAAGTAGAGTTTAAAAATCATAATTTTTATCATATGCTTTTAAGGCTCGTGACTCACTGTCTAAATAGAGAGATTGGAATGTGCACCTTACTCCATGTGGTAGAAAAAGCCCTATCGAGCCAAGCTGTATTTTTACTTCTCTACTGTAGAACATTGTGATGGCAGAATTGAAGAAAAAAAGGAAAAACCTCTTAAAATCCTAATTTGATGCATCTCTCTAACAATCCAATTAATTATATTATTGCTATCTGCCTTCATTTTTAACATGAGGAAACAACTTCAAAACTGGTCCATCCAACTCTCCTCATCCAAAATTAACATGAACTCCATAGATATTATTTTTAGAATTAAAGAGCATCAAGTGCTTTGAGAAATTTCACAAGAAATTTTTCCTAAAAACTCCCTACAAGGTCCTGAATTCAGTATTGGAGACACCATCCACCCCTAAACCAACGATACAGACTCTGTGCAGGTCTAGAAGGAGGTTTTAAATTCCCTAAAGCCTTTTGGGTTCAAAATATGACTCATTCCATTAAAAAAAACCAATCACCTAAAAATACAGAACAACTCCACATTATGGATTTTATTTTTTAATTTAATTTTATATTATTTTTCCTTCAGGTTCTGCAGAGCAACCAGCACACATGCACCACAACATTTTCAAGTCCCTGTAAACTACAGGCATTTCAAAACCAGGTATTTGAGTAAAACTACCACATTTTCAGCACAAGGCAGGAAAAAAGTTCCTGCATGGGCTGCGTGTTCTGGAGCTTCTCCTGAGCGATTCAGGAGAGGGATGGTGGCAATGGGAGTCGGCATCATCCATCAACCCCCTGCCTCTGACAGCCCCTTAATTGAGTGCAGGGTCCATTAGTCCCAGCTTTGCCAGCTCAAGCCTGGCCGGGAGCAGCCGGAGAGCAATAAATTGAGGAGCTGATCCCAGAGCAGCGTTTACTTCAGTGCTCACGGGTGGCTGGGGGAGGTTACTGCACTCACCTATTTATTACTGGGACTCCTCTTTGAAATACTTCTATGTGGGCCTTCTATTTTTGTTCCCCCCCCAAACCTCAAATTTTGCAGAGTTTTAAGCCTCCACATGTCCAAACCAGGCACAAACCATCACCCTGATCTCGAAGCCTCTAGACATCCATCCATGTGGGGCAGCCCCACGTTGAAGGGGTCTCCACTTCTCCCGCTCCTCAAATCAGTGCAAAATCACCAACTGGCAATGCCAGATGTTGAGTTTCTTTAACTATACTCCAGTAAATGACCCTAAAAGACCAGTGTTCTGGTCTCTACTTCTCCAGGCTCATTTTGGACTCTTCCACAGCCTTCGGGCCAGTTGTCACGTCCCTCCTGGCCTCAGTTCCTTCAGCTGCAGGATTTTGGCTAATTTTCCCTTCTTCGGCTCTTCTTTTTCCTCTGGGTTGGGTCAGAAACACTCAGTCCCAGGCCCTGGGGTTTCTTTGCTCCCTCCCTTCCACCCCCACTGCAACCTCTTGCTGTGTTGGCCAACTGTGAAGAGGGATTAAAGTCCTCATCTAAAAACCTTTTCCACAATAACTCAGACATGTACTCTCGTTTCAAGACAGGCGCATACACAGCAGCAGGAATCATTCCAAAGCTTAAATGGAAAAAAAATTCCCCTTATTTCTTTTTTCCTAGCATTTTTCCAGTTATTGGTTTGGTTGCCTTCAGAATCACAGCTCAGGAGATGTAACTATGGCTTTGGAATTGACCAGTGTAATTCCTGGGGTGTTTCCTGGTCTTAGAACACCCTAGAGATTGTCCACATAAAGGTAGAAGCTTTAGGGTAAAATTGTATATATGTTAAACTTAATTAAATTGCAGTTATTAATACCCTATTTAATTTCTACAATCATATTCTCCTGACTGTCTTCCGCAGAATTCAGGAATTCAGGACTTTTTAAATCCTTAAAATATCCTACAAAATATTCCAATATTCCTTCACTTCTGAGTACAACAATAAAGCCTCTGCCATTCTTTGATGGATGCAGGGTCCTTGCAGAACACTGGAATATTAAGGAATTCCATCCAAATAACACGAGGTTTTCATTTGACAAGACAAAGACAACATGAAACACTTTCAGTCCATTCAAACCAAAAAAACCTTGAACTGGAGGTTAATTAAAAATCAGCTTAAATTTATACTTTGACTTCAAACTAAGATATGTTCAGCGGCCAATTCAAATGTCCTATTCCTAGAAGACCATCTTTACGTTTCAAATTCTTGAAATCACCACTATCTACAGAAGTTTCTAGTGCAGTTAAGTCCACAGAGCCCAGGTTTTGGCATCCTTGCTCCCAATACAAATGTGGGGATTTATTCCTCCCATCCCTGGGCAGCTGAAACCTAAGCGATGCAAGTTCCCTGGAAAGGAGAGCACTGAGCTTCCAGACTTGGCAAAAGAAATGGAGCAAAGAAGTAAAAAAAGCCACTGGGGGTTTTTTTTAGAGTCCAGCAGTTCCATGTTTTCATTTAATTAGTGGGTGAGATGCCACTGATTGTTCTCCAGCTGACCTGCAGAGCCATCACAAGGAGATTCACACTTCCCAAACATTCAGAACAGCTTTGCTGCCCTGAGCATGACAACACTGGCAGGATGTCCACGTTGGTGCGTCACCAAAGGGACTCATTCTGCCGGCGTGAGCACTGTCACTGCTCAGGGGGACTTGAGGAAGTGCTGGCCTGGGCAGTGCTGGGTTAGTGAAGTCCAGAATATGCTGAGTTTGAAGGGACTCACAAGGATCATCCAGTCCAACCCTCAGCCCTGCACAGGTCCATTCCCAACAGTCACACCAGGTGCCCCAAAGGATCATCCAAAAGCTCCTTGAGCTCTGGTAGCCTTGGTGCTGTGCCCACTGACCTGGGGAGCCTGTTCAGTGCCCAACCACCCTCTGGGGGAAGAACCTTTTCCTGAGATCCAACCTAAACCTCCCCTGACACAACTTCAGGCCACTCCTGACCCTGGTCCCCACAACACAGAGATCAGTGCCTGCCCCTGCTCTTCCCCTCATGAGGAAGTTGTAACTGCAGTGAGGTCTCCCCTCAGTCTCCTCCTCTCCAGACTGAACAGACCAAGTGCCCTCAGCTGCCCCTCAAGGCCCTTCCCCATCCCCGTTGCCATCCTTAGGACCCTCTCTAATGGCTTAATATCTTTCTAATATTGCAGGTGAGGTTGCCCCAGGGCAGAGCAGAGTGGGACAATCCCCTCCCTGGCCCAGCCGGCAATGCTGGGCCTGATGCCCCTCAGGACATGGTTGGCCCTCCCAGCTGCCAGGGCACTGCTGACTCATGGCCAGCTTGCCCTTTCAAGATCCCTTTCCCGGCACTGCTTCCCAGCATCTCATTCCCAGTCTGTCCACACATCTGACTCGATGGTCTCCGAAGGCTTTTCCAGCCTGAAGGACTTTGAGCCTGCGCTGTGTCCCGAGCAGAGCGGGGCTGTGGGGCCGCACTCGCTGCCAGCTCAGCAAAACTGCACAGTGTGCATTTGGCCTCTCTGACTCAGCTGCAGCTCAGGAGAGAAGGCCGGTGGTGACTTCATCTCACCTCTCTTCAGGGGAAAAGCCCCATGTATATATTTATTATATCAAGGAATTCGATCCAAACAACATGAGGTATTTACTACTTAATTATCGCAACTCGATATTCAAAAAGACGTGGCTGAGCAGGGAGGTAGCTCAGGAGAACAGGCAGCATTAATCTGAGTTTTTGTTGTTCTAAAACGATGCTTTTTAGAGCTTCAAAAGCACAGAGTGATCTGAATAAAACACAATTTGCAATGCTCAAATATATATAAAAAAAAAGATATGAAATGGAGATCCAGAGTTTGAAATGCACGTTGAATATGAGTGTAAATCATTACTGAATCTCAGCTGACAGCATTACATGAAGCATAGCAGCATGTAAAATCTGAGGTGCCAAATAAACAGAATGGGGCAGAATAGGCAACATTTTTAAATATGAAAATTACAGGAACTGTAGGAAAGAGAGAGCCAAGCACTATTAAAGACAAACCCCACCTGCCTCCACCAACCCAGAGCACGAACGCTGCTTATGGCCCACAGTACAAGGAATTTAAGATTAAAATACACATGTTGAGCAGCAGGAAAACCTTCCCAACTGGGCCACTAGGCCTGGTGGAAATTCTCCTGCTAGGAACAGAAAAATCCCATCATTTTAGAGTTGAATGTGTTGAGAACAAAGTCCTGTTATCTTTCTGGAAGCATAGGCCCAGTTCTGTTATCAGGACATTATTCAGGTGCTAAACCAAGCCTAAATGCACCCTAATCCAGGCTGGGATTAAAGATTTACAGATCTCGAGTGGGAGAAACCACCCACGAGCCCAACAGAATCTTTGAGATGCTGGAAAATGTCTTTCCACATCCACACATTCTCAATTATCAGTGACTCCATATCCAGTCACAGTCAACAGTGAATAAAACCAATTAAATAAAAGCAAATAAATAAAAAAAAAAATCAGAGGAGAAAGCATTAAATACAATTTTTAAGCTCACACCTATCTAGAGTGTCGTGTTCCCTGGGGAACTGGGAATATTGCTCCCCAAAATCCTGTGGTAAAATTCAGAAGTGGTTGGAGGGAGTGACCAGGAGCTTGAAAAACCAGAGAAGAGGAAATGCAGAGAAGAAATGAAAGAGGAAATGTGATTAAAAAAACCCCAAACAAACCAATCCTAAGTTTCCCATCTGTCTAAAAGCACAAAACTGGGGGCTTAGAAAACTCAGATCCAAAGGTGGTGAAAATCAGTCCTGAAGATAAAAGTTTTGCCATGATCTATGAAATTTGTTGCCCTTTCATAGGATATAAAGATGAAAAATTCACCCTGCTTTAACAAGGGCTGTAGGGCATTGGGCAGTTCAGTGCCCAGGATGCCTTATTCCATAGGATCATATAATATATCCTATAGGAATATTGCCATTAGCTGCAGAGAGAACTGAGAAACAGCCCCAAAAATTACACTTAAAACCCCAAGAGCAGCAGAAAACCCCACAAGCTCATCCCCCTCCTCCCAGATAGAGCCAGCTCAGCCCCAGGACTTCATCTCCCCAAGCCTTTCCTTACCATGGCATAGGAAAACCTTGTTTACACAAGGAAAATTCCCAAGTTAAAGTGGGAAATCAACTGAAAAATCCCTTTTCCCAGTGTAACTCCACGTGGGAACACTTCCCATCATGCTCCTGTCATACAAACTCGTGTACTGCAGAGCCATATAATAAACAGTTACTTTGGGATGTCTAAATGTATATATTTGGTATAAAAATTCCCGACTAAACAGCAGGGTGTGAAATTCCTCCCTTCTTGCCTCCAACACCATCTGCTTCAGCTTCAGGCGGTGTTTGCAAAGTGAGAAACTAGGAATTAACCCCTTTCCCGATCTCTCTCCATTCCCAGCTGACTTCCCCAGCTTAAAATAATCCCCAAATATTCTTCTATCATCTAATATGTTCAAATGGGCCATTGTTATATGAGAAATGAAAGGAGTTAAACCTCGTAAAAGCTCCTTTCTGGATATGTCTCTATACATCTGCATCCTAAAATCCATTCTGGGCAGCTTGGGAACGTTGTTCACCGCTGGAAATGGCAGCAAGGTGTGGGGAAACCTGTCCACCCAGGATTCATCCATCCAGGAATGACTCTATCCCATGGAGGATTAATTGCTCGTTCAGCAACTGCAGGTTTGGAGTCATGAGCAGAATAATTTATGATAATTAAAATGGGCTTGATATGATAAATCCATGGGATAGGAGAACCTTACTATTAGAAAGTTCATGAGAAATCCATGAGACGGGAAAACATCATTATTATTAGGAAATTCCTGATTGAACAAGCCCAATGTCTGCGTCGGTGCCGATGCTGCAGACAAGGCAGATGCCTCGAGTTCCCGACATCCCTCCAGAAGATTCCAAGGCTGACAATCCAGTGTTTTCATTTAGGAACAAGGATTTTTATGTTTAGTCTCAATTTACGTAGAAAAGGAATTTAAGTAGAAAAGGAATTTATAGATATAGTCATATACATAAAAATACATACATACATACATATATATATATACACACACATATATATATATATACACATATATATATGTAACACGACACAGACACAATAAATACCGATCCATTCTCCATAAATAGAGAGCCTATAAACAGGTTCTGAAGGCACCCTCTGTCAGTGATACAGTCTGGCAGTGCAGGGGGTCTGAGCAGCCTTCCCTGGAAGCAAAGGTCCTCCCTGGGATGGTCTTCTCCTTTGAGGTGATTATTTCAGCAGCTCCTCAGCAAATGGTAGGAGAATTTGGCTTTATTTTGAGGCTGATGCTTCACCCACTGACAACCTCCCACCTGCTGTACGTAGGCAGCCTAAGATTTAATTTACTGGAATTTGGGCTGCTTTAAATCAGTTTTAAACCAGAATCTCCTGGATCTCCTGGCCCAGGAGACCATGCCCATAGCCATCTGTGTTGTGCCAGCTCCATCTCCGAGCTCAAATCACTGGGCTTCAGTGGCAACAGGAGTTCAATCACAAATTATATTTGGCTCTCAAAATGGGGAAAATTGAGTTTTCATGGTCCAGTTGGCCACGGTCCCATGAGCTTCCTTTGTGGGAGCATCCTTCTTCCCAACCTGCTCTTCCAACAGCCAGGAGAAGTGTGAGCTCAAAGACACTGCCTGACCTGCTGACAGATTAATTCCTTTAATTTCTTGCTATCAAAATTAAAGAGGAAAAGAAATATCTCTACCTATGTCTATCAACACCTGGCAAGGTGCACCAGACATAGGAAATGTGAAAGGGACCTGCACAGGGGTCATGGTGAGCTCCAGACTGGTCTTCCAAGCTGAACATCTTCTCCCCCTTCCAGTCCCACTCCAAACTTGTGTCAATTAACACACTGGCCTCTGATTCCAGTTCTGCCTCATTATGACAATTTTTGAGTGGGTTGAAATATTTTAGAAGCCTTTAGAAGTTTCTTGCTCATCTTCTTGTTCAGAAGGGAGCTCCCATTGCACAGCGCTGTCCTGTGAAAATTCACCAACACAGAATCCCAGAATCCCAGACTGGTTTGGGTAGGAAGGGACTTCAAGTCCCTCTTGTTCCATCCCCTGCCATGGGCAGGGACACCTTCCACTAGACCAGGTTGCTCCAAGCCCTGTCCAACCTGGCCTTCAACACTTCCAGGGATGGGGCAGCCACAGCTTCTCTGGGCAACCTGTGCCAGGGCCTCACCACCCTCACAGACAACAATTCCTTCCCAATATCCCGACTAATCCTGCCCTCTGGCAGGGTGAAGGCATTCCCCCCTGGCCTGGCACTCCAGGTCCTTTTTGTACCATTAATAAATAAAACTGGCATCCCTGGCATAGCCTGTGCAAATATTTAGTCAATATATCTGAGCAGGAAGAATGATAACAGAAAACATCATCCAACTGGAAGAAGCTGAGGAATAGCTCAGAGAAGAGAGGAAAAAAGAGCTCAGGGGATGATGGTGACTCGGAAGAGGGATAATGGCACCTGTAACAAGGCATTTTTCCTAATCTGCCAGAACCATTGAAGGTCTTAACGCTCTCAAGTCTGACCTTGGAGAACACATGTGAAGTGACATTTCCCCTCTCTCCACACAAATCATCACTGGAAAGCAAAAAACCAGCAGCAGATTGGGGTGGCATCTTCAACAAATGCCAAAAAATAACTTCTCTGGGATATTAAATGACACAGAAGAAAGTTCAGGTAAAGGCAAGGAAGGAACTGTTCATGGATGAGTCCCTGAGCACAGATCAAGGAGCAATGGGTAGGATCTTCATGATGTTTTTGTAACCCAAAATGTTTACTTAAAACCAGCAAATCTCTGGCTGGATTTTATTTCACAGGAGGCACCAAGTCATAAGAGGCATCAAGAAATAAGAGGTTAAATCTGAGTAATTCAGTGGACACTTCTTAACAAAAGACAACCAAAGGGACAATTTAAGGACTTTATCAGTGCCACAAACTGTCAACACTCAGTGGCATCAGAAATAAATACTGCCAGCCTTACCTGTTCCAGTTTGAAGATGTGCTGGTTGAAGTAGTGCTGCAGGCGCTCGTTGGCAAAGTTGATGCAGAATTGTTCAAAACTGTTGTTTTCATAGTCTTCAAACCCAAAAATATCAAGGACTCCAATGGATAAAGTCTGAAAGGAAAATAAGAGTGAGGATTAGAACAAAAGCACATAAAGTCAGTGGATTGTTCATAGGGAGCACATAATCCAAAGAATACAGACAGAATTAAATTGAGTTAATAGCAGGAATTTTCCTGGAATCGTTGACATGGTGCCATCTGGAAGAATTCACCCAATCAGAGAGACAACGTGTAACTTTAGATGTCTGGACAGATGGACTTGTTCTAAGAGAAAAGTCCATTGAGAGGTGGGGTTTTTTTTAATTTATAGACAAATTGCCATCTTTGAAGAAACCTGAATCCAGTTCCAAGTTACTCTCTTGGATTTAAAACAACATTGATCTTTTGCAGGGCAAAATGGAGATAGGATTGGGAAACAAACGCTTGCAGCATGAAGACAGCCCACCAAAACAGCCTTCCAAGGTGAAAAGTGTCCAAGCAAACCCACTCCAGCTGCAAACCTTGGGAAGAAACTCCTACCAGCACCCACAGTTTTGGGATGAGGGGGATGGAGAGGCCCCTCTGTGTTCCCCTTAGTTCATGGGCAAGAGAGTTGTGAAGAGATACTCATCCAATGTTTGGGGTTTTTTTACCCACTGGCACTATGATCCCTCACAGCCTCTCAGGCCAACTTCTAGTAGTTCACCAGGGGGAAGGTTTTTCTTTTACTGGATTCATATTCCATAACAGAAATTGCAGGATTTGGCAAGTTACAGATCTAAATGGCCTTTTTTCCATCACTTTGATGATTTTGTGAACCTCAGCCATATCCCACCCCAGCCTTTTCTCCAAGCTGAAGAGCCAAAGCCTGTTTGGTCTCTCTTCTCTCCTACAATGACCTCCTGAGATGCTCCTCAAGACATGGGTGCACCAAGGTTTCCTGTGTTGGCAAAACAAGGCCAACACTGCTGTGAATTCACAGCTTGCTTTGCATCCTCCTGTCCCCTTCCTCTCTCCCAAACCAATCCTGCTCCCCCCCCAGGCAAGGGGAAGCCGTGCACCCCTGGCCAGGCATATGTTGGCCCACAAGCAAGTAAAACCTGCCCCTTTCCAGCTCAGACTATCCTTCCTACTCTTCATGGGAGTAGAATTGTGGATCTTTCTCCTTCATGTAGGTGTTGGTTATTATAAAATTGAGCCTTCTGCCCATGAGGTGGATTTGGCAAAGCTGGGGCAAGAGGGACATGGGGATGTGACAGCAGATAAACCTCACCCACACAGGGGGAAAAACAAGCTCAAGGTGGTACAACTTCTGCTGCAGCTTCCAAGCCTGTACACGACTGTTCTGTTAAACACCTAATTAATAACAACTAGTTACAAATAAAACTGTCCACCCAGCAAGCCTGTTGTCATCAGAGATGGGGTGAAGAGTCTGAAGGACATGTGCACAGAGAGTTCCACCAGCAGCTCCTCAGTGCACCACACCCTGGTGTCCAACCAAAGCCATCTCACTCACACACAGGCTCCACTCACCCATTACAATTAACTAAATAAAATTAATGAGAGAGGTAAAAGCATTAGCAAATGAACCAAAGCTCAAGTAGGGAGGAGAAATTCCCTCTCTCCTCTGCACCTCAGAAGAACCCGAGAGCTGCCAGGAGCCCCAGCTTTCAATTGATTGGCGTTATCTGCACTCGGGATTTTGTAAGACTTCCTTCCTGAGACCAGCTTAACTCCACTGCCAGGAATGTAAACCAGACTATCCACAAGTCTCTCTATGCTATGTCCGTTTTCAACAGATCACATCACTTGGGAGGAAAATATTCCTTCTGTGCCCAAGTGCTGCCCAGGGAACCACCTCCAGCTGAACCGGCACAGTGACTGCGGGCGGAGCAATCACAGCTCGTGAGCTGGAGCTTTGTGTGACACAGACTTGGGCTGCTGGAACAACTGAAAACACAGGGAAAAATGCATTTAAGCACAAGGATAAGGCTCTAACCCATTTTCCCAAGAGTTCTTTGGCTACTTTATCCTTCAGCCTTCCTCCCTATCCCAGGGCCAGGCAGACTCTGCCTCTTGCCCGTGCCATGCCAGGGATGAAGGCCCTTGGCCAGTTTCCCAGAGTTTGCATCACTTGGAGAAAGGCCCATGAGAAACAGCCGTTTGACCAGAGGATGGGAATTGGGAACCACCAGAGCAAGGACTGAACCTGGCAGAGGAATTTGCTCCCACTCGCTGCTTCCAGAGGGTTGATCCTTCTCCTGCTTGTCCTACCGAACCCTTTTGTTCCCAGACATTCATTAACTGACAGCCTAACGAGCAGAAAGCTTCTGCCTCATCTTTGTTTTAACAACATTTCAGGGAGAATTCTCCTTAAACTCTGCATAATCAGCAGCTCCTACTTTATCCGTATTATACATGGAAAAAGTGACGATGGAAACAGGACAAAGTGACTTTTTCTCATCTCGATCCTTTGCATCGTCCCTGTGTAAACAAATCCCAACCCCAGTCACCCCACCCCTAAAACCCCCCTAGATAAAAGTCTCTATTCCATCACACAAAACCAAGACTTAGAAGATGAAACACTCACATTCCAGAATCCTTACAATTTCCCAACACCAGCTTTCCCAAGCATGGGGCTGATGTTCTGGGGGAGTAGTTAAGGTTCTGCCACGAGTGAAGACTTTAAGCTGAACAAGGTTTTTAAGCTCCCACAGACCTGATTTCATATGAAATAACTGAACACCAAAAAACCTTTCCCTTTTTTTCCAGTTCTGGTTCATTTATTGCATTGAAACTGCTACCAAATATATTTTAATGTGGGTGTGGAAATCCATTTATCAAGTGAAACATATAGAGTAAAAAACAGCTATTTCAGTTATAAAAGAATCCTATTAAAATATTATATTTTAAAGCTCTCTTTTTTATATTTTTTTTCAGACATCCACAATTAAGCATGCCCAGAACTATAAAAATAATCTGTATTTAACAAAATCCCTGCAGGTACCAAACAAGGTGAGGGTGGTTCATTCTGCCCTGGTTGTCACACAGAGCAAACCAGCATTTCTCTCACCCCACTGTTCGTGTAACTCCCAAATCACCCCAGAATACAAAGTTTCAGACCTTGTGAAGGGGTTTTTGCAGAGTTTCACACCAGACAAATCCTGGCAGTCTCTGCTGAGAATCAGGTCATTTGTTGTGGAGTTTCCAAAAGCAACAGGTCAGTGGATGGCACTTGGTAAAGCTTTTCAAATTGAGAAATTTGGAATTTGTGGCTATTTTTCTGCTCTCTGGTCCAAAAAATCTCATGGTACCTTGGCAGAAAGGGTTATATCAGTTTTTCCATGATAAAGCAGCAGAAATCTGCCGGTACAGAGCCAATTCTTGCAGCAAGGTGCAAAAAAATTATTTCCATTGATGTCTGAGTAAATGACATTATTTTGTTAAACAGCCTGTTAAAAAGCTGTGATCTGAGTGGTTTTAAGACTAAATTTGCAGCCCAGTATTTAAAGAAAAGAATCAAAGGGGTTTTCTTTACAAATCTTCTAATTCTTGAGTTCCAAACCCACCCTTTGAGCAGGAGCCACGAGGAAATCACTCGAAGATGAAACAGAATTTAGACCTCGATTTGCCAAGTCTAGTTTACGTGTTAATGTTGTTTCTTTATCAAAACTAACATTTCAAATTCAAAAGTGTGGCTGCATTAATTAGCATATCAAATCTACAGCAAAATTACTGCGATTAAAAGCGTACTTTTATAAGCAGTTTTAAAATCTGGGCAAACCCTGGTCAGGGAGCCTTTCTGCTTGAGATGATAAAAAAAAAAGGCCTCCTGCTTCACTAAAACCAGTCCAGTCAGGACATTGGAACCCAGTATGAGTTTTAAGGGCTTTTGGCAGAGCTCTGCAAGCTCCGTGCTCCCCAATTCCCAAAATGCCAATAAATAGTGAATGTTGGAGCTGATTTATGGAGCCCCAAATGTACGTTGGTGATGTCACCCCACCTTGGAGGTGTGTTTTGGCAATCACAAAGAGGTTTGTTTCAAATTCAGGGGGAAAAAAATCTCATTTATTACTATTTTTTTTAATTTTTTTATCTCTTTGAAAGTGTAAAATTTCTTTGTTTTAAAATATTCCAAAGCCGATACTGGAAAAAATCTCCCCCAAAACCCAAAACAACCCCAAAACCCATCCCCACTAAATCTAAAAGGACAGTTCCAACCTGCATCACCCCAATACACACAATGACTTTGATATAAAATGAGAGGCAGTGATTTGCTACAAATTTGGAAGTTGGACCCCAAAATTAACGAACAGATGCACATTAAACACGTTGTGTGTTCAGCAATTTTTCCTCTGTTTCAGGTCAAATCACCAAGAATTAATTAGTTGATTAAATTTAATTGAATTTTCTTCATGGCCATGAATTCTTCATGAATCCAACCATGAATTTTCTTCATGGCCATTAATTTAAATGACTTTTCTTCATGGCCATGAATTCTTCATGAATCCAACCATGAATTTTCTTTATGGTCATTAATTTTAATGAACTTTCTTCATGAATTCAACCATGAATTTTCTTCATAGCCATTAATTTTAATGACTTTTCTTCACGGTCATGAATTCTTCATGAATCCAACCATGAATTTTCTTCATATCCATTACTTTTAATGACTTTTCTTCATGGTCATGAATTCTTCCTGAACCCAACCATGAATTTTTCGCCATGGCCATTAATTTTAATTTTCTTTGTGGCCAGGAGTTCACCATCATCCCCACGTAGGCAGCACGTCACCCAAAAACAGCAGCAGGGTGATTTAGGAAGAAATTAAGACACTTTACAAGAAACAAATGGGAAAAGCTTAAACAAACCCCTTGGAAATGCCTTTTGATCCACCACAATCTCCACTTTATCATCATTTGGAGCAACGAGATGGACTTCTAACAATTCCTAACCTGATTTATGGAAGGGGAATTCAATAAGAGACTCTCTGAGGTTGAGTGATCTCATCCTCCAGAGGAGGAAAAGGCTCTGACCTCATTAATAAAGGTCAAATTTCAGACAGTTTGTAGGGGATCATGAGAACATAAAAGAAGCTGAAAGTGAGGGAGAGAAGACCCAAGGAAAAGGGAGTCGAAGTGAAGCCGATCCACAGCTGCCATTACCATGAACTATCAAATAACTTATTCACAACTCTGCTTAGGAACAATATGCTACAAATCCTGTCAGCAAGCAAGATAAGCCAAATCCCACTGTGTTTTCCCAAAATAATTCACTGTACATTTAATTAAATTTGGATATCAAAGGTCTGATTTACATCTCCCAAATACTTGCTTGAAAATAGGGAAGAGCAATGGCCGAGTGTTTATTTTTTTCTACCCAGCTTCATCTTTTGATCTTCTCTGTACTGCTGACATCAAATAAACACATACTGGGATCTGAAAATTGTCTCCATTCCCATTGTCCCACTCAAATAAAAATTTACACAAAGATAAACTTTCATGTTAATTTTTCTCATCAACTTCTCCCATACACACTTTGAATTCAGATGGTTTTGAGCCTTATTTTACCTCTGTATAACATGGTTTTCATCTAAGAAAATCCTCTGCCCAAAATCCATCATCTGACACCTTCTGAACCTTCCCAACCTGCAGGATTATTTCAAAACATCCCTTGAAAGTCAGAGGAATATCAGTGGCAAGTGTGGGCTGGGATCAATCCCGGACATTTGCTGCAGGGTGAGTCACATCTTGTCCACCCACTGCCCACTCAGGAGTTGCTGAAGTACAAGGTTGTGTTTTTCTTTCAGAAAGAAGGGATTTGGTGTGTTTACAAGATTTTTTGACGAAGCTGGTAGATGCCAGCATGTAGATGTCATCCAAGTCCTACTCCCAGGGTTTGGAGATGCCCCTGCTCCCAGTCCATCTCCCAGCTCCTCACTGGTGTTGCCCAACCTCATGACCACACATGGGAGGTAAAGAATCTCTATCCTCACCTGGGGCTTCTCCAAGCACAAGCTGAAAAGGATTTCAAGAGGACTGTGAAGTGGTAGGAAAGCCCAAATTAATGGGCACTGGCTCCGTCCCTCCAGGGTGGTGACGGTTGGTGTCTCAGCCGCAGAGCCAGGGATGTCCTCGGTCTGGCAGCCACGTTATTCCTTGAGGGCAAAAGAGCAGGCCCTCCTCTGCCCAGGCCAGAGAGAGATGTCTCCTCCCTCTGTGCTGGAAGGACTCAAGGCAGGGTCTAAAACAAGGGTCAAGGAGGTGACGTGGTAGAACCACTGGAGGGAAAATCGGCTGGTCAATGTTTAACGAAGCTGCTCTGTGCAAGGCACATAAACCTCACCTTCATCCTTTGCCCAGAAAATGGGGAGGATTTGGCATTTTCCTGATTTCTGGGGAAGAGGAGGGGCAGGCACTGATCTCTGCTCTGTGGGAATCAGAGACAGGACCCGAGGGAATGGTCTGAAGTTGTGTCAGGGGAGATTTAGGTTGGATATTAGGAAAAGGTTCTTCCCCCAGAGGGTGGTTGGGCACTGAACAGGCTCCCCAGGGCACTGGGCACAGCACCAAGGCTGCCAGAGCTCAAGGAGCGTTTGGATGATCCTCTGGGGCACAGGGTGTGACTGTTGGGGATGGTCCTGTGCAGGGCCAGGGGTTGGACTGGATGATCCTTGTGGGTCCCTTCCAACTCAGTAGAATCAGCGTTCACAGAGCGCTCTGAAGATAAACGGAACCACAGTCCTGCCTGAGGAGTAGACATTTCCTGGGATTTTGTGCACTGCCTTCCTGCTTCAGAAAACCTGGCATGGGCACAGCCCAGGATGGCCTGGCTGGATCTTGGCACGTTCCTGCAGCTCTGGGTGCTGGGTGTGTGCCAGTGGGGTTGGATCTACTCTGGCACAAGGGCAACGCCACTCCTGGCACTGGCTGCCTGACCTGGATCTTACAGCTACACCACGTGATGTGGGGCAAAAAAGTGGGTCAGAAACCTGGGAACTGGGAATTCATGAGACGATACAGGGAGAGAGGCAAAGGGAAGGTGGTTATGCTCCACGGGAGTCTTGGCTGCAGGAAGCATAGGGTTAAATTGCAGTGGCGGTGTTGGAAAACAGCGGGAATTTGGGTTGTTCTGGCTCTTAACCTGCTGAGATTTGAGGTTGGGAACCAAAGTTTAATGGTCTATAAACACCCACCATGGTGCCCTGCCCTGCCCTGACAGACATGCTGACTAAGCAGGCAAGAGTGTTCTTGGCTGCTTTTGTATTTAAAAATTAATTTAAATAAATTTAAATAATAAGTTTAAAAAATAATTGGATTGGTAATAAAAAATTAATTAGCATTTGAGATGCATTTCCTTATCAAAACAAATCCACCTTTCCTGCTTCACCGAATACACAAACAGTGTGGTGTTTTTTTTTTCCTGACAGCCCAGACAAAACCTGTGATGACTTGGAGAAAAAATCAGGAAAGAATACAACATTTTTGTAAAATATTAAACAGAGGGAGAGGCAACACGTGCAGTCAGAAGACTCACTGGGTGTTATCACTTTAACAACCTCTTCTTGTCAGAAAAGCAGAGAACCAAATTTTACAGGTATAGATTTATTTCCAGGCCTTCATTAGGCTCCACAAGGATTTCTGGGGAGTTAAATAAAGGAGTGACTGCACTGGAAGCCTCTGCAACTCCGCTCTTATGGCACAGTCCACACAGAGTGTTAGTGTCCAGCACAACAATCCCCCTTTTGGCAGCTGTGGCTTTAGTTTGGATGCACAACCACCCCCCAAAAAAACCACCCAGGATTCCCAAGCCAAGGGTAGTTGGGAGCTGCAAGCACATGTGTGCACAGACACATCCATACTCCTGGGAATTTTGGGGTTGGTGTCCCCCTGGCACGACAAGGGTGGATGGATACACAAGAGGTTTGGGAGAGGATGTCCTGGGTCCTGGCATCCAGCCCCTGCTATCACAGGAAACCTCCTGCCATCCTTCTATCAATTCCTTGGGAAGGTGGTACAGCACCACACTGGGTTCGCTCTTCCCATCCAGACCTTTTTTCCCCCCATAATTTCAGTTTTCTACTCCTTATAGATGCACCACCTACAGACACCACAGCTCCTTCACCATTTCTCATTATTTTTATGGAGCAATTTCATCACAACACCCCACGTTAGCAAGAATTCCCCTTTTCCCCTCAATTACATACAGCCCTCCAGTTTTACACACAAGCAGGAAAATTAGTTGCCATCACTCCTGGAGGGCATGGGAGAACAGGTTGTCATCACTACAACAAAATCTCTTCCGTGGTTGCTTTGAGGACATAATATTTGAGGGGCTTCACCCTCCTCAGCTCAGCAAACATCACTTAAAATAACAATGTCCTCATTTATTAACCAAGGAAAACTTAACTTGACGTTAAGCAGGTGCTGTCAGAGCTCGAGTCATGTTTCACCTATTTTAAAATCACAAGAACACAGCCCAGAGAGCTGCTGGGACGTTACCTTGGTGCTCTCCTCCATGTCCTTGGAGTTGAGGAGCGCGTGGTTGATCCGGAACACGATCCAGTCGAACAGGGCGCTGTACAACGACTTGGCCATGGAGTTCCTCACAGTCACAGCCTGAGGGGGAAAAGAAGAAAAGGTCATTGCAAAAGATTCCTGCTCTGCTCTTGAAATGGCTTTTCCTTCTCAAGCTCCCACGCCCAATGTTCCTATTTCTCCCTTGCCAAAGCTTTTGTTCGCTGTTTTAGTTTACGCCACATGTGCCAACAGGAGCTGGGTGCAATCCCAGGGCTGGGAGATGTGGCCCTGACTTTGGCTTGGCTTCTTTCGTTACGTTCAAGGGCATGATACACAAGATCACACCATAAATCCCAACACTGGTGGCAAAAGGAAAGAAAATAAATATATATTCTGTGGTGACCAGTGACAGGACCCAAGGGTCCTGAAGTTGTGTCAGGGGAGGATTAGGTTGGATCTCAGGAAAAAGTTCTGCCCCCACAGGGTGGTCGGGCACTGAACAGACTCCCCAGGGCTGTGGGCACAGCACCAAGGCTGACAGAGCTCAAGGAGTGTTTGGATGATCCTCTGGGGCACAGGATGTGACTCTAGAGGAAGGTCCTGTGCAGGGCCAGGAGTTGGACTTGATGATCCTTGTGGGTCCTTTCCAGCTCAGCATATTCTGGGATTGTGTGATATACATAAAATGCATAATATATATATAATAACTTCACCAAGATCCTTGAAAAGTTCCCTGGGGGAGAAGGAAAGAGGAGGGTTGATATCACACAGCAACAAGAGCAAGTGATGGGAACACACCCGCCAGGCCAGGCAGTGCCTGGTACCAGCAGAAGGGTCACAAAGGGGGAGGCTAAAATCCCTCTAGGAAATCTGACTGTTCCTGAAAACTTGAAGTTTTCCAGGTCCTGCCAACAGGAGCTACAAATCACAGGGAGCAGGTTCATTGCTCCTCCAGCAGCTCTCCCAGAAAAAGGAATAACATCCCCACCACGGTGCTCCCAGCCACGATCAAAGAGATTTCACTTGATGGGATGAAAGCCAAGATCAAAGGGAGGTCCTTGGGCTTTGGGAAAGGCACCTCCAGACAGAACCAGAAAGCAATCCATATTTAAAGACTATCTTTGTTCTTGCTGCTTCTGATTCTTCTCTGGTTTAAATGATTACCCTGAGTAGAGCCTTGGTACATATTAATCCCCTAAAAACTTATGGTACCATGACTGTTAGATTTCGGTTTGTTTTTGCCACTGTGGAAGAATAAAAAAGGAAACAGTAGGTTCACACATAATTATTTCAATTAAAGCCTGAACTGTAACAAATCACTGCTTGTCACACATTGCCTTGAAATCCTTCTCACCAACCCTCCCTTCGAGGAACATCAGCTGAGTGGCCTCATTTCACTGATCCCAAATGACACCATAAAGCTCATGTAGCATAATTTATCTTCTATCAGCTTATTCCCACCTCTTTTTCCCTGGATTTTTGGAGGTGGCATCATTTAGTGACCACAAGCTGTTCTGTCAACGTTCTCTCTTAACATGCAATGAACCCAGTGTGTGGTCTCCATTTCTCTCCCCCTACAGCTGGAACAGGAGCAGGGAGGGACACAGTCCATGCCAGGGGAGGTTTAGGTTGGATATTAGGGATAATTAGGGACCCAAAACCATAATCAACAACCCAGATCTCAGATTTTTCAACCATTGCTTTTCGAAGCAATGGGTGAATGGGAAGAGCTGAGAGGAAACTCCTGACAAAGCAACGTATGGAGAATCCAGGGTGGGTGGAGCTCACCTACACATGGATCTCATTGGTAAATCTGCTGGCTCTTTATAAGCCAGGTTTTTTTCTCTGTTGTATTGAAAAATCTAGATAATTCCTGGGCTGGGATGCTCATGTTAAGGGAGCTTCCCAGTCTGACCATTCCTGAGACTCACTGGCAGTCACCCCCCAACATTCTTCAACACTGTGGCCCTGCAGGTTCAACAGTGTCCTCTCAGGCACATCCTGGGGTTGTTGGGGTGTCCTGTGCAGGGCCAGGGTTGGACTTGATGATCCTTGTGGGTTCCTTCCAACTTTACACACTCTGAGATTCCAGGAAAATTTATTCCCAGACAGGGTTGTCAGGTATTGGAAGGGGCTGCCCAGGGTCGTGGTGGAGTCCTCATCCCTGGACTAAATGATCTAAAGTTGTCGTGATTGGCATCGGATTCAGGCCACCTTAAAAATAGATCAACTTCTGGAAACCTCTTCTGCCAAAAGGAACATGGGGAAGACAGACTTAAGAATTAAAATGTCTCTTTGAAGTGTTTTGGAACAAGGACTCACAGTTCCAGCAGCGACAGCCTGTGTTTTACAGGCGGGAGAAGATATAATCTCAGAACCCCAAATCTACTCAAATTAAAAGCCTCTGTAAAACACATTTGTACGTGTTCAGTAGATTCATAAGAACTGAGATTACAAAGTCACTAAATGCAGGAGCACGTCCTCTGTCTGCTGCTGCCCCCAGCCCCATCCCAGGGCAGCATTCCCTGCTCCTGCCATCCTGAACTCAGCTGAGGTTTGAAACTCTGACTTAAGGTCTGGTTTTGCTGGAATTTTTCAAAATATTTGGCGGTACCCAGAAAATCCAGGGAAAGAAGAAGGGTTAAAATCTTCACCAAGCTTATATATGGAAAACCACAAGATATTGAGGGGCTGGAGCGTGTCCAGGGAAGGGAACGGGGCTGGGGAAGGGTCTGGAGCACCAGGAGTGGCTGAGGAAGCTGGGGGGGCTCAGCCTGGAGAAAAGGAGGTTCAGGGGGGACCTTCTCTTTCTCTCCAACTCCCTGACAGGAGGGGGGAGCGGGGGGGGGTATCAGGCTCTGCTCCCAGGGAACAAGGGACAGGATGAGAGGAGATGGCCTCGAGTTGTGCCAGGGGAGGTTTAGGTTGGATTTTAGGGAAAATTTTTTCATGGAAAGGATGGTCAGGCATTGGAACAGGGTGCCCAGGGCAGTGATGGAGTCCCTATCCCTGGAGGGATTTAAAAGCCCTGTGGATGTGGCACCTGGGGACATGGGTCAGTGGTGGTCGTGGCAGGGCTGCGGCAATGGTTGGAGTCGACGATCTTAGAGGTCTTTCCAAACTAAAAGATTCCATGATTCCAAGACACCCAGCTAACTTTTGAAAGCCATTTTCACATGATCTGCTGGAATATAAGGTTCCCCCATGATCCTTATTGCTGACTAACCCAGCACAAAAGCAAGAGCAATAGTTCAAATCTGAGCACAAAACTGAAATACTTGTAAATTTTTCAGACTAGGGAGAATAAATAAAGCCTGGAGAATAGAGGATGGGTGGGAACAAATGCTGAAGGGCTTGGAAAGGCAAAGAGCACATAATTACAGCAATATCCCATAGCCTGCACACCCCAGGTAGAACAAGGCAAAGAGATCCTGCTGAGTTGGACTCGATGGTCCTTGTAGGGCCCTTCCAACTCAGGATATTCTCTGAGGAAAAACCATCAAGATGACACTGATTTTAGTCACACACTTCCACAGCCAAGAGGAACATTCCCTGGAGTGTGGGTCTACTCACTACAGTGAGATCCAGAGTGATATTGAAACACAAGAGCCAGATTATTTCATCAATTCCTCAATTATTCCATCCAACCAACCCAACCTCAGGGCAAATCTGGAACAGCAACCCCCCTCTGACGTTCAGCTTCAAACATTTTTGACCCAAACAAAACCATGGGATGAAGGGCTCTTGTAACCAGCATAAACAATCCCCCTAATATTTTGTTTAAAAAGAGCCTGCCTAAAATAAATCACTGTTTCTGTGCAGGGCATCGCTCGACATGGAGACTCCAAAAATCAAAAGAAGAAAGCAAAAGCAAAAGCAAAGCAAAGCTCATCCCTTTTGTATGCCTTAGGAATTAAATCAATACACTGATCAATTCCGGGTAAGAATAATTCCAAAGGGGGATTTATGAGACAGCTCCAGGTCCCTAAAGGCTTCAAACATCTCAGCTGGTTGAGAGGTTTGCCCATCTCCCCTCATGGCTAATGTGAGGGATGATGCACCAAGGTGGGGGGATGGATGCTTGGGTATGGGCAGCTCTAATGATAAGTTCATAAAAAAACCCATTAATATTACATTTGAGCAGCCATTTATACATTTGAGTTTGCTCAGGAGGGTTTCTGAGCATCCCTCCACTGCTACCTCCTCAGTGCTGGCGGCGCCACATGTTCCTCTAGGAAAGCGAGGCAGGAAAACCCAAAGCCCTTTTTGCATGGAAAAAAATGCCCTTGAACACTCACATATTGGAGACCACAACCCATCTGGGGTCACTACCGCAAAAAATGCAGCTTAGGAGGTGGGTTTAGACCCCAGTCCCTGAGCACAGCCTCGGTTAATGAGAAGTGGACTTAACAAGCACAGCTGGAAAGTGAGTGAGCACCAAAACGACTTAGAGCCCTAATGAGGATTAAATACCTGGGGAGTTTATTAACTCTGACAACCCTTATCCCATCTCCCAGCATTATGCAAATCTGGGCACAGCCATAACGACGTGCTGAGTGACTCCACCGGGCAATATGACCAAACTTCAACACTTTTCCATCACTGTAAGGCTGTTAAATCCCAATTGTTCAGCAGGGGACAACGTAGATGTGGGAGCAAGGTCAGTGCACTCACTCCAGATTTTCTACAAGCTACGAGTACTTGAGAAGGGAACGTTTGAGACTGGAAAATTCCTTGGAGAAGATTTGTTAGAAGACAGCCCTGACCTGTTGCCTTGTTTTAGCCCAGCAGACGACTTGGTGCTTTGCTGTCAACTCCAAAAGATTTGTTGGCCTTTTCTTCCTCCAGTTTTCCAGCATTTTTCCTGGAGACTGTGGGTGTGTGTACCTCATGAGGGATGTTATCCACATTACTTGTTCACACTGGGTAAATCCATCGCCAGCATTTCCCTACAAACACAAAAACTCCCACCCATCCCAAAAAATCTGGCTTTACAAGCAACTCTCCGTGTAATTTTCCCAAGGAGAACCTGCAATAGCTTCAAAAATTCAGTTGTTAAACAGGAATGACCTCGATACAGCCATAGGAACCACCTATGGATTCTTTCTCTCCTGAAGACCCAGCAGCTCTTCCGGAATGAAGCCACGTGTGCGGGTGTTTCCTGCCCTCCAGGAGGAAGACAAGCAACAATTCCCCTTTCAGACCCCAAACAACACACACTTCACAATTCCAGTAATTCCAAGCTGGTCAGAAATGTTTCTTTCCAGGTATGGAGTTTGCAAGACTTGGTGCAAAACACAAAGACATGAGCAGTTCAGTGATTTAAGTAAAGTCAGGCACCACAAAATACCTTTTCTGCTTCTGTGGAGCAGAAACAGAGATTACTCTTCCCTCCAGGAAATCAGATCTGAGCACAGGAAGAGACAAAATATCCCCTTTTCCTTTAGGGCCTTTGATGGGCTTCCTAGAATTTCTATACAAGGATGAAAGGTGCTTCCAATGAAATATTCAGGAAGAAAAAAGCAGCACCAGAATTCTTACTCTTCAGGAAATCCCTCCAAAATCCCAGTCTGGATATGGATTTTTAGTGGCTCTCTGGGAGCCTTATTTGTTTGCTTTCCTTTTAACACATGAAATACATTTTTAATGCATTCCCCCAGGAATCAATTGGCATTTATGCTCCCAGGGATTTGGCACTAAATCCCAGGAACCTGTTGATACCCTACCACAGAAATAATTTAGCGAGTTATCCTCATACACAGGGTTTGATTTTCCTTATCATTTGATGGTTGCTTTAAAATCCTTACCAGCCATTCCCATTTTTCCCCCCATTTAATCTTGAAGGTGAAATTTAGCTTCATAATTACATCTGTACTTACTGGAACACAAATGCCTCATTCCAAGATGACTCAGAGGACAAAGCCACATTTTAATACCTACCGAATTTTGCCGTGGTATTTATCTAAGATTTTCAGCTGAAAATCTCCCTCTTTCCATCACTTCTGTGGGTTTAAGTACTATATTTAATTCCCAAACAGGGGAAAAATCAGGAAAAAAGTGTATTTGTTTTCTTCTTTGCCTCAAACTATCTATTCACCAAAAATTATGCTGCACGTAGGAGTAAAAAATGAAAGAAATCAGTTTTTATTCTAAAAAAACCCACATTTATGTCTTTTTTTTAAAAAAATATAGGTATTAGCAATGCTTGGCGAGTGTGAAGAGGAATTATCTGAGATTAGAACAAGCAAAACCAAGAGCAATTCAAGCTCTTGGATCTCCTAAAGGGATCTAATGACCAGGAAGAGAAGCCAACCCTCTGTTCCCAGTAAGACTTGGACATGCAGTCAGTGGGAAACAGTCCACCAAGGCACGTTGATGATAATGATCATCATTAATTAAGTGATCAAATAAAGCAGACTCAAAATACACTTTGATTTGAGTAGGGTTTAGGGGTGCCAGATAATACTGAAGGGCTCGTGTCAGAGGAGTGGTGACCACATGGACTAAAATACTACAAAAATCCCATTTTCCTCTCTGACACTGTTATTGCTCCACAAGGGCTGGAAAAAAACACATATGGAAGGTGGTTCCAGCTTGGCTTTGTAGTACTAGGGAGAGGAACAGTGCTGAGGGTGGTTTGTTGGGACTGTCACTGCTGTTCTGAGATGGAGCAGTGTCTAAGGAAGGGAGAGACACTGTGAGAGCTAAATTAGGGAAGGAGCAGAAAATGAGGGGGGTGGTGAGGAAGGAGAGTAGCACCACAAACAAAACCTGCCACCACATCTACGGCTCATCACCAAAGCTGAGAGAACACTGCTGGGTTGGAAAAAAAAGAGACAAAAAACACCACGTGGCTTGAATAAGGCAAGGTCTAAATCCATTTTCTGGTCCTAATGCAGGTTTTAGTGCCTCACTTACAGAATCAGAGGGGTTTGGGTGGGAAGGGACCTTAAAGGTCATCTAGTTCCATCCCTTGCCATGAGCAGGGACACCTTCCACTAGCCCACATTGCTCCAAGCCCCGTCCAACCTGACCTTCAACACTTCCAGGGATCCAGGGGCAGCCACAGCTTCTCTCCAACCCTGCCCTCTGGCATTGGGAAGCCATTCCCCCTTGCCCACGCTGTGGGATCAGCCCAGGGCATGGCTGGTTTCAGGGCTGTGAGCGCCCATGGATGGATCACGGCGAGTTTTTCATCAGCCAAAACTGATCTCCCACCAGGTTCATTCCATTGAGTGGGTCCCAAGCCCCCCACATGTGGGCACATGGAGCACTGTGGGTTCATGGAGCACTGTGGGTTCCTGCTCTCCCACTCCCTTCCCACTTGTACCTGAACACGTCACACGTTTGGTTTGATCCACAGCAATGGATTGAGTGGCTTTTGTGGCTCATGGGACATGGGCTGAGACAAGTAGGATTAGGGGTATTTTTTTCAAACAGAGGCTTAACACCCAGAGGAAAGTGCTCTTGCAGGATATCAGACTCTGGTTTAATCCCTGTCTTGGCATCCAGGAGTGTTATATCATGCTCGGGCTGGAGAAGGGTGATGTCATTTTCCACACTCGTATTTTATCTTCACATCATATTCAAAGCCTGTCATTCCCCTGGGTGCTTTCCCTAAGAGAGCTCCAACCCTTAACACACCACGTTGACTTCAGCCTGCAAAAAGGTTCTTTAATGATTTTTATGTTTGACTAAAGGAGGAGGGAAAATAGCTTTAAAAGGATCAGTGAAAGAAGAGGAGTGAAAGATGCAGGTTTTAATTTCTAACAGCGAAAAAAAAAAAGAGGAAAAGTTCATTTAAAAACAGTACAAACTTTCCTGCAAAGGCTCATTTTTATGCTTTACTTCTATAAATGTACCTGCAAACTCTAGATTTTAAAAACCAACGAAACTCCAAAGCTCTGCACTATCCCTGGCTCCTGCCACATCCTGGCACAAACCTTCCCCTCTCCCCCTGGAGCTGGGAGGCAGCGAGGGTGTCCTGCCAACAGATTTCATCCAAGAGATGCAAGTGGCGATGATGTTTTCCAGAACTTATGCGTGGATTTTCCAATGAGAAAAAATAGCCTGGAATGTCACTCCCATATGATGCTGTGTCGTGCCCCAACATGACACCAAAACACGGATTTTGTCACTACATCAGTTACAAAGTTCCCAGATTCACAGGGGGGTTTTGGTACCAGTTTCCAACTTCACGTATCAAACACCTTCTTGTGCTCTCCCTTCTCCAGGACCCACTTCCCAGCACCTTCCGTGACCATCTGCCTTGGACTGATTTCCTGGTCTCTTTATAATCACCTGCTTCGACAAAGGTCCCTCTCCATTACTCAGAGGTACTTTCAGGGGATTTCCCAAACCCTGCCAACACCCTTCCTAAAAAATCCCAACAGGAGAAGTCAAATCAATGCATTTATCCAGAGTGGCAACCTTCCTGTGTCAATATATCCCCAGGCTGACAACTCAGTCCTTCAGAGCTAATTGTTTACCTGTTACCATAGGAGATAATAAACCACTAATGACTAATTATATATAAAAAAAATAACTATTTAAAAAAATATAATTAAAACCATTTTGAATATTTTCACCATGGGCCAGTGTGTCCATCCTGCTGGCCAAGGAGTGGGCAAGGGAGGGGGGAGGTTCTTCCCCTCTGCCCCCTCAGGTGAGACCCCCCTGCAGAGCTCCCTCCAGCTCTGAGGTCCAACAGCACAACGATGTGGAGCTGCTGGAGCAAGTCCAGAGGAGGCCATGGAGCTGCTCCGAGGGCTGGAGCTCCTCTGCTCTGGAGCCAGGCTGGGAGAGCTGGGGGTGTTCACCCGGAGAAGACAAGGCTCCAGAAGACCTTCCAGTGCCTAAAGGGGCTCCAAGAGAGCTGGAGAGGGACTTTGGACAAGGGATGGAGGGACAGGCCAAGGGGCAATGGCTTCCCGCTGCCAGAGGAGATCCCACTGCCAGTTAGGTGGGATATTGGGAAGGAATTGTTGGCTGTGAAGGTGCTGAGGCCCTGGCACAGGTTGCCCAGGGAAGCTGTGGCTACCCCATCCCTGGAAGTGTCCAAGGCCAGGTTGGATGGGGCTTGGAGCAAACTGGTCTGGTGGAAGGTGTCCCTGCCCATGGCAGGGGGTGGAATTAGATTTCTTGAAGGTCCCTTCTGACCCAAACCATGCTGTGATTCCATGATCCTCACACTATTTCATATACAATCCTAATGAAATGGCTCGTGTCATTCCTGTGCTAACAACATGGGAAGTGTCAGTGTGCTCCTGCAACTGCCCTCTCCTAACTCATCCTCTTGTCATTACCTGGATGGAAATCAGGAAAATAAAGTGGAAAACCTCAAAGGAGAACATCTTACGTGGGTGTGTTGAAGACACATCTGTTGTGTCTCACTGGTGGCAGGGCAGGTTTGGAAAAGGACAGATGGGAGACCCCAACCCCATCCCAGAGCAGAGTAAAGCAGAGCCGAGCCTGCTAGTTATGGTTAGAGCTGATTTGAAGTCTCTAACTTTGTCCTGCTGCAGCTGACTGTCTGTGATCTGCTGTGGTTACGCTTTTCACAACCAGCCTCCAAGTCACAGTCAAGAGCAAAGGGAACCAACACAAATCTCGTTAGCAATTTTCCCCAACTCTCAACAGCAGTCACATGGTTCCAGACATCATCCTCCTAAAAAGATTTCAGTCACAGTCTTTGGATTTGGGCAGTGTGGTTAGAAAATAGCATCTGTGACAGATCAAAAGAGAAAAGGAAAGAAAAAAACCACTCTCTGTTCCAGAAAACAAGACTGTGGTTCTCCCTGTGGAGGAGAGGATGAGAGGAGCGACATGGGGATGACCCCCACTGAAAGGGACTTTTAGAGCAATCACAGAGCTGCAGAAGTTCAGAGCCAGCAGGCAGTCAAATTGGAAGGGTCCAAGGCAACAAAAAGGAGTTTTTCTCCACGTTTGTTCATCCAAAGTCTGTTGTATCAACAGCATGAACCGAGCTCCCATCCAGGCCATGTTTTCACAGGGAACGCGGGACATAAATCAGTTAATAAGTTACTTAGTAGCAGGAGAAGTTGTTGTGTGACCTGATGTGAGGAGGAACCTGGAGGCCACCTCCAGAGCAATTTGCTCAGTACTTCACAGGCACAACACACCTCCAGCCCCACCGAGGCATCCGAGGCACCACCAAAAATAGCACTTGAGCTTCTGTAAGCAAAGTCCCACCTTTCTACTGGCCCTTCCCAAGCACAGGGACATCGTAGAAAAGCTTGTTCTGCCAGTGCATCATTGTCATCAGTACAGGCTATTTTTACCTTTTTTTTTTTGGCAAACTTCCTCAAAGGGGAATTATTTCTCCTCACACCTCAGCTGCCACTGTTGGAGAGGCAAAGGCTGTGCAGCACACCCCGAGCAGCCACAGAGCTCCTACACCTCCTCCTCCTTCAGCCACTGACAAACAGCCTCAGGCTGAGAAAAAAAAATCAACCTAAACTTAATCAGGTTGGGACTGTACACAAAAAACCCCCATATTCCAAGCAACTGTACCAAAATGACATCCCACGTGGGAAGAGCTGACTCAGTAACCCAGGAGTGGTTTGTTTTCATTCCTTGAAAACTTTTCACATGATCTTAGAAATTTCAGTAACTAAAAGGACTCGGTGAAATTAAAGTGCCTTTTCAGTAATCAGATGTAATTAAAAGAATCCTTTAAAGAGCTGAGAATGGATTTGAGAATGGGAAGGCAGTTGGAGCAGGAGGTTGGTTCCAGGCAGAGTAGGCCATGGAAAGTCAGCATTTCCCTTCCTGAAGTCCTGATTTTGGACCTTGTTCAGGAATCCTGAAATCCCAATGTCTTCCTTGTTTTTCCAGGCATTAGTGCCAAATAAATAGCAGGAACACAGTTAACACCCAGGATTTTCTATGGTGGCACAGGGCACCCGACTGACTGGAAGAGCTTTGGTATATGAGGATGTGTCTGCCCCATTCCTAGCAGTGTCCAAGGCCAGGTTGGACGGGGCTTGGAGCAACCTGGGATAGTGGAAGGTGTCCATGCCCATGGTAGGGGTTGGAATGAGATGGGTTGTAAGGTCCCTTCCAACCCAAATCACTCTGAGATTCTACAAAGATCAGCACATTTGGGAGATCCTCAGAAACAAACTCTTACACCAGATCCCAGATCACTTCCCACATTGCACTCTGCAGAAATGTCAGGGCAGTGAATCATATAATAAAGTGTAAAACCCATGAAAACAGGATAACCTCCCCCCCTCACATTGATGAACTCAGTCTTTCTAAAAAAGAAAAGATGCTGCATCCCATGCAGGAATTCCCTGCAGGAATGCACACAGGACACCAGTGACAAAACCACTACTCATCTCATCCCTATTGCATCACCAGGCACAGGGAAAAATGAGAAACTTCATCCCACAAAAAGGTTTCTTTTGAAGTTCTACCCTCTCAGGTTGCCCTGAGATGCTCATTTGCCTCTTCAAAGCTTTGTGAGGTTTCAGTTTTATTCCCTGACTATTTTTCTGTTAATTCCGAACACACTCATCAACAGCAGCTCTTCAAAGGGATCCTGCTGAGCTCCTCACATAATAACCCGTGGTGACAATGAGTCTCCCAAGCTAATGGGCTTTGGGATAAGTAGGTGCTTCCAGCAGTTTTGCTACTTTCTATTCCATTAAGTGCCCTCGTGCTTCAGGACTGACAATTTTCATCCCACTTTCTTCACGCTACTAATTATTTTGTCTCGTTCCCACTTTTTCTCCTCTAATATTTTCAGGCTCGGGATTAGTTGCAACTGTGATCTCTCCCTTTGTTGTTTTTTTTAACATCTTAGGTAATGTTATGCCATTTGGCCCTGGAACTCCATTCCTTTTCCCTTATAATGGTCTGAAAAGGCATCAGACAGTCCCACTACAAGGACGTAAGAGAATGAAACATCAGCTCTTTGCTGTAATGAAATACTTTTTTCCTTTCATTATGCTCTGCTCTGCTTGGCTTCTCTATCTTGTGTCTCTGCCAATTAACTGTTAATGTGCTGAAAATTAAATGCTCATGTTGAAAATTCAATGTTCTCCCTGATCTGAAACCCCAAATGCCCCAAATAACCATCCTGTGGTGGTTATTCCTGGATGTGCCAAGAGTGTCTTGTGTTTCTTAGGAAAAACTCATTCCAGGTAAAGAAGGTCGGGGTGAAGGAACACTTGACATGAAAAAATAGCACTGAATGGTTTTGTGGCAGCAGAAGAGACAGATGTGCCTGTCCCACTGCTCCTGGGCAAAGGTTCTCTCCTCTCCCCTTCTCCCAAAGGACACAAACCCAACTCTTCTCCCATTCCAAGAATTTTCTCTGGGTCAGCTGAGCTAGCACAGACCCAGGGACAATGAGCATGAGAGGATGAAAGGACAAGGAAAGCAAAGGCTGGCAGGAGACCGGGACTGTCTCATCCTGCCCTACTGCCCCACTAAAAACATGGATTAATGCTTGTCACCCTCTGTTTCTGCACATCCCAGATTTTCAGGAGCCAGAATATTTGGGTTTGCAAATCTCACCTGAACTGCACCAGCTTTCCTACCTAATCACAGGGTGATTCCACATGGACCTACAGCTGCACCTGTTCATGCAGAATAAAAAGCCTTGCACAGATTCAATGGCAATTTGGGTGCTCTGCTCACAGAGCAGCTCAATGGTCCTTCCACGGCCATGTGACACCTGCACAGAGAACCAGCTGCTAAAGAGTTTCCAGCACCACAAACAGAAACATGACCCCAGGATCCCAGCTCAGTTTGGGCTGGAAGGGACTTTCAAGATCATCTAATTTTCCCCCAGGGACACCTTCCACTATCCCAGGTTGCTCCAAGCCCCATCCAACCTGTCCTTGAACACTTTCAGGGGTGGGGCAGCCACAGCTTCTCTGGCCAACCTGGGCCAGGGCCTCATCCACTCACAGCCAACAATTCCTTCCCAATGTCCCATCTAACCCTGCCCTCTGGCAGTGGGAAGTCATTCACCCTTGTCCTGTCCCTCCATCCCTTGTCCAAAGTCCCTCTCCAGTTCTCTTGGAGCCCCTTTAGGCACTGGAAGGAACTTTCAGGTCTCCCTGGAGCTTCTCTTCTCCAGCTGAACACCCCCAGCTCTCCCAGCCTGGCTCCAGAGCAGAGGGGCTCCAGCCCTTGGAGCAGCTCCGTGGCCTGCTCTGGACTTGCTCCAGCAGCTCCACATCCTTCTGCTGCTGGACCCCAGAGCTGGAGGGAGCTCTGCAGGGGGGTCTCACCTGAGGGGGCAGAGTCCCACCCTCACCTGCTGCTCCCGCTGTGGGATCAGCACAGAAGACACGAGGGGGTTTCAGAGCTCCCAGCATTTGCTCCACAACATCTGCTTCTAACTGGACACACAACTTAGTCCCTTAGGTTCCTTTGGGATTTGGGATACCCATTTTCCACCTACAATGATGAGCAAACAGTAAGTTAAATACAAGGCTTGTTTATAGTGACATTCATCACATCAAACAACCAGCTCCCAACACCTTTCCAAAATTAAAGGAATGGAAGAATCAGGTCAGTTGTTGCCCGAAAAGTTGTCTCACATCTTTTATTTCCCTTCTGTTGTGCAATTTCCCATCAGATTTCTGCTGGAAGTGTGAATTAATTCGTTAACTAACCCTTAGGGATAAAACGTCCTTGATCACAAACGGCTGAAAATTATAAGGATCTGTCAAAATAAAGCATTTTAACAATAAAATACCAACAGAGTTATACTGAAAACATAATGGAAACAACCTTCTTTTTTCTGGAGGAATGTAAAAGAGGGTTCACTAACAGATGTATTTACTTTGATAAGTTTTTCCTCATCAGATGAAGAACACGGAAAAAAATGCAGAAATTGGTGAAAAACAGAGAAGCAGGTGATGGACACCAGGCTGATGAAGGGAACAGATGGGATGGAAACAGGGTGGGGATGTTGAGGAGCTTGGACATGAGGCTCATCTCTGGCACGATGGAAAGGGGGAATGGAACCACCAAGCAAGACTGGATTTGAGAGAGGTAAATGACTGTGAGTCAAGGCATAAACTCCTGGCCTTGAAGCCCTTCAGCAGAGATGGAAAAAACCTGAATTCCTTGAATTATATAGAAGCAGGAAGACAGACATGGCCCAGGAGGGCAGTTCCTCACACAGATTAACAGGGTGCTCAGATTACAAGTAGGATCAAGAGAAAGATTTTTAACAACCCCCAAGGTCTCCACCAAGATTTGATCTAATGCTCTGCTCCCCTGTTGGTCGCATGTTTCCTACCAACCATCAGTCAAGGCACTTGATATTTATTTGGATTTTTTCTTTTGATTACTTGAATTGTGGCTTATGAAACTTTTCCACCTCTGTAGGAGAACTGAAAAGTAGTAACACATGAAAAAAAAGCCCAGAGTCTGGAGTTGGGGGGCACTTGGAGAAGGACAACAGCAACCCAGAGCAGGCATTATTTACTGCCGTTAAAATCCCATTTTCCCAATTTCATCAACGTGTCTGCTATATTTTACCTTATTAGGGAGAATGTGACTGTGGCTGCAGAGATGCCCCGCGTTTAGGACAGATTTTAATCCAAACAGCCCAGTCAACCCTCATACCACTGATGCCTTTACTGCTTCCACAGCCTTTTCCAAAGGTCCTTCCCACTGCATTTGATTTGCTAAATAAGCAGACCTGTCCAGCTCGCTGTTCCCAAACACTCCACTGTGATTTCTCTGGAAACCCATGGACTGCTCCCGGCTCAATTAATCCACCATCTCACTCTTGATAAAGACACTGGCAGCTGTTTTGGACACTAACCCAAGCCCTGAGAACACAAGTGCCGCCTTTCATGTCCGTGCAGCCTTTTCCCTGAGTTTATTGACAGCCCAAAGCTCCTCAACCTTCGCTCCCGCCCAAACTGCGCCGGCGTCTCAAACACTGCATCAAAACCCCATCCAGCTGCTATAAAAGGGAAAATGAGTGGTTGCAGGAGTGGCTCTGGGGCAGATGAGCCAGCGTGGCTCAGGAGATAAGAGGCAGCTGCCAGAGGTAAAGAGAAGCATTATTTATGGATGTGCTGCCCTTGCTCATTGGAATTTCGGAGGCGCTGGGAGATGCAGCTGGAGAGCTACAATCAAACCCATGTTTGCCATCAGTGCCACAGCCTGGAGAGGCTGAAGCTACAAAGGAGTGTTGTTTCCCTTCAGAAGCAGGACTCTCCTTGGCTGCAATTCTCCTTCATTTCTGAAATTGCAGCAGCGACATGGGAGTGTCCTCAAATGTTAACACCACGGCGGGACACCACCTCTTAATGATTTACTGATGACTTAGAAAACCTGTTGGCACATTACCCTTTGCAGGGTCTTCCTGAAGAACCACATGTTCCTCCCATAATCCTGGGAATATCCCAAGGATGGGCACTGACTACCCAGCAAGAAGCAATAGATGGCACCCTGAAATGGGAGTTCAGTTCACAACCATTTATCTGCTCCTCCCTATGGCCCTGCTCGAGCGGGTGCTGCTGCCACACACCTCGCACCTTCCTGGGTGAGATGAAGTAAAATGAAACCTTAGTTGTGCTGGGAAGAACTTGCTCAGCTGAACATGATGGCAAGTGGTGGCACACTGGAGGCACTGGTTTTGCTTTCTTGGAGTTCTGCCTTTTTCTGGACTTCAACTGAACATTTGAACCTGTTAATCTGATTTAGATGATACATTCACAGGCTGGTTTGGGTTGAATCATCTCCTTCATCATCATCCCTGCCATGGGCAGGGACACCTTCCACTAGCCCAGGTTGCTCTAAGCCCCATCCAACCTGGCCTTCAACACTCCCAGGAGCCACAGCTCCTCTGGGCAACCTGTGCCGGGAGTCCCCACCCTCACAGCCAACAATTCCTTCCCAATATCCCATCTAACCCTGCCCTCCAACAGTGGGAAGCCATTCCCCTTCTGCTATCACTATAGGCCCTTGTAAAAAGTCCCTCTCCAGCCTTCCTGTAGGTTTCCTTTAGGCACTGGAATCCACTCCTTGGATCACCCAGCAGAACAGTTTTATGTAGGCAAGGTTCAGAAAGTCTTGACTTATTAACAGAAACACAGAGCTGACAAAGTCAATATTTTTGCATAACTCAAAACCAGCACGTTAGTCCTGGAGGCAAAGCCCAACATGACTCTTGGGGCAAAGCCATTAAGAAAAGTCGTAAGTGAAGAAGAACAATACCAATAAACAGACAGGAGATGGTGGCAATTGCAGCTTTCTGCACACTGCAGGCTTCAGGCTGCTGGGATAAGAGAAGGCTCTGGGGAAACCTTAGAGCACCTTCCAGTACCCTAAAGGAGCTCCAAGAGACCTGGAGAGGGACTGTGGACAGGAGTCTGGAGGGACAGGACAAGTGGGGATGGCTTTAAGCTGAAAGAAGGCACATTTAGTTTGGATATTGGGAAGAAATCCTTCCCTGTCAGAGTGGTGAGGAAGAGGTTGCCCAGAGAAGCTGTGGCTGCCCCATCCCTGGAAGTGTTCAAGGCCAGGTTGAATGGGGCTTGGAGCAACCTGGGATAGTGGAAGGTGTCCCTGCCCATGGCAGGGGGTGGAACTGGATGAGTTTTAAAGTCCCTTCTAACCCAAACCAGTCTGGGATTCTCTAAGGTCTGTCTGCAAGTGGTTCCCCACAAGGACACTTTGCAGTACCTTCTACCCAGGCACCAAAACGTGCCAGAATAAAACATTTAGTTTTACCTAAATACTGCAAAGATGAGCAGAAGAAACCCAGGAGAAGAGTCTGGTGTCAATTCACAGCTGCCAGGAAGGAGAACATTTCAAATGAGTTGCCAAGTACTCAAACCACTGTTTCCAAAAAAAAAAAGCCCCAAACCACAGGCCCCTGTTTCAATCAGAGCACAACGAGAAGACAGCGAGGAGCAGCCAGCCAGGAATGTGACATCACTGCAAATCCCACAGAGGAGCCTCTCTGGGTGCCTGGGGGCTACGGCTTGGGAAAGGGGAAGAGTACAGTAAAAGTCCAATCTCAGCTCTGACCCTCCAAAACCCTGAAGGAAAGGATTCCTCCAGGCCAACCGCGTCTCCTCTGCCCATTCAACACTACCAAGAAGGGGGTGACAATTGTGACAGGAGGACCCTGAGGGTGCAAATGACTCAGGGGCCAAGCTGGGAGCATGGAATGACCACACTCACATTAACCATTCCACGGCAAGCATTTCTACTTGGACTTGTCATCCACATGTGCTCCAGTCCTGAGGAAAGGGGTCAGCAAACCTCAGCCCCTGTGCCCAGCACAGAATGTGAAACACTCCGGTGTGGAGCAGATGCACGGAGGAATCTCATCAAAGCTCAAAACCCATCCCAAATCCAAGGTTTCAAGGGTTTTTACACGGAATCCCAGGCTGGTGTGGGTTAGGAGGGACCTTAAAGCTCATCTCATTCCACCCCCTGCTATGGGCAGGGACACCTTCCACTAGCCTAGGTTGCTCCAAGCCCCATCCAACCTGACCTTGGACCCTTCCAGGAATGGGGCAGCCACCACCTCTCTACCACCTGAAGATCAGTAGATCTAACGTGCTCTTCTTGATGGTGTAAACAAGCAAGGACATGTCCAAGTGACACTTTTACAACCCTTTTTTTGAGAGCCGCTGCAACACAGTCTTTTCCAGACAAACTCTCCTGAAATTTTCAGTGTATCAAGCTGTGAAAAAACCCTCCAGCATCTGCAAAATAAAGCAGCAGTTCAATACACCAGGAAAAGCAGCTGTCTATGAGGTACAGAGGTTGTGGTGGGACAGTCATGTCTGAAAACCCTCAAAACCGCAATCCCTCCATCCCTTTGAGCCAACTCTGAAGCTCTTTTGTTAAACACACAGGAGGAATAACCAGCCCATTGGTTGCCAACAGCCCAATGAGTCATGAGTGGGGATTATCAGACATCAATAGTCTTTGTAAAGTCCCAAAATGCCAAATGAATCCCACTCTTCCTTCCTGACTGAGATGGATCTGAATTTAAGTCCCCTCTCCTACTCCCTGAGCCAGAGGAAGACCAGGAGAGGCCTCTTATCATGAGGAGGCTCCAGTAAGAGTAACTCAAATTCTGCTCTGTGGAGTATGAGCAGGTCAGTGGTGAACCTGCTCTAAAGTGAGGTCACTGGGGGCTAAAATGTGATCAGGATGCTGATCTTGGAAGGAGGTGAACACAAAGCAGGGGTGGTGCCCATCTTTCAACACAATTCACAGCTTCTTACAAAATGACTTCATCACAGAGATTCCATCAACATTTCCCAAGGGAGTCTGGTGCTTCTCTGTTCTCCCCCACCACAACACACCCTGATCTTTCATTTCTTTGACTGGATACTGGTGACAAACCTCTCTAAGTGAACACATGAGATTTGTGAGCAGTGACATCACCAGAAACATTTTGGGAAGCAGTTGAGAAACTCATTTTCAGTCTCAAGAGGGTTCTTTGATCTCAGCTGAAAGAGCAGCAAGGTAAGACTGTTTCCAGCTGTTTCAATCCAAAACAGCTGTTGGGCAGCAGGGGAGGGGGGATTCTGCCCCTCTGCCCCCTCAGGTGAGACCCCCCTGCAGAACTGCCTCCAGCTCTGGGGAACAACAGCACAAGGAGGTGGAGCTGCTGTATTGAGACCAGAGGAGGCCCCAAGATGATCAGAGGGATGGAGCAGCTCTGACATGAGGAAAGGCTGAGAGAATTGGGATTGTTCAGCCTGGAGAAGAGAAGGCTCTGGAGTGACCTAATTGTGGCCTTCCAGTACCTGAAGTAGCTGACAAGACGGAGAGAGACTATTGACAACGGCCTGGGGGGACAGGACAAGGGCGAATGGCTTCCCACTGCCAGAGGGCAGGGTTAGAAGGGATATTGGGAAGGAATTGTTTGCTGTGAGGGTGGGGAGGCCCTGGCCCAGGTTGGCCAGAGCAGCTGTGGCTGCCCCATCCCTGGAAGTGTTGAAGGCCAGGTTGGACGGGGCTTGGAGCAACCTGGGATAGTGGAAGGTGTCCCTACCAATGGCAGGGGGTGGAATGAGATCATCTTTAAGGTCCCTTCGAACTCAGGCCATTCTATGACTCTCAGTAACCTCCAGTAGAAGTGGTAATAAAGTTCTAAACCTTTTTAGCCATTTTTTTTAAGTCTGTGCCCAAGAGGCAGGAAAAAAGGTAGGAACACCACATCCACTAAATATCCATCACAAAGACACTGCCAGAGCCTCTGTGTGCCCTTTGTTGGGGAGATTCAAGGCTTACACAAAGGCAACAATTAACTTCTAAAGATAAAAGCTGGTAACAGTTGCTGAGCTGAAACACATAATCTCAAAAGGGGAGAAAAGATACTTTTTTTTTTCCTGTAAAAAGGAGACAAAATATCTCCAGCTGACCCCTGACAACACACCATGTGTTGAGTTCTTTGCAGCACACCAGGCTGCTCTCCCAGACACTACTCAAGATGTTGCAAATTCTTACATGAAGCTACAATAAGGGGGAACGGAAGGACCGAGCGTGGTGAGTGCTCAACGTCCTTAAACTGGGGGATAGAAGAACAGGAGAGGCAAAACAAGGAGCTCAGCAGAACAGAATTTATGTATTTTGGGGATTGTAAAAGGAAAAAGAGGTGTTTCTGTGAATAATTCAAAATTCCTGAAAATCCCATTTTGATCACACATAAGACCCTCGAGTCTGGGAGCAGCTGGTGGAATTGTGGCTGTTCCAAAGCCCCACAGAAGGACAAAGGTTGCGAGGGGTCTGAGGGAAAGCTAATGGGAGTCTCCTATAGAGACCCCTGCTCCTGCCACACAGGAACCAGTGCTAATGCAGGCTTCGGAACCCAGGAAAAATGTCCAGGGGGTCTTGGATCCCCCCTCTGCTGTGGGATGAATCGGTGCCACAGTCAAGGAATGACATGTGGAGATTAATCAGAGACACTCAGCAACACCCAACTGTGCTTTGGAGAACTCTTACACAGCCACAAGTCATTAAACCACTTCAAACCCATCAGAATAAAGTGCAAATCTTCCAGGAACGGCACAGAAGGGAAGCCAATCCTTTTCTAAATTCATCCCCATTAGCTTCTCCCACGTTATTTTGACCTAAATAAATAAAAGCTGAAAGAAACTCTGAGTGTACAACTTCAAGTACTGAAAACCATCCCCAGAGTTGCCTTTTTAAGAATAAACATCTTGTACTGACCTCTGCTAGTTTGTATGGTAAGATCAGCTTCTCCCCCACTGTCACCGTCTTCCTGGTCACCAGGGCCTCAAACAGCATCTCTTCCTTCACCTAAAACAAAAATACTGATGTTAAGGATTGTTTCAGAAAACATTTATTTTAAAATTCAGGTTGTTTTAAAAAAGAGAACAGCGTTTCAAGTTAAAAAATCCCAAAATTCTGTGTAAAGGTTTTCAAATTCAAAATTTACAAATGGAATTAAAAACAAATAATGAAAACACTTGGCAGCCCTTGGCAGAGTTAAGGTCAGTGGATAAGAACAAGGCAGCCATAGGGAGGAGCCAACTCAGCATCAGAAACCAGACATCACAGTGTCCAAAGAAACCTGATTTCCTGCATTTCCAGCATTTCCCATGGGTTTCCTTCCTTCCTGATGCAGCTCCTCCCTCCTACACTTTTTGTTGGTAAAAAAGTTGACTTTCTAGCACTGTCAAGATGAAGTCACACAAATTATTCTCTAATCAACCAAACAGTGTCATCAGTTTAAAAGATATCCAAGTGTTTTCGGGGTTTTTTTTGGTGCTTTTCAGCGTGGAGAGGAATTAGGAGGAAGAAACCTTTGGAAAAGCACTTGAGATTTACTCCCTAAAGCTCCCTGGTGAGCTGACAATCCCCAATCAGCTCTCACAGGAATTGGTTTGCAGAACAAAATTCAGTTGTGTGAACAGTCAACAGGTCAATGGTGCCCAAAAATGAAGTGGTACTTGCAATTTTTGGGAAAAGGCCTCTTTTCCAGCCAGTTTCCAACCCCTCTTGTTTTGACATGCCCTGGAGGAACTCAGCAGGTGCTCTCTCTGCCAGGATACATCAGTTAGACCTGAATACTTTGGGTCTTGACTGATCTTTGCTGAATTTCCATGACAACAAAGAAATTGTTCTTCTGGGTGAAAATCTTGGAGCCCAGAACTCATGGATATGGGTTGATACAGAGATGATGTCGCTTGAGAAGCTGCACAGAAGTCTCTCCTCCCTGAAGGACTGCATGCAGACCCCAGAGCTGCTCAGAACATCTCTGGTGAAGGCCAAAATCCACATTCCTGAGGCCATCCAAGGCCACATTTTTATCACAGGGAAACAATTTATGAAAATGAGAAACTTTGTGGTTTAACAATTGGACTCATTGGGCTCAGAGGTCTTTTCCAACCGAAACAATTCTCTGAGTGGATGTACTTTGACTTATCAGTTTAATCCAGGAATTAGGCCCCATAGACACCACAGGACATATAGACCCCATAAGCCCCACAGACCCCACGGGTCCCATAAGCCACAATGCCCCATAGGCCCCACAGGCTCCAGAGACCCCACAGATCTGAGAGGCCACATATGCCCCATAGGCTTCAGAGCCTGAATTAGTATGAAGAGGAATTAGTGTGAAGAGGAAATGCAAAGGAGCCAGTGGAACTCCAGGAATCCCACAAACCATCACGACAATGATGCCGTTCTGTACAAAAATCTATTTCTACCAATAATACCATCCTGGGACACTCACTGAGAAACTCCAGGGCATTCCTACAGAACTGACTTTTCCTGAAGCACGAACTAACAGAACTTGTGGCTGTGGAAAGCAGAAGACATAAAGCCACCTGTACATGATGTCACCCTGCAAGGTTTTTATGCCATTGGAAATCCAGCATCAACACCTCGAGGTTCATCTCATGAGTGCCCAGGACAACTCTGGAGTCCCCAGCTCCCACAATCTGATTTGACCCTTTAAAATCAAGTGGGGAAAAACATAATCCCCTGGTTCATCCAGAAATCCATAGCAAGATTTCACATTTGTTTTCTGTTCCTCTGCATCCACCAAAATCTGTGATTTTTTAATTTTTGTCCTTGAGGGTGAAGTGTGGACACTTTTTCAGCAGGTTGTGACCATGGGACCATCAGCTGCTCTCCCTCAACTGCGTAGCTTGGAGCAAGTGAATCTCACACCATCCCTTATCCCACTTCAGAGCCGTGCAAACCCACAGCCGGCTCATCTTAATTATCAAAGGCACCAAGAAAGAGGGGTGTCAGATGGCTCCTAATCAAAACAGTCCAATGAAATATCCCTAAACAACATAAATGCTTCCAAGTCCCAGATTTGTCAGCAAACACAGGGATTTTAAACAACTACCCACACCACACCTCACCATCCCCACCTCACGTCCAGCCTGGTTTCCTTCTCAGCTTTCAGGATGGATGAGACCTGTGGATGTGGATCCTTCATCTCCTGGCCTGGAGGGATCACACTGAACCATCCTCTTATAGAGAAACACACTTGGCAAGGATGGGAATGTAATCCCTGCCTCTCCCTGGGTCTCTGCCTGGGATTACCACCCAGTGGAGCTTGATCTCAATTCCTTCATTGCCTCAGAGCACCAACAGCCAGGGCACAGCCAAATCAGTCTGATCGTCACTGAGGGTCACAGCGTGAGGGTACTCGGCTCCTTACGCCAAGGAGGAGCCACTGGAGTTTTCCAAAGATAAATCCAACAACTAAGGACACCTGGTGCAGCTTCCCCATCGCCTACACCCAACACTTCCTCCTCCAGTAGGTGTGACCCACTGAAATAGAGATAAATCCCACCAGAGCAGAGGTGCAAAGCAGAGAACATCCCTTACTCCTTCACTTTTTGCCCTGGAAGTTTCACTCCTAGGTCTCATCCTGTGGATCTTTGCTTTCTGGTGCTGAAGGGCATGTCCTGCTCTCCCTCTCAAACACGACCTGGAGGAGTTTATGTCTTAAATCTGCATTTGGTCCCTGTAATTAAGACGTTGGTGCCACACACGAGTGGAACCAGCGCCAAGGGCTGGATGGGCAGAGCTCCACGACCCAGGGAAGGATGACCGGCTGTGAACGCCGGCGGAGCACGGCGGGAGCCGCCAGGCAAGGGCTGGGCTGGAGCCAAAGCAGGCAGGGATTGCTTCTCCAGCACTGCTGGGCTGTTATCTTAGAGCAGCTGAAGGAAAATGAACCATTTCCAACTGGACAGCAAGAAAACATCAGGTTTTGTCTCTCCTCCCATATTTGAGAGAGGGATTACAGGGCTCAGGGCTTGTTCAAAAGCTGCCTGGGGTGGAGTAACAGCAAATACATTCAGATTTCTATCAGTTCTTCTTGGAAAAGAGCTGGATCTTTTCCTCAGACTTTCTTTCAAATAACCAGAGAGTTAGAAAGGACCTGAGGGAACGGCTGGAGCTGTGTCTGGGGAGGTTTAGGTTGGATATGAGGAAAAGGTTCTTCCCCCAGAGGGTGGTCGGGCACTGAACAGGCTCCCCAGGGCAGTGGGCACAGTACCAAGGCTGTCAGAGCTCAAGGAGTGTTTGGACAACACCCTCAGGCACAGGGTGGGATTGTTGGGGTGTCTGTGTAGGGCCAGGAGTTGGATTCGATGATCCCTGTGGGTCCCTTCCAACTCAGGATATTCCACAGTTCTATGAAGTTTTCTGAGTCAAGTTCTGGCTCAAAACATCTGATGAAGATGTCCCTGCTCATTGCAGGGGTTTGGACCAGATGAACTTTGGAGGTCCCTTCCAACCCAAATCATTCCATGATTCTACAAAACTCTGTACAGAAAACAGACCCAGAAGAAAAAGCTGGATGCAAGCACTGTCTGCCTCATAATCCCCTCACCTCCCCAATTACTTTCCAAGATGTTTATCACAGGAGGAGCAGGACGTTTGTGGGATCCCTCTGGGAAGCTGAAGATGATTTTTTAGTAGAAGAAGAACTTGAGCACATAAATCTGCCGTGGAGGCCAAACACAAATGGCCTCAATGGACAGGGAGATCTGGCAAAGTTAATCAAGGGCACTTGATAACTTATCTTTACCTTTCTTTGCACCAGGGATGGCTACTAAACCTACAAACTGAACATAAAACTGCTCCATTGACCACCAATAGAATTTACCTCCTTCTCCAATGGAAATAATTTCCTCTATTAGTAAACATACAAGAATTAAAATGTTCTTGCTCTTCTAATGGCAAAAAAAAGGTCTCTCTTAAGCTTGACCAGATAATTTCTAAGAGATTGTTTTTGCTGATAAACCCACAAATGAGCCTTTCCAAGATTTCCCCCCAGAAGCACAAAAGTTTTGCCCGGTTTTCCCCAACCCTCCAGGATTTCTGCAGAGATATTTGCAGTGCTTGCACAGGACCCCATGTCTGCTGGATCCATCAGGCAGCCTTGACATCACTCCCCGGCACGGCATTTCAGCAGAGTTTAAACAAAGGCCGTGAAAAACCTGCCAAAAGCATCACATAATCCACAGGCTATGTCTATTCCTGACAAAAAAATGGAATCAGGGGTTTACTGTAAATGAAACAATGATCTGCAGAGTCTGGCCAAAATCCTATATTGCAGTTTGCTGCTTCAACAAATGCTGGGCTGGATGGTTTAATAAAGCAAAAACATGTTGGATGGGGTGTTGGTATCTAAGAAAATGCAAATCCAGCGCAGGTCATCGTCTCCTCCCAGATTCCTTTGGAAAATCTCTGTATTGCTTCATTTTATAAGGACACAAATCCTATTATCCAAAGGGAAGATGGCTGTGCAGTGGTGGTGCATTAGCTGGTGCAGCAGGGAAATTCCCCCAGCTGTCCTTGGAGGTTCCAACACAAACCCAGCTCACAGAATTTGGACCAAACTTCCCTTTGGAGAGGGAAAACACTTTAGTTTTGCCTAAAGGTCTCATTTCAGCCAGGCTGTTGGTTCCCTTCTGGCGCTTGAAGGCCAAAACTCCATCGGAGCCATGCTTGGCCAACCCAGCTGCTGCTCCTCGGAGCCCTTCCACCAAGTCCAGGTGGACTTTTTCTTTCCCTTTTCCATGTCAAATCCTTGACTGAACAAATCCAATGAGCCTTTTGAGCATAAAAACCAACCCAAAACTTTTCTCAAAATAGGGAAGTATCGGATCACAGAAGAGGGGATTTCTCCCATCACTTTGCTTTGTTCCAGACCATCCCAACAGGCAGCTGGTGGCTGCAGGAAAGGAAGTCCAACTCTTTGTCAGCTCATATTATTTCTATTCTGTGATGATTTTCCAGTCTTAGCAAGCAATGCCAAGACCTAGGGAGGGGATTAACAACTTTTTTAAGCCAATTCATAAGTTTTAGTAACAATGGGAAAAGCAAAAGTGTTCTCTGCGCAGTGACCGCAAAAAAAAAAAGTAATAAAAGTAATTGCCCAAATGAGACAAAATACAAAGTGTCAGATGTTTCAACCAGTATTTTTGGTGTCTGGCTGAGAAGAATTCATTACACTGAATGTGAAGAGTTGTAAGCAGCCAACTCCTGAGTAAAGTGGGATGGATGATCTTTGTAATGGTGTTTCATCTCTTTGGTTCTCCCTTTTGGTCAAATCTGAATAAGCAACGACAGCTTTTCAGATCTGAAAAAACCTTGCCATTTCAGAAAAGAAATCAATTCAGAAAATGGGATTATTTCCTTGATTTCAGTGGGTCTGTTGAAAAGTTTACACTTGGAGGCAGCCAGAGTCTCCAGTACCAGGGATAAATTACCATATAATGCAAATTTAAGGACAAGCAACACTACTTCCCCACACCCAGCCATGTATTTCACCAGATCAGCCCCGAGATCTCCACTGCCCTGATTAATTAACAAGCATTTTATGTTCTGTGTGGCCATTTAACTTGCAAAGGGATCACCAAGATGAACAGAAATCCATCACTTTGCTCAGCTACACCAGAATCTAGTGGTGGTTGGGTTTTTTTTTCAAAATGATGAAAAATATTTATTCATTGATTTATTTTTCCATCTTGTTGACACTACCTGGTTCCAGACCATTGCATCAAGCCACCCTTGGATTTATGTGGCTCATCTGATGCATCATTTCACATGTTCACGAGTAAAGAACACGTCGGTACCTCACAGGGTGGAGATGTTACAGAAGAGTTTGTTTGCAAAGTCAGGGCAAAGACCCAAAGCCTGGAATGGAACTCTTTCAGATCTCTAAGTCACCCTCTTAACCAAAGCTTTTTTAAAAAACAATTACTTAACTTGTTTTACAGGGTAAAATCAACAAAATTCTCCTCCCAACTTATATTTTCCTTCTGTTTATTTCTGGCATCTCTAAGGTCAAGACACAAAGAGCATCCAGCTGCTCATCCCCAGACTTTACAGAAGCTTCCCCTCCCTAAATTCAAGGCATTAATGAAGTGCTATGAATATCCCTGACAACCAATTCCCAAGTTCTTTAGGTCAGGAGACAACGCAATTATCTAATGGAAGGAATGGGCAGAGCATCAGGTGTCCACAAAATGAGGAGTCACCTTCTGATGCTTCTCATAAAATCAGTACACATTAACCTTCCAGACCATCCAGGGAGTACAAAAGGATAAAGAGAACTGTTGTTATAACCAACTACAAGAGTAACATTTCAGCTACAAGTGGTTTAAAGCACTTCAAGAGAAGTGAGAGCAAGGAGAGCTTTTAGCCACCTCTGCCCACGTCAGGAGGGGCTGAATCCCAGAATATGCTGAGTTGGAAGGGACACACAAAGATCATTGAGTCCAACTCTTACCCCTGCACAGGACCATCCCCAGGAGTCACACCATGTGCCTGAGAGTTGAGTCTTACATGGTCTTACAACAGCTCCAGCTTCTCAGACAGGTTTGAAGCAGACCTGAGGAGCATCAGGGCACTTGGATGGCTGGCCACTGATGGAACTGCTGTGTTGAAACAGCAGTTCTGCTTCCCACCCAGACCTGCTTAGCAATCTTTCCTATTTAACCACACAAACAGGATTTTCAGTCAATGAAACCCAAAGCTGAAGAGTAGGAGTAAAAAAACCTGCAGTAAAAACCTCATCAAAATCTCTTTCTAACTTTCCACTGGCAAACACAAACAACAGGTAACACAGGAGAACTTACTCTGCAGGGAAACGGGAAATAAATTCTGGTATAAACCAGAGGTGGCTCATCAGGTGGGGAACATACCAGGAGGAAAAGCCAAGCCTTACCTCCAGCAGCTCTGACACAACAGGCAGGATTTCAGGGTTACAAATATCAATGGAGTCATCCCTGTAGGTCTTCTTTTTGTAGCGGATGTTCCCCAGGTGCAGGATCGCTGACAGGAGTGAGAAAATCCTACAGGAGACACAGAGAATTCATTTGCACTCAGTTTTTTTTTCATAAAGCAAATTAAAAAAATCTCCAAGGGCCATCTTCCTATTTGGCTCCTTCCTCTAATTTTCAATCCAAAGTGTCCAACTCAACTCCTGTCAAAAAGGTTTTCACTCAGTCAAGTACCAAATTTGCACTGCTGAGGCTTCCTTGAAAATCATTTAACACATCAAAGCTGTGGTTACAAAATGACCCCCATGTTGTAAGAAAAACAGAGCTTCTTGAGTGATCTTAATGTCCAGATGAAATACATATCATGCAATTGCCTAAATGAAGGGGGAGAGTGGGCTTGGCCAGGCAGGAGACCCTCCTTAGTCCCCTGGCACACATTTGTCCTTCTCCCATCTAGGCCGATGTAGGAAGCCTACATAAAACAGGCAAAAATAACAGGCTTTTATAATACATAAGCAACTGAGACAGAGAAAAGTAAATTTATCCAACCAATTTTCCAGTTTGGGGGCCAATTTGTTAATTTTTAAGTTATATCCACCTCCAGAAAAATCAGGAATATCCTGAGTTCAAAGGGACACAAAAGGATCATGGAGTTCAACTTCTGAGTCATGGTTGACTTCAGCTATAAACCCTGCCTGTCCCTATTCCTACCTTCTCTGGGGACTTAAAAATGACTAACCCAAATGTGATTCCCAGCCACGCCACCAGCTTGGACAACACCTCTCCAAGCCAGTCCTTCCTTCTCTCCAAACCAGAGGTATTGATTCCTTATTGCGAATTACAGGGGTGCAATTATCAAAATTTCTCTGTTTCCACAGAGGTGAAACCCTGTGTTTTGGTATAAAAAAAGCTACTTATAGAAGTATAGTAATATTTAAACTGTCCTTTCTAAACTCAGCTGATGGTGGTTCCTTACTAGTGTTACAGTTGTACAACCCTGAGCAAAATAAATTTGCTGGTACAGTGAAGAACTGGCTTTATTTTTGACAAGCAAAATTCACCAGGAGAAACTCAAGGAAAAATCATTGCACAGTAAATCAAAAGTGTGAATTTACTGTGCCATCCAACTCTGCTCAGTCCTCACACTGAGTGACTGTTTTACTCTGGCAATTAAACCCCCTCACTGCACTCTCAACAAACTTTGTCCCTGAAACCTGATAAAAGAAGCTGCTCACACTGGAAGTTTGTATTCCTGGGTTTATCCATGTGTGTGGGACAGATAGAGAAAAAGCAGTTTTAATTTCAGAATTGATTTGTTACAAGTGGGGGATAAAGGATGAGCTGCTGAAAATTGTCGGTTGGGTGAAAATGTCTTTGTGGCAATTTTTTTATGTCAAATTCATCCCAACCTACTCAAGACTTTCAAGCCAACAATCAACATGAGAGGAATTATCCTGTGGGTTTGGCTGAAGATGACTCTCATAGAAATCCTTGCAGCTGGTGGAAGGTGCTGTATTGCAATCTAAGTAAAAAGTCCAGTTTTCCAACCAGCACTTCCAGTGAATTTAGGGGGCAAAATGAGTGTACAGAGCTGCAACTGCATGCAAAGGGTTAAATTTGAGGAGTGAAAATCAGGATTTCTGATTAAACCAGGATCTGGATTCATGACATGCAGAGTAAGCCATGACTATTCATGAACAGTTGAAAAATACTTGAAGATGTCAAGTTCTGCCAACGCTCCATTTGCATGAGGAGAATCGTTAACTATGGTAACGATCACGGAATCACAGAACGGTTTGGGTTGGGAAGGGACCTTAAACTCAACTCATTGCACCCCCTGCCATGGGCAGGGACACCTTCCACTAGCCCAGGTTGCTCCAAGCCCCATCCAGCCTGCCCTTGGACACTTCCAGGGATGGGGCAGCCACAGCTTCTCTGGAGAACATCGTTCCAGTGACTCACAGCTCCTTCCCAAGGGTCACGTTCACTCAAGTCAGGCCATTATGGAGGGAGGTGACCTCAACTAATATCATGGAAAATGAGCTCACTGTCTGCGTGTCTTCGGCAGGAATCCCACCATCTCCATGGCCAGCTGTAACCGCTCAAAGTCGTGCTTCAAGTCCTCCCCTTCCACGGAGAAGCAATCCTGGAAATTCCAACACAAGGAGTGAGCACCAGGAGAAATTAGCTCAGGGCACGGCCAGGTGGCCAAGTCAGCACTCCAGAAACATCCCTGTGTGATCTCCAAGCCTTGGATCAGCAATATTTCCAAGCTGGGACTGGAAGAATTACATTTGGGGTTAATTTTTCCTGGACATACATCCTTATTTCCCAGGTTTAACCTCTAACACAAGACGAGTCGCTTGGCAGTTTGGGGCAACTCACACACAAAAGGGCTGTGAATTAACAACTGGGTGAAATTTGTTTCCCATTTACAGGCAGTTTCTTCCATAATAAGTTCTGCTCCATTAAAAATTCCTATAACTAAAGAGGAAAAATTCAGTTTAGAAAAAAATCCACATAATTTCATGTCACTTATCAGTGAATTAAACCCTGTGTGGGAAAGCTTTAATGTTTTTCACTAACTTTATTCTAATTCCAGGGAACTTATCTAAAAATGCAGGCATTGGGAGAATTTGAAATCCAAGATATTTTATACTTCTTGGAGGCTCCTCATGTGTCTGAACAGTTTAGTTTTTTCAGATAATGCCCAGAATATTTTACTAACACTTATATAGAGACTTTCTGCAAGTTAATCCAGGGATAAATAAATTCTATAAAAATTCCAGAAATTCTAAAAAATTCTATTAAAAATCTACTAAAATAATAAAAATAAAAATTTTAGCTTTCAATTAATTAAACACCTGAACCCACATATTTTATTTTGATCCTTTTCCTGTAAATCACATATATCACCCAAGCAAAAATTTGCACAAATAAATTGGAAATTCTGGAATAAACAGGTTATGTGAACACTTGGGAAGACACTTGGACTCACTTATAGCCCAGGAAATAAGCCATAAATATGGAATATAGAGAATGAGGTTATTTTATAGTAGCAGTTCTGTGTCTTGCAGCATATAAAGCCTCACAACTGTATCAGCATCATTACAGCCAGAGCTACCATTTAAGGGGGAAATCTTTATTTAAAATCTTTATTTATATTGGGTTTGTATTTAAATAATAATAATATTACATATTATGTTATTTATATTTTTAAAATATTTATTACAAAAGAGGAGATTCCCCCACAACTGCGCCGTCCCCTCAACTAAAAGCCAGAGAAGAGCAACTGGACAAGAAAATCGACAATTTGGAATCAATTGTCCCCAGAGACAAGTTAATGCTCCACAGACAAAGGGAATTTGGAGCTGTTGAACAGGAAGACCACTTAAAGCCACGCACAGGGGCTGAAATTTAAGGAGAAAAGAACATGCTTGAGTTAGGAAATACTCCTTAGGAAAGGGACTTTTTCACCTTTTATTAGGAGAAGGTTGAAAATTCCCATTTTTAGGAGCTGTGTGTGTCCAAAGGAACACAAAGACACCCACGCTGTGGAGCATCACCAGTGTGGTTACTGACGCCATAAAACTTTGGGATAGGGAGTTGTCCCTCCTGAACTCCAACCTTGGCTTCCTCAGCCCCTGCACTGATGCTGAGGAGAACTTGGGGGCATTTCCACCCCTGTTCTGGTGGCACCTGGAGTGGGCAGGACAACAACAAACCCACAAGTTCTGCAAATCAGGCCTTTTGAAAGCTTTTTATAAAGACACTGAGGGGTGCTTCTGGTGGCACTGCACATTCCAGGAGCCGTTTCCATTCGTTGGCACCGTTCCTCCAAAATGAAGTCACGAGTCAACAGCAAATCCCAGGGACAGCTCAGAAGTGGCACAGTCTCTGCTGAAGGCAATTTAATTAATGATTTACATAACAATTGCCTGACTCATTAATCCGCATGGAAAGGCTTTTAGCAATTTCTCTCCCTAAAAGTGGATGCTCTCTGCAGAGTTCCAGCCCAGCACCACTTCCTGATGGATGAGAAGGGGATAATAATTATAGACAAGAGGAGTTTCCTTGAGATTCGAGCAGACAAGCCCATCCCCACAGACCAAATATCCTGTCAGAGCAAATAGGTTCCCAGTAAAAGGGGGTCCCCTGCTTCCCATCGTCACATCGAAGCAATCCATGGATTTCCATGGAAAGTTTAAAGAGGATAAAATAGAGTTGCTTTATAAACCATCCGCCTGCAGCGGGCTGAATCCATGGAGGTGGGGAGAGGTCCGGGGTAGGCTTGAGAGTGACTCATCAGCTGAAGTAAAGATGTTATTTCCTAGGAATATCAGAGCAAATGATCCCAAATAAAATGATCCTAAACAGCTAAACAGTCAAATTGTAACAACATGTATGTTTGGGGTTGTTTTAATAGGAAATTGTCCCAACCCATTCCTAAAGCAACCACGGGCTTTGCAACTTATAAAGTGCATATAGAACAGAATCTACTCAGCACTCCCTGCTCCTGCAGGACCCCCAAGGATGCTGAGGGATTAAGGATGCCAATCCAATATCCCATATTTATAATATTGGGAGGGTTAGATCCCCTTTCCCTCCCCCTCCTCTAAGGATTTTGCAAGGAAATCTTGGCTATTAAGACACTTATTTAGCCCAGGTGAAGCCCATCTCTTTCACAGATCACCCCTTACTCTTCCAGATGCATCAGCAAGAGCTTGGCAACCATCAAGCATACGGCAAAATGAGCAGGAACCACAGGCAGCTGATCCCAAACATGCTCCCACATGCAGGACAGAGCCCAAGGAGCACCACAGGCCACACAGACTCCAAAGCATGTCACCAGCTGAAGGAGGAGAAGCTTCCCCATTGCCCTTTTTGGGGTGATCCATGTGGAAAGGATGATCGTGTCAGCAGAAGTATCTCAGGAGAAGGAATTGTTTTGCCCTCTGAAAAATATCAGGATTTGATTTTCTCACAGATGGTTGGGGGGTGTTTTTGGGTTGTTTTTTTCCCCTGGAAGCTGGAGAGCAGATACACCACTACAACCAGCACGAACTGATGCTTCTCTTGGGGCTGCAAGAGGCTGATCTGCTGTTTTGTCAGAAAGGAATTTCAATTTTCACGTTGCTGCCACATCACAGTTCCCATAAATCATCCCGTCTTATTATCAAGAAGGAATAAAACCCCCTTAGTCCATAAAACTAAGATGACTGTGAAGAGCTGACCATCCCCTACTGCTGAAGCAGCTTTCCAGATGGAAGGAATCCAAAAAGGGCAATGGAGAAAACCAAGTGGACCATCACAAGCAACAGCACTGCAGGGTAGAGGGGAGTTAATGGGTTAAGCTCAGTTTGGCTTTGCTCCCCCAGGGAGAGCAGCAACACGCGGGTTCTGGTACTGACCGGCTCAGAGTCATAGCAATAATCATCCCAGCTCTGGCTGAGGGGTTTCTTTGTCATCTGAAAGCAAGGCAGAGCGGGTTAAGTAGTGCCCAGACCCCAAATAACCCCCACTACCTGCTCCCTGAGCAGGGCAGTGACGGCGGCTCTCCGAGGACAAGAATCGTTTCATCGTTGCTGCCTCGGACTTTTTCCAGGTAAGATTTATAATCCTTTTGCATTCCTCGTGCTGATTCCTTCTCACAGTGTTGCCCTCTCACACAAGAAGCTCAGTGGGTTTGAAAACCTTTTCTTTTTCTCCACAGTTGAAGAAACCTTTGCTTTACCTGAAGCTGAAGGACCACTGATGGACAAATCCCACTGAAGAGCAGATTTGGTTGGTTTCTACTCTCAACCTCTGCTCCAGGCACATGTAAGTGCTGCAAAAGTGAGATTCTTCCAGCAACATTCCAAAGCTTTTTAGGAATTTGTGTCTTTTTCCAATCAGACAGAGGTGGAGTTGAGAGAAGTCAAGGCACACCAGTGACCAGTCCCAGGAGGGAGAGAAACTTGGCCCCAGAGCTCCTGAGGAGCTGAAAACAAGGATCTAAACCTGCAAATCATTAATTTAGAAACTGATAAAGGTGAATAATCAGCACAGAAAATACTCAGTGAGTTGCAGAGTACACAGAGGTGGGTACACCTGCCATTGGGGTGGGAGGTGGAGAACTCACCCGAACTCAGGCGATGGTTAAAGTCAACTTGAGTCTAAAAAACTATTTAAATCTTTATTTCCAACCTGCTCCCTGCACTTACAGCCCAGCAGCCTGATGAGCAGCAGAGTCTGGTGCAATCCCTGACTGGGTTATTTGTGATCTGCAATGCAAAGTGCACGTTGTGTCAGAACACACCCGGAGGAACCGGGAGCAGACAAAGAGTCCTGACTCCAGGCCTGAGTCACCCCTGGACTTGAGGGGTTCAATGTTATGGCTTCTCAATATTAATATTTATTTTTCAGTCAAACATTTCATTTCCTGGTTCTTTTCCCTTTTAAAAGGCAGGGACTTCTCCAGGACACATTTAAGAAGTGACTGGAAACGCTCAAGGCTCATTTTCTAATTTCCCCCCCAGTATGATTCCCAAATTTCTTGTTCCATTTCTCCACTACCTCTTTTGCCTTTGCTCTCCTTATTTTCCTTTTCCCATTTGCCTGTAGGGCAGGGGAAAGTTGCTCCTGCACTGTCAGATGGTTTGAGTGTGAAACCATGCCCTGCCCAAACCTGAAGGCACCATTTTCCCACAGTCCTCAGTGGTAAGTGGTCTTCTCACTCTAATTATTAAAAAAAAAACCCCTGACTGTCACCGTGTCCAGGGAAGTCCAGATTCCACTGCCCTCTTCCACTGGAGGTACCTCAGCATCCTTCCCCAGCCTACTTGTCCCACCAAACCTTCATATAGATTAAAAGAAACACTTCACCCTAAATTATAACATTTCTCTGGTTCCACGTACCACGTGCCATTAGATTTCTGATTTTACTTTCAATAGTAACGCTCTTAAATTGCTATTAAAAAAAAAAAGGGGGCTGTAATTAAAAGCAATGTTTTCCACTAACACCAAACGACTGGATGGCCCAACAAAGCCTGGGAATGTGCCAAAACATTCCATCTTGGCACGTTCCTGCTGCAAAATTGCAGCACAGATGGTGCTGGAGACCACACCACGTTCTCCAACGTGCCTGAGGCTCCAAGATGCAGCAAAGAGCCTCCAGCTCTTGGTGTGCTCCCTCTTTGGGCAGATTTCCCAATCCTGCTGCTCCAGGGTGGGAGTTGTTAATGGGATGATGCATTTTGGCATTGATCTTTAAAAAGATCTTTAAGAAGCCCCTGGTAATTGAGACTATTCCAGAGTGAAATTATATCTCTAGAAAGACTAAAGGCCATTTGGGCTGAGCTGTGGGTCCAAGTTTCTCTCCAGTTTATGGCTCAAATCACTCTTCATTGCTCCTCATGTTTCAGTGCCAAGAAAATTGTAATCAGTTAAAATCAATGGATGACTTAACTCCTCCCCCACATATTCCTCCTCCTTTTTTCTCCCTGAAGTCCCTATCCACAAGCACCAGTGGACAACTGCTTAAATACCTGAAGTCAGTCAGTTTATAATAAAGTTATTATCATATAAGCTGAGTTTACTTGGCTGTTGGTAACACCTCATTCATTCTTAATTCCCGGATTTTCAGTGGTTGCTGTGGTTTGATTTCTATTAATTGTTAAATTCAAAGCCAGCCAGGAAGCTACAGGATTAGAACTACCTCATGCAAGGTGTTATATCCAACTGTCCCACATTTCCCCCTTTTCTCCTGCTCAGCAGACAGATGTTAATGAGGAAACAACATTCACACAGATAACAGAGAAATTATTACTGTTCTTCCCTCCAGCAACTAAAACCTCAACATATTTAACACATCCCAGGGAGGGAAAACACTGATTATTTTCCCCACACTACCAGGTGTTCACATTGCCAAGGAGGAATTATTTCCAGTGATAGGAGACTTCCTGTAAAGCATTAGGAAAACCCATTTTTACTACTACACCTCTTTTCTTTATTAGCATTAAATGTCAGCAGCGGAAAAGGCAAGGCCCTGTATCGTATTCCTGTATAGAATTCCCACCTGGTTGAGGTAATGATATTCCTCTGGCTGCTTCAGGTGAAATGCTGATCTCTCCTCCTCGCTTGCTCCTGCCAGGAGGTAATAAAATACATGGTAGTTCCTGGGGACAAAGAGAAAAAAACCAAACATGTTAGACCTGAAAATAAACAGCAGCACCAAGCAGGGAGGGCATGGAAAGCTCAGAACCTGAGTTTGCAGCTTCCAGACTCAGAGCTGACACCCTACGGAGACGGTCTGTACCCACCGTGTGGGGATGGAAAGGATTCCATGAAGTCATGGAGATGTCTCTTTTCCATCCAAGGGCATCCACTGCACTAGAATCTGCTTAAAGAATTCCTAGCTGGGATTATCACGTTTTCCTTCAGAACCATGTGTTGTTGTATTTGACAGAATCCCAGGATCACTGAGGTTGGAAAAGACCTCCAAGGTCACCGAGTCCACCCTGTGCCACATCCAGTCATTCCTTGGACACCTCCAGGAGTGAGGACTCCACCACCTCCCTGGGCAGCCCCTTCCAATGCCTGACCACCCTTTCCAGGAAGAAATTCCTCCTGATGTCCAACCTGAACCTCCCCTGGCACAGCTTGAGGCCGTTTCCCCTTGTCCTGTCCCTTGTTCCCTGGGAGCAGAGCACCACCCCCACCTGGCCCCATCCCCCTTTATAGAATCCCAGTAGATTTCCTTGCAGTGCAGGAATTACTGTTTTTAAGACCTTATTACCATTAAAAAGGTAACAACTCTACAGTTGCATTTCAATAAGACACAACTGAAAAATCTTCAATTATTACAGCTGCTCAAACACTCCAAATACTTGAATATTCCTGGTGCTAAACCCACCCCAGGGACACTCAGCTGTTCTGCTTCCAGACAACCCCACCACAGATTAACACTATTTCTTTCTAAAATTAAAATTTTGCTTTCGTGTTGGATGTTTTCCAAGAGGATCCGAGTTTAATCATCTTGCAACACCCAAGAGGACATTTGTCAGGGCTGAAGATGCTCTTTAACTCCCAGATCAGCCCTGGAGCATTCCAGAAAACTTCTCACACATCTGTCTCCAGGGGGAAACACAGACAGAAGTGCCAAGAGTTGAAAGGCAACAAGAAGGAGAAAAATTATTTAAAATTGGAGTATTAATTACTGAGAGAGGAGAGGAATATCCAACAAATAATATGTTGCAATTAAGAAAGAACAATTCACATCAATTCTATATAATTTTGGCTTTTTCTAGAGGCCCCTCTGAAGGCTCTGTGAAACAGAACTAAAACAGCATCTTCCCCCACCCCCAAATTAGATATTAAACAGCTCACAAATTGCCCAAGAAAACACATGGGATGTAACAGCCCATCTGACACGAATCAGAAAGACAGTGAAAATAGAAACAAAATCTGACAACACTCTGGTGGAAGGTTCTCTGCCCACAGCAGGAACAAGATTGTCTTTATGGTCCCTTCCCACCCAACCCATTCCCTGATAAATCAAAGGCTGTTGATAAAATAATGGAGTTTACTTTCTCCGGGTGCCACATTTCTCCCTAAACAACAAAACATAAACACAGAGACAGAAAATGCATAATTTCTCTTTGCAGCACAGGGTCAGGAGCGTGGAAATCCTGCTCCAGCAGGGGTTTAAGGCAACTGTGCCACAGACAGGAGTCAAACCCATCCCTGTAGGCAAAATAGAGGCACCTACCGCTCGTTGTGCTCCTGGTAGACCAGGCGGGACTTCTCCAGGAGGTACTTTTCCACATAAGCTCTGCAAGGAACAAACAAAACCGTTATCCCTCGACCCAATACTCGACTTAAACGAAGGCAGCTTCACCAGGGCTGTTGAGCCTCGGTACCCACACAAAGAACTTTCAGCCTTGTTTCACTTAGTTGTATAAATTTCTTCCTTGGCAGAACAAGCCCAATATTATGTTTGGCTTTTGAGGTTTTTTTGGTTTGATACGAAGCCAACACTAACTTGGATCTGAAAAACATGAGCTCAGATGCATCAGCCTCCGGGCAGGGAGAAATGTTGACGGCAAGGAAAGAGCTCAGATCCCTGTTCCATCCCAGTCCAGCTGCTCACAGCCCAGGAGTCGTGCACACGAGGAATATCTGCCTGCAAAACTCTGCAAGAGGCGACTTAAGCTGCGTTGCCATTCCCTCGTCCAGGAGAGCCACTTCCCACCAAAAATTCAAGTTCTAAACTCATGGCTGCAGTCAAACAAAACAAACAATTGGGAAAGCTCCTTATTGCAGTTTACATTTTCTCCTGAGAGCCTCCCCAACAAACATGTTCAATTTACATATTAAACCCTTCGTTCAAGCCTGGTGAGTTAAGCCAAGCCTCCCCAGGTTTTTTTCTTCCAAACAACCCTAACCAGTAATGACAGGGATTTAGAACCCCAAGCTCTAAGTGGCACTTTGATGATGGAGCTGTGTTTTTCCAGCTACAGATGCCCAGTGACGTGGCATCGACAGTAGGGGCCACGTAGGAACCGGGAAACCCAAGGAGTCTTGGGATGGTTGGACAAGGAGGTGCCTCTACACTCACTGCTCCAACATAAATGGGGCAGCCAGACCTATTTATTACTCACATCAAAATAATTGGCCCTTCCTTCCACTAAAAAATAAAATAGAAATCATTTGGATGTGCTGCAGAGGTTCTGTGATAATTCTTATGGCAACTTTTGGGAAAGGTCACTGGAAGTGGCAGATCCAAATCCCCACGGGATGGCCTTGCTGGACAGGAGGAGTAAAGACAGACAGACAGCAGAGCTGTGTTATTCCTCTGGTTGAAAGGTTTATTCCTGTGGGGAGGCTGAGAACAGTTTGTGGATATTTCTCACCAACAGGTAGGGGGGTTTTTTACATCCCCAATTTTTCCTTCCCAAGCCACACCATGGGTTCACTGCAGGGTCAGGGAACAGAGGAATGAGAAACATATTGGAGCATCCCAGATCCCACTGGTGGGATCCTACTGCATAACAGCTCAGACACTGCTGGACAACAGCCTGCCCCACGTCCATCCCCTTACAATTCATCCCTTCCCCTGTCAGTCATGATAACCCCCCCAAAAATCACTCTCATGCAACAATTTAGGTGGGAAACGTCTTCTAGAGGTCATCTGGTCCAAACCAGTTTTTAAATAGAGGGAGATTTGTAAATTTTTAAATTTTATTTTAGATTTTCCTTTTAATGGATTTTTCAATTTATTTTTTTGTAGATGCCCCTCTACTGCTGTTTTGGCCAAATGCTCCTTGCTTTGTGCAAAGGTTGTAATGAGTCCATGTCCCAAGAACAACATCCATCCCCTCCTGGGACAGGATGGTAAAAAGGAAAAAACAAATTGTGTCTTAAAAAGTTAATGTCTCCAAATGTTTTCTTTTTATTTACCATTCTCAACTACATAAATCGACCTTTAAGAGTGAAAAAAAAAAAGAGTTCTAAGGGGATGATTTTGTGTAAAACACTGATATAAGCACAGAGAACCTCCTGGGTGACAATACTGAAACCTGAAGCTGTTTATATGTATGTTTATATATATATATATATTTTTATATATATATTTCATACTCAAATCCCACCATGCCAAACACCCCAGCCCAGGGTGGGTGAAAGCGCCGGTTCCCTGCTATTTCTGACCTCTGAAGAGAGGAAAATTCTGATCTGGGGGTGCAAATTAGTCCCATCAGCAAAGCAAATGATGTGCAGAACACAGGGTGATAATTGATTTGGGTTGTGCTTAAAATCTGGGCTAAGTTTTTAAAAATATCTTCTTTCTATGGAAAAAAAACATGGCCTTGTATGCCAGGAAGAGCTGACATTTTTATTTAAACATGTTTTATTTTTACTGGGAGGGTACTGCAAGCTTAGAGTAGAGCACAGTCACATCACCCCGTGCAACCAAAGGCCAAGAAAACCCATTTTTTAAAAAGGAGAGAAAATTTCCCTTATTTTATGAACTAGAATGTATCAATGTAACGTTACAGGCACCTTTCTGCCAAATATAAATAGAGGCCACAACCACAGCGCTGCCACATCGAGCCAGGATAACACAGAGTTAAGGTTTTTGTTGGATTTCTGTTCCCCTGTGCTCCAGGAGGTATTAAAAAATGAGGTTTTAAAAGAACTGTGCAGCACAATTAAAGAAGAGGGGGAAAAAAAAAAAAGAACATCAGATTTGACGTAGGATGCAAAAGCAGCAGGAAGGGACACGGAGAACCCGAGCTCACTGCAAAATTAATGGCAGCTCTCGGTGTGCTGCTGTTCTGCTGGAAAACAACAAAAAAACTGAACAGCAATTCTCTCAAATACCAACAAAGTCCCAGCAAGAGATCTCTGAGCCAGCTGCAGGAATTACACAGCCCCTGGAATGTTGCTTCTACTCTGCATTTCTCCAACTGCATTAATTAACCTGGACAAAAAGCAGAGTTAACAAAGCCCTGCTCATTTAGAGCCAGCTCCAGGCCCTTGGTGATGACCTGTGTTAACGGGCTAAAGCCAAAGTCAGGTTTAGGGGGTTCCACACCCTGCTATGGGGGGGGCAGCCACAGCTTCTCTGGACAACCTGGGCCAGGGCCTCACCACCCTCACAAACAACAATTCCTTCCCAGAATCCCATCTAACCCTGCCCTCCAACAGTGGGAAGCCATTCCCCCTTGGCCTGTCTCTCCAGACCCTTGTCCCAAGCTCCTCTCCAGCTCTCTTGGAGCCCCCTTTAGGCACTGGAAGGGGCTTTAAGGTCTCCTGGAGCCTTCTCTTCTCCAGCTGAACACACCCAGATCACCCCCAGCCTGTCTCCAGAGCAGAGGGGCTCCAGCCCTCAGAGCAGCTCCGTGGTCTCCTCTGGACTTGCTCCAGCAGCTCCACGTCCTTGTGCTGTTGGACCCCAGAGCTGGAGGCAGCTCTGCAGGTGGGGTCTCACCTGAGTGGGGCAGAGGAGCAGAATCCTCCCTCCCCTCCTGCCCACGCTGTGGGATCAGCCCAGGGCATGGGGAGGTTCTGAGCTTCCAGGGTATGTGGAGCTTCCCATCCAGCACCACCCCAAATCCTTCTCCCCAGGGCTGCTCTCACCTGTCAGCTGCTGAAATAACCTGAGGAGAATGACACTGGAGACAAGTGTCTCCTTGCAATGGCCTGGGAGAATAAAAGAGGCCCTCACTGGTCAAGGGCTGGGTTAAAGAGAGATGTCAGGTTCGAGCCAGAAGCGTGTGGGGATTTAGGCAGCGACAAGAAGAGTTTGGTCCATCACCCCTGTGCCACCATCACACAGCCAGAGATGAAACCCACCCCTTGGCTTTCTCCTCCTGAGCTTGAGCCAGGCCGGTCGCTCCACCTCTACTGCCCGTCTGTGCTCCAGCCCCAACCCATCCCAGCTAGAACATTTCCCTTTCCTGCCTTAACTCTTGTCTGAAGAGGAAAACTTGCCTTTCAGCTTCATTATAAATTTGAGCCCGTGACTAAGCAGAGCTCCAATGGCTCCGAACCAGCTCAGGTGTGTTCTCACCTCAGCTCAGATACGCCGCCATCTCCACAGCAGTGGATTTGGATATACTCAAACCCAGGTATTTGTCTTTGCCTGTCTCCACTTTGGGAAACACTGGCCAAAAAAGTGAACCTCTTTTCCGTGTACCCCTATCAGAGCTGGTTTGGGTTTGAGCAGATCCAGCACCTCACCCGATTCCACTTACCCTCGCACGGTGCCCGTCTCCTGATAATTCACTTGGATGAACTTCCCAAAGCGACTGGAGTTGTTGTTATGGGCTGTTTTTGCATTTCCAAAAGCCTGTGGAAAGAGGGAGATGCCATCATTATGCTGGGAAAGCCACCACCTTGCCTTATTAACAACTTACTCAGGGGATGTTCCTATCCTTTAGAATGAATGGAAAGGAGTTGGGGGAAGTTTGCTGAGTGGTTCACAAAATAATCCCACGAGCTCCTGGGGACCATATTCCTTTGCTGTTTTGTATTCATGAAGAGCAGCTAAACACTGGTTAAAAATCAAGCATGGGCTGCACAACAGAGATTTAATATTGAAAGTTATTCCAGGCTGTATTAAAGCTGTGCTTTATTCATGTAAATAAATATAAACCTGCACTGCTCCAACAGGACTCTACATTTTAATGAGCTGGAGGAAGCTGCTTTTTAATTATATATGGAATTAGGGGGAAAAAATGCTTTGAAGGCCACTCAGATGTCAGACAACGTCAGAGACAGCCCCAGCACAACTTGGAGTATTTCAGCATCTCAGACACCCTCGTTTCCATTTGCTGCTCTTGCTTTCCCAAAATCTAAATGCTTTTAAGTCTATTATGCAAAGGTTTTATTCCAACCCTGTGAGGCACCAAGTGCACAGAGTCATTCCTTGCCATTTAGGAGAAATCTCTGAACTTAAACTGCTGTTTTCAGTTGTACCTAAATCACTTCAATAATCACCCAGACCACAGTGACAGGATCTGTCAAGGCACCAGGTCCAATTAATGCTTCATTTATTAAACCTGTTTTCATCCTCACCCACCTCTTCTTCTATGCCAAATTTACTTCAGATAATTATAATTTTAAGATAATTTGCAAGTGTTGCTCATGTATGGAACATTTCGTGTCGGGGCTTAACATCAGAGCCCAGCTCCCAGTAGATTTAGTCCCTACTCAGCTATTTATTAGAAAAGATTAAAAGGGCTTTACATCTATAATCTGAAGCTTTTCAAATGACCTTTGCAGATTTAACTCAGCAACCAAAAGCAGAATATAAAGGCCAAATGAGACGAGACCTTGGCGGAAGGGCACCGGACACCTCCGGTCCCTGCAGGATCCATGGCTCTTCCCAGGCTGGTCCATTCCACAGTCTGCTCGGATTTAATGATTTAAGCACCGACGGAATAACGAGGTGATTCTCCCCCCCCCCCCCATTTGAATCCAGGGATTTGTTTAAACTCAAGCTGTTGCATATGAATTCGCTTTAGTTGCCTAAAACAAGTTCTGGGATGGCCGAAACCTGCCGAGCGAGCAGATTCTGCCGGAGAGACGATTCCAGAACTCTGGAGATGATTCCAGAGCCGCAGCTCAGGAACGCTGCCCTGCAGAGGATTCACATCTTTTCAGGTTGCCCCCACTTTTTTCCTCCTTGTCCCTCCCCCAAAATCCTCCCCGCTCGCAGTGTCCCTCCCCTCCCCACCCACCAAGGACACCCACAGCCCCACTGAAGCCCCCAAAATTCTCCCTGAAAATCCAGCCACCCTCTGCCCAAAACAGGCATTTTGGTATTAGAAGATGGGACCTATTTCAGATTTCCAAAGGATTTACCTGTCCCCCAGGTAATTCAGCAAGCAGGGACACAGCAAGAAGCTTATAAGCAGAATATGTTGAGACTGAAAACATGCAAGAGCAGCACCTGGTACTTAGACATTAGTTTTAAATGATATTAAATTATGAGCATTTCCCTGCAATAGGATCATCCCTAATCTAAGACAGCATCTTAAGGCAAGGAGATAAATTTTCTATACACTTAATTAACGTTGCTCACCTAATTAACATTGCTCACTCGAGCCAGCAGCAAGATGAACCTGAACAGCCTAAACAGCAGGCAGCACTATTTTATATCATTTAAGAAATTTTCATCTAATTTAATAAAGAATTTAAGCAAAGAACAACATTAAAAGGATTTTCTAGTTCGACTCCCTGTGTTTGTACCTTAAGTAATTGCTCATGGAGAGAAACAAGGGCTATTTATTAGAATTTCTTTGGGAAGAGCCTTGCCCAGGAATAAGTCTTTTTTATTCTGTAGCAAGGAGGAGAAATACGGGAGTGGGGAACAGCAAGATTCCTCCTTTTTTTTAGGAGCTTTTTTCAGGATTAACACACCAGACCACATGATGCTTTATAACCCAAATGCCTACAGAAATCATGGCCCATAATATCCCCCTTTCAGGACTTTTCCTTCAGACTCTGGGTGACTCCTCGGCCCCAGCATGCTGGGAATGGGCCAACAAGGAGCTGAAGAAAGGCCTGGGGTTTGATTTGAGACAACTTAAGACATTTTTGGTTGGTTTCCTCACTGGGTTTCCTCAGCAGGACTGTTGGGCTATAAAAAAAAGGGCTGTTAATTCAGTTTATCCATGTCTAATCTCCATAGACCCGACCAGGACACCACGTTCCTCTGCAGGGGGGTAGAACGGAATAGTTCAGCCTCCAAAAAGTTCTAAATGAGTTAAAACTTGTCTCAAACAAATTCCCTTCTGTTCATACTATTGCCCTTTCCTGAGTCATTGACTCGAAGCTGCTGAGCAGCTCAACAGACACAACTCCCTGACAGCATTCCAAGGATTCTTGGGGAGACCGAAGCTTTTCCTGGCCAGGGCTCAACATTGCACGGGAAACAAAACTCAATACGTTCCTCTGTAGGAGCCCAGCATCCCTCTGGATGCAGTGCTGGGATCCAACAGCTTGGAGAAGGCAGAGGTGCACCAGCTCCATTCCTACAGCATGAGGAGATGCTTATCATGGATGGCAGGGAAAAAAGGAATTAGCAGTTTCCTGGCTAAATGCTCTAAGTTTCTCCTTGGATCTCCAGGATCCTGGAGGCTCCTGGTCTCTTCATTCTGCACTGAATATTGATGCAATCTGGATTAACAGCAGCCCACAGCCAGAATAAGGATTATTTTAATGGCTTTCCTGAAATAAGGTTATTTTCCAAACCTCTGCATCCAGGAAAACACCACGGTGACTTGTTCTTGCATGGCAATAAGATCACAGATTCCCAGGATCACTGAGGTTGGAAAAGACCTCCAAGACCATGCAGCCCACCCTGTGCCCCATCCCCACCTCGTCCCCCAGCCCAGAGCACTCAGTGCCACGTCCAGTCATTCCTTGGGCACCTCTGGGGATCAGGACTCCACCACCTCCCTGAGCAGCCCCTTCCAAAGCCTGACAGCCCTTTCCAGGAAGAAATTGCTCCTGAATTGAACCTCCTGAGCACACATCACTCCGTTTTTTCAGTGCCCCATGGCAATACAAACCACCAGTGTGTTTTCCTGGTCCTTTTCCAAATGAAAAGTGGGGCTGACTGTCAGGGTGGGGGCAGAGCAGGTGGGAATCCAGGTTCCTCAGGGACAGGAGCACTTGATTTATGAGTAAATTCTTCAGCAGAAGTCCCAGAGATGCCATTTGACATTCCCAAAGTGGTTCTAGGGAAGGCAGGATAAGGGTGGGACCTGCTCCTGCACCTCTAATTGGTGTTATTCTTCTGTTCTACACATAATCCAAACAATGTTATTCTTTATAGAATAACAGCAATATTCTCCTAAAGAAAACCAACTCCATGGCCCTATGGAATAAAAGCTGCATTCCCCTGTGGAATAAGTGTGAAAGGACTAGTGGAAATCCAGACCTCTACCAGCACATTTAAGGTCTCCAGCACTCAGAGGAGCCTCCAGCCCTCACCCTTAGAGGGACAAATAAATACATCATCATGTCTTTGCTATATAGAAAGAGAAATATATTAATGGTCAAGAGGTTTTAAATGGTTCCCCACCGTCTTGGAATAGAAATGGAATTTTTTAGAAAGCCATACCATGAACATCCCAGCAGAAAAGTAAGTCAGCTCCTTAAATCTCAGCTATGCCATCGTGGAATAGTTACATTAATAGTTATATTCCATGGTGGGGCACTGAAGGGACTGGGAGCAAGATTCCCTCATGTTCATTAATACCAGGGATAAGAAATAGGTTAATGTTAGACAAGAGAGTGTTGGAAGACTCGGATTCCCTGGTTCACTGTGAATTTTGGAATTCATGAATCAAATGTATTCATGAAGTATGAATGACTTGTAACTGCATGAGCAAGTTGGGAAGAGCTCAGGGAAAATCTACTGACCATCAAAATACAAGAGGGGCTGGAGAACTCCTGAGGGAACTGGGAGGGCTCAGCCTGGAGAAAAGGAGGCCCAGGAGGGATCTTCTCACTCTCTGCAACTCCCTGACAGGAGGGTGGAACCAGGTGGGGGTCGGGCTCTGCTCCCAGGGAACAAGGGACAGGATGAGAGGAAATGGCCTCAAGTTGAGCCAGGGGAGGGTTAGGATATTAGGAAGAATTTTTTCATGGAAAGGGTGGTCAGGCATTGGAAGGGCCTACCCAGGGAAGCTGTGGAGTCCCCATCCCTGGAAGTGTTCCAAAACCAAGTGGATGTGGCACTTGAGGCCATGGCTTAGTGGTGAACGTGGTGGTTGATGATGATCTTAAAGGTCTTCTCCTAATGATTCCCTGACTCCATGATGCACATCAGATGTGCATCCCATGCTTCACCTACAGCTCCTGTTGGAGAAACCCGGTGTGTGTGTCCACAAACAGCAGTGGTTTCAAACGTTCCCTGTTATTTCTTTCCATATCTGAGGGCTGTTTATCCCAATGTTCTCAACATTATTCTTGAAAAACATGCAAATTCATAGACACCTTCATTCCAAAAGACAAAAACACACAGGTTAAAAAAAGACCATACTGGAATTTCTGAATTTTAAGGTCTTTTTTTTTTTATGTGTCTGGGGCATTCACAAGTTATTCTCTGTAACCCCAAATTCCTTCCTGCATCCTGAAACACAAACACCTGAATGATAAAGATCATTTTCCCTCATTTTCATTCCACCTGCAGCCAAGCTCCCAGTACTCTCCTTGCCCTGTTCTATTGCTTTTTAACAGAAATATACTGAATTATGGCCAGGACACAAACTGCACGTAGACTCCTTGAGTCAGAGCCTCAGTAAATCCCCTGCAATTATTGCTCCTGCCCAGGGAAGTGCTTTTAAATCTTCAGCTCAGTGCCTGATAAACCCTCCCAGCCCAAACTGCTCTGGTAAAATGACACCACTTTGATGCATCTCCCAACTTTCTGTTCCCATGAGGAGCCACCTCTCTCCAGCAGAGACCACGATGCCTAAAGAAGCACCAAATTGGAAAAGTATGAGTGACAACTTGAATTCCTGCAAAGGCAAAGAGCTTTGATGGGAATCCTTCAGGCCGTGGTTCGGCACGGCCCAACAGTAGCACTGAAAATGTAATTTAGAGCCATCAAACAGGAGCCCAAGCGCAGACACCTCGGTGTGGAGCTCTCTCGGCTGTGGCTTCGTGTCCCACGCTGTCCCAGGGACCCAGCGCTGCTTTTGTGGGCAAAAGCACAAACCACAAAGTATTTATAGTGTTTGTGCTGCGACGCCTGAGCAGAGCCCTCCCCCTCGACAAGTGACCAGAGCCCTGAAACTGCCACACGCTGACCTTTCAAACCCTCTCAGCGTTTCTGTCACAGGGTTATTTTCTCCCCCACCCACTGCAGCACAATTGCAGAGTAAACAGCAATTTTCCATCTCAGAGAATCACAGAACCACAGCACAGTTTGGGTTGGAAGGGACCTTAAAGCTCATTCAGTTCCCCCCCTTGCTGTGGGTAGGGACACCTTCCACTATCCCAGGTTGCTCCAAGCCCCATCCAACCTGGCCTTCAACACTTCCAGGGATCCGAAGGCAGCCACAGCTTCTCTGGGCAACCTGTGCCAGGGCCTCACCACCCTCATACACAACAATTCCTTCCCAGTATCCCAACTAACCCTGCCCTCCAACAGTGGGAAGCCATTGCCCCTTGGCCTGTGCCTCCAGGCCCTTGTCCCAAGTCCCTCTCCAGCTCTCCTGGAGCCCCTTCAGGCACTGGAAGGGGCCCTGGAGCCTTCTCTTCTCCAGGTGAACACCCCCAGCTCTCCCAGCCTGGCTCCAGAGCAGAGGGGCTCCAGCCCTCAGAGCAGCTCCATGGCCTCCTCTGGACCCTTGAACCACAAAGGATGACAAACCAGCTACAACTCGAGGTCTATAATGACAAAATACTTCTGTTGTTGTTGTTGTTGTTTAAAAATTAATAATGTCACCAACATTGTAGAGAACACTTGGCTGTGGCCATGAGAAGTCTGTGAGGGGCAGGCAGGAGTTTGAAAAAAACCTACAAGTGCACATAGAGATCTAAAAATCTCCATGTCCCTCACACATATCAGGGTTTATATCCACATTTTAAGGTATTCCTCCTCAGTGCAACCCCCTAATTTAGTTGATAACCCCCATGGAATCTCCTGGTTGGCAACAACTACAGCACTTGGAAGGTTGTGGGAAATAAATGAACTCAGTATTTTTCAAAGAATTTGCAAAGTTCCAGCTGCTGCTGTTCCACAAGAAATGAGATGATGGTGATAATAACAAAACAATAATAGACCTATAGGTTCCTGCCTTGCAACACAAGCCTCAGCAGAACTTAGAAGCCCTCAAACCTCCAGAAGCCCTGCACAGGCAGCTCTTCAAACTGTGGATTTGATCCATGGGGGGAATCCCAACTCCCTACTGAGCCAAGAAACAGTTCCTGTTCTGGGACAAGACCCTGAGCCCACCTGACCTGCTTTGAGCACAGATGGACCAATGTCCTCTGGAGGACCCTGCCCCCCTCAATTATCCTTCAGTTTTCATGTTTTTAGGAATCTCCTCACTATTCTGGTGCAGACAGAGCAGGGATATGGGACTCACATCTCCACACACTGCCTAGAAGAGAATCCAACCCTACACCAGTCAGAACATCCCTTTGGTGCTGTTTGCTTTCTGTGCTGCCTCCCCGAAATTTGGCTTATGAGCTTCTCAAAAATCAGTAATGCCATTTCTTAAGCTGGTGCAGCAACAAAAGACACACCTCTGTCCTCTCCCTGCTCTCCATTCTCCACTAAAGAACCTTTCTACATGACCTACCAACACTTCAGATGGGGAAAGGCCAGAGGATAAAGGCACCTGGGAAGTGCTGATGAGACCTCTCCTCACCCCCTCCCCATGTGGAGCACATGGAGAACAGATCCATATGGACAGGCTTCCAAAGATTCTCTGAAGAGCCAAAACCACATTTAAGGGGCCTCCCTGCTCCAATCCAACCTCTCATTTGTTCCATTTAGGAAGGTTAAAACACTCTCCACCCCACCACTGACACTCTCAGTCAATGACGGCGCAGCCACCGCTACACAGAACTGAACTTGGTGGGATTCTCCCAATAAAAGCACAGCAAATCCCTCATTCCGTAGTTACAGTCACTGAACAACAGCCAAGTGAGTTCTAACCATGAACAGCCAAACCCTCTTGTAATTAAACTGATGGATAAAACACGACTCCCATGATGCACACGAGGAAACAGCGCTTTTAACTTTTTTTTTCTCCTTGCAGACAGTTTATGCCAACTGAAACTGTCCTGTCACTGGAAAACACTTGCACTGACCCTACCTGGGATGAAAACAGACTATCCAAGGGCAGCATATCCACCCTCTGCAGAATCAAGTCACCATCACAGAATCATGGAATATCCTGAGCTGGAAGGGATCCATAGGGCTCAAGTCCAGCTCCTGGCCCTGCACAGACACCCCAACAATCCCACCCTGTGCCTGAGAGTGTTGTCCAAACACTTCTTGAGCTCTGGCAGCCTTGGGGCCATGACCACTGCCCTGGGGAGCCTGTTCAGTGCCCAACCACCCTCTGGGAGAAGAACCTTTTCCTGATATCCACCCCAAACGCCCCGACACAGCTCCAGTTGCTCCCTCAGGTCCTGTCACCTCTCACACAGAGCTCAGTGCATGACACAATTAACTAACAATTTTTTGCAGCAATTAGGCTTCAAATTAAGGCTCAGTTCTGACTGTTTGTCTTTGTGCATGTAGAGTTCCCACTCCCAATACAAATATGGAAGAGAAGGACTTTTCATGGGAGAGCAGCACTTGGAGAAAGTTTAGGGGCCAGTTTAGTTGACTACAAGAAGTGCCAGTGTAATGGAAATCTCCAGAGCAACATTCCGGGGTGAGATACCTGAGATAAAGTTTTATAAACGTCACTTCAACACCCCCCTGTTTGGGAGATTTAAAGCTCTGCTCTATCAACTATGTAAGAACCAGGATTTGGTGTCTGCATTCCTGGCAAACGCTTCAATGTTGGCAGAATATTCCCCCTTTTCCCATATTTAAGCACAGGATCAAACCATTGCAGCTTCTTCCTTTTAAGTGTTGCTTTGGGGAAAAAAAAAAAAAAAGGAATTGCCACGAAACCACAATTCAAGAAAATAAAACCCCAAAACCACACCAAGGCCTCCGACCTAAGTCCTCTTCCCGAACAGGGACAGTTTTCCTACGTAAGTGCCGTGATGGGAAGAAAAGCCCGGCTGAGCTGGCAGATGGTCATGATCCAACACCGGCACGGATGGATCCTGGAGGCAGGGGCTGCCAAATCCGTCGGGTCTGGCTGACATTCCTGCTCCTCTGCTCATCGTTAATGTTTTTGTGCACGGGGTGGATGGCCCTGGGAAGAGCAGCCAAACGCTCGTGTTTTCCAGCGAACTCGCACACAGCGGTTGGGTGGAAAAAATCTTCATCCTGGCTTGAGCTTGGGATTTAGAGGAGTATCCCAGGATGAAGGTGGGAAGCTCAGAGTTACTGCAGTGACCACTCCACCTCCCAACAGTTACACTCTGCAGCAAAAGAACAAACTTCGCTCCATCAGGCACAGACAGCAAGTGGTCAACAGGTCACAGGATGGAGCAAAATCTCCTTAGCTGGTGCTTCAAGGGATTTTTTTGTACGACAGAGATACAATCCCAGAGCAATCAAATGGCTTGGAAACAAGTCGTGGTTTAAGCAGGAGAATTTCCACTCCCCCAATAGGCAATACAAGTACCATGAACAAGCACTGCACCAGGAACAAAGCACTGACAGATCAAAACCCTTTAATAGATACATTTCAAGAGATGGTCAAACAGGTTATAACCTACATCATGTTAGACTGTGTATTACTACAGCAAGTAGTTCCTCACCTTCCATAATGTCCTTATGCAGAGCTGGATTCAGCACAGAGAGTCACTAAAACTTCGCTGCAATTGCTTGAAATGACCCCGATGTTCTGAGGGCTGGAGCCTCTCCACTCTGGAGAGCAGGGTGGGAGAGCTGGGAGAGCTGGGGGTGCTCAGCTGGAGAAGAGAAGGCTCCAGGGAGACCTTACAGCCCCTTCCAGTGCCTAAAGGGGCTCCAAGAGAGCTGGAGAGGGACTTGGGAGAAGGGCCTAGAGGGACAGGCTGAGGGGAAATGGCTTCCCACTGTTGGAGGGCAGGGTTAGATGGGATATTGGGAAGGAATTCTTCCCTGTGAGGGTGGGGAGGTCCTGGCCCAGGTTGTCCAGAGAAGTTGTGGCTGCCCCATCCTTGGAAGGGGCCAGGTTGGATGGGGCTTGGAGCAAACTGGTCTAGTGGAAGGTGTCCCTGCCCATGGCAGAGGGTGGAACTTGAATGAGCTCTAAGGTCTCTTCCAACCAAAGCAGTCTGGAATTCCATGATAATACATTCTTTGAGAGATGACAACATCTGCAGCACCATGTTTGTCTTTTTTTTCTCCTCACAGTCTCCAAAGCTGTTGACCACTCGTGTCTCACCTGCCCTGAAACCCCTGGTTTCAGAAAACACAACTCTTCCATTTCCAAAACCAGACAAACATCCACATGTTTCAGTGCTCTGCAGAACACGAGGGTAAATTCCTGCCTTCAGAGCATCTCCCTCTGATTTTAGCTCATCCAGCATGGAAGCTGTACAGAGTCACTCCTCAACCAGGGCTTCACATGTTCCCCAGAGGAACACGGACTGGGGGCTTTTTGGCCAGGAGCAGGTTGCCTTGGGAACACTGATGTTCCAAATGACACAACACACTAACCAGTACTACTGTTGAAGACATAACTTCCTTACACAAAACCATCCCTGCAGGAGAACAAGCTCTTAGCGCCGCTGTTGCTCCCTGACAGCTCTCGTGGCACTCGGAGGCTCCTGCTGGAGCTGTGACTCCCCAGTTTTAGAGCTGGTGATGACAGGTTGGTATCACTTGAGCTACAGCTCTTGCTGTCACACTGCTGCTTCAGGGGGTGGAGCTGTGGACCCTCAGCCTGAGGGCAGATGGGAAGCAACCCAGAATCCCAGAACATTCTGAGCTGGAAGGGATCCACAAGGATCATCGAGTCTGGCTCATAGTGAATGGCCCATACAGGGATCAAACCCTCAACCCGGGTGTTATCAGCACCACACTCTGACCAACTGAGCCCCCATCAAAGCCTGGGGAGCTCTTGTGGAAGAGAAGCATCTCCAACTCAGTATCACCTCAGCTGAACCAGGAGGCCCTGCCCAGATAGAAGCGAAACGTTGCCCGTTGGCAAGAGACTCCCTCGACAGGCACCTTCACCAGCTTCCACCCCCTTCTCACCAACCATCACCCTCTAATCCAGGGAGAGGGATCTGGGCTTGGCCACTCTCCAGCCCCTGGAGGAGGCCTCTCAAGGTCCCTTCAAAACTGTAGGGTTTTTTCCTTCTTTTTTTGAATATAATGATTCGACGTGGGGCCATAAATGTTTGGAAAAGAAGTTTCAACTTCCTATTGCATTCTTGGATAGCCCAAAAAATGCTCATAAAAAAAAAAAAAAAAAAAAAGAAAGAAGCATTCACTGCTTGCTCTGGTCTTGATCCAAGTTTTCCTGCAGTTTGTCACCAAAATTAATGCCACAAACCGAAAGGCAGGAGAAAGTGTCCCTCCCGTAACGCCTCCCCATCTGGAACCTCTTAGCAGAGGCTCAGAGCCCTGATGTATATTTGACACACAGAGTTTTTCCTGCTTTTCCCAGGAGAAATATGTGTAATGAAGAAAAACAAAAACACGTTAGCAGCAACCAAAACATACCACTGAAACCCGAGCCCCGCCTTGGCTCCTGCCCTGCTCTCCTTCCTCTCAGACCTCAGCCACTTTCTGCTGCTTACGGCCAAAAAACAACACCCAGCCGCCCTCCCCTCCAAAAAATAAAACCCAATAAAATCAGAGCTCTGCCCCTAAATCAACACAATCAGACCCACGTTTGTTTTCTGCCACGTAAAACATGGTACGAAGGAGGACGAGGTTAAACGGGAATACACACGTCTCCAGCCCTTCCCTGCTTTTCTGGGGGATTATATAAATAATCTGCAACTCTTCTTGACGCAATTCCAGAATTTCAAGCGCTATTGAGCAGCAGCATCAAGTTTCTGTGCCTCATCCACAGTTCAGAGGACTCACTCACACCACAGCAGCGCTGCCGGGCTCGTGTTTTCCAGCAGTGCAACATTCCAGTAGCCGTAGGCAGCTTTCGGATGTCCAAAGGATCCCTAAAAAAATCTCTTCCCCCTATTTGCACGCTTAAAAATGCTTATTAGGAAGTATTGGAATCAAAGAATCACAGGATCATTGAGGTGGGAAAAACCCTCCAAGGTCAACGAGTCCACCCTGTGCCCAATCCCCACCTTGTCCCCCAGCCCAGAGCACTGAGTGCCACGTCCAGTCATTCCTTGGACACCTCCAGGGGAGGGGACTCCACCACCTCCCTGGGCAGCCCCTTGCAGTGCCTGACAGTCCTTTCCATGAAGAAATTCCTCGTGATGTCCAACCTGAACCTCCCCCGGCACAGCCTGAGGCTGTTTCCTCTCATCCCTTGTTCCCTGGGAGCAGAGCCAACCCTCTCCCCCGGTTCCCCCCTCCTGTCAGGAAGTTGCAGAGATTGAGAAGGTCCCCCCTGAACCTCCTTTTCTCCAGGCTGAGCCCCCCCAGCTCCCTCAGCTGCTCCTCACACAACTGACTTTCCACAACACCTGCAGGAACCAGACTGATGTGGAGCACTGAAAAAATTATTATCTCATTGGATCATAATAAATCTCATTGAAAAAACTTAATTCGCCTATCAGGGCCCAGAATATTTGATAAGTGCCAAGAAAAAGAACAGCTGACACTGGTTATTTTTAGGGAGCAAAAAGTCTCAAAAATCAACATTTTCCTGTCAGGTATTTCTCTTAGGAGAGGATGCAAGTGATTAAAGTCTATTTTCAGTAAAAGAGGACAATCCCACAGGTCCCACCTGTCACCTTCCCAGAGGGATTCAATGTGGGTTTCCTTGGGGTCATGATGGAGACTAAACTGTAAACTTGCACAGGTTACTCAGTTGGGGGTAAATCTGACACCAGAGAAAGGAGCAGCTGCAGCAGGAACAGCCGATGCCCCGCGGCACGAGACGGGCACAGCCCTGGAATTCCGTCTGTCAGGAGAGAGGGCTGCAGGCAGGGAAGGAGCTTTCACTTCCAGGGCCACCCTGCCAAAACCACCTCTTTAGCTTTGTGCAATGTTCTTCTCTACTGCCAAGGCCGGGATTTCTGAGAACAGCTTTGGGTTCCTAAAGGCAAGAAAATCCAGCAGAGAAAGAAAGCCCTGAATTAATGAAACGAAGGGAAACGTGGGGAGATTTTATATTCCAACTTTCCACGCCGCAGAAAACACTGTCAAAGCCAACACAGGGATTTTTCCGTCGTCCACCTTTTCCCAGGCTGGCTTTGTAAAACACCAAGTGGTTGCGATGGTGTGTTGGGAGCATCTTCTCCAGCTTTTTGGAAAGGGAAGGAGTCCAACCAAGCCATCTGTTGGTGTGCCAGCACGGACGTGTTTGCATTCCAAGGATGCAGAGCCCTCGCTGCTCCTTCTCCCTGCATGAAGACGAGCAGCAGCTCTTCATCATCCACCTTGGCCAAGCAAGAGAGATCATAAAGTGGGGACTGGAAAGCCCCTTGGTTCAAGCCCAGGGGTTTCCATGCAAATATTAAGAAATGTAGTTTGAGGTTGTATCTTCCATTAAGGTGCAGGATTTTTTAGCAACACTTCAAGTGCTAATTTGTGCAGTCACCATACACATCCCATATCTCTGCAAGGCTTCAAGGAGCAAAGGGCCTGCCCAAACCCCTCCACTTGGCATTGATTGACCCCAAATGGAGCAAAGCAGAGGAAAGAATGCAAGCCCAATTTTTAGAGCAGGATCTGAGCTCCACTCAACCTCCTCCTGGGATCTCCCCCCACCAGTTGCAATATGTCTTCCAAATTTCATGGCACTGACCCTGAGGTGCTCCCAGATGTGAGGAGAGCAGGGAAGGGAAGCAGAAGGAAGATGCTGTGTCACTGAGGACACCTAAGAACAAATTAACCCTCCAAAGGCATTTAACAGCATTTAACTTTGCCACCTCCTGAAGAACACAGGACAGTGTATGTGCAGCAACACATTTCAAGTGCAAGATACTCCACAGAAGGGGTGTGATGGAGGGAGAGCCGGGAGCTGCTCCCAGCAGGCGGGCGCTGCTCCATTGGCTGCACTGGGAGCTGTGCAGGAGTTTCTGCTGCGACACTCGGCACAGTGACAGGGGAGAAATGCAGCAGATCCACTTGGAAAATTCCCAGGGGCATTGCCTGCCTGAGCAAAGGCAAACCAGGCTTCGTTATCCAATTAATTTCAAAGCTTTGTGAGAGTACACGCTCCTTAAATTCCCTCTCCTCTGTTTCCCTGAAACGGTGCTTTCCACTCCACAGATATTCACAGAATCACACCTAGTATATTATACCAGCTTTTCTGTTCCCTCACCCCCACCCAGCCTGACAAACCCTCCCTGATCACCCTCTACCCTGACCACACTCAGCTGACATGTTCCCTCTCCATCATGGAGCAACTAAACAAAGGGTTTACAACTCCCCTCGTAGAAACCCGAAAGCTTTACAACAGTAAAATCCAGACCAGCATTTCTTCATTCAGCCTTTGAACAATCACCACAGTCTGTTTAAGCCTTTTGGTAACTCTTCTGTAACTAAATATACAGCACATAAAGTATAATCACAAGCTGTTGTCGGTATCAAAGGAGTTGCGATGGGACACAGAGGGAGGTGGGAAATTTTGTAGCCAAATGTAACAGTATCTTTAACCAGCCGAACCGGAATAGCTGGAAAACCCAGCCAGGATTTCAGTACGACTCCTCTGCCAGGCTGAGACAAACTCAAGGACAAATTCACAGTGTGTTTTCTGAATTTAGGAAGAGATTCATCAGTTGAACCCAACGGGAGAAAAGGATCTTTACGCAGAGGAGCCCAGGGACGTGAAAAGGAAGGGGGAAAACAAGCACTCCCTGTGCTGAGCAGTGATACATAATTTATAGCCGAAATAAAACCACATTCCCAGCTTTTATTGGGAAGTGAGCAGTGACCTGACACACAGCAGCACATCAGAATGAAGAGGGGGTCAGCACTAATGACACTTGGTTTGTAGAAACGAACTGAGAACCAGCAATTATTTGCAAGGAAAGGAGCTGTTGGCGCTCCGGCACTTGCTCCAGGATGGAGGATGGAACGCCGGAGCGTTCCTGCCTGCAGGACCGAGGGCAGAACCATGCCCAAAGGCACAACTTCAGCTCTCCAGCCATGACAAACATCAGCCTTGACTGACACAGAGCTTCCTGAGGGTCAATGAGACTGCACAACGACTGAGCCAACAGGGAATTTTTGTGTTCTCGATAAAGAACAACAGACAAATTCACATCCAAACCCACAGTTTTGATGCCTTGGATCTCCCTTCACGAGGCAGAGCTACAGAGATCATGGTTTCCATGATTTTAATCCAACTCGTGTGTGTGTAGGAATCAGACTGGGAGGTGTCTGAGATCCAGATCTCACTTTCTCCATTAACCACTTCCAAAGCCTTTATTCCACACGTGGAGCTATAAAGTCCCTGCTGTCAGACAACAATCTCATCATACACCATCCAAATCTGAGGCTGCTGAGAAAGTCAAGGACACCATCGCTCCCGTGGTCATTGTAGAGTCTAAATATCTCCACAAATATCACCTGGAGGGATTTGGAAAGATTTTATGGGGATAGGGCTGAAAGATCCCTCCCTTAAACAATTTAGTACCCGTCACCCTGAAAGTGGGGTTGAAGGAAGGGGCCCAGCCACTCTGGTTGCCTTTGGGATGATAAGAAGGTTTAAATAATAAATTCACATGATTCTGTTTCCTTTTTGCACTACAAAATGCAGGCAGGATGTAGCAGGAATTGCTGCAGTGCATCTGTTTATCCCAGTGGGAAAGATGGGGATGCTGCTCCTGCTGGTTCACTCACAGCAGCTTTATAACCCCCCCAAAAAAACCCATCAGTGGGAGCTAAGGAGGGGTTTGTTTGCCTCTTTAAAGCAAAGGTATTAAATGTATTTCTTCACTGACCTTAATCAGCAAGTGAAACACTCCATTCAAAAATGAAACTCGTGTGCAAACAGCATTTCTCCTCCAGACAGCTCTGCCTGCAGCTCAGGAGAGTGGCAAAGGAAACCAAACCACTGACAAAAAGGAAACCACAGAAAGAAACCTTTCTTTCTCTTGCTGAGCCTCATCCTCTTGTTTATAACTCCCAAGGAAAACAGCAGCACGATTGTCCTACCTCGTGCTGGCCAGATTTCAGCAGGAAGGCTTCGGTCACCCGGCTCCGGCATCCAATTCCCAAGGCCTTACCCCGCTCATCTCCTTTTCACTGCTCCTGCTCCCCTTGGATGACATCCAGGACCAGGGGAGCTACTGAAAACTCACCAGGTTAAAGTTACTGTAAGAATTAAAACCCAGGTGGAAATTGAAAGAAGGTAGGAAAAAAAAAAAAATCCCACAATATTGGGGACTGTACAAAAAAAGAGGGGGAAAAAAAGGAGGGAATTGGTGCTAATGAGCTCCAAAATCAAAGTTTGACAAGTGATGCTGAACAACATTACCTTAAGAGGTTCCCACCTATACTCTGCTGCTCCCTGGGATGCAGAACAAATACATGGGGGATCCTATTTCCAACTGGATCAAGATCCTGGGACGCAGCACACAAATATATGGAGGATCCTATTCCCAACAGGATCAAGATCCTGAACCAGCCTAAAAACATTACTGCATTTGCAATTCTTCCAGTGCCACTTTAGAAAACAAACACATCAAAGATAACTCAGGTGAGAGGTAGAAAGAGGTGGGGAAATATGTCCATGGAATTATCCACACATTTAGGTCCTGACTCACAGAATTTCACCTTCCTCATCCTCTTTAGCCTGGCCCTGGCACCGCCCCAGCAAGATGCACAAAATTAAACTGAGCTGATTCAATGGCAAGGAAGAAAATAGGAGCAAAAAATAAACCACCACAACTTCTCCTGAAGACTCTCTGAGCAGTGGAAGTGCCCTGCCCCAGTGGCATCCTGGGCCATAGGAATTGGGCTCCTAAGAAATTCAAGTGTGGATCTGGCAATTGGAGGATGAAGTCAAATCAATTGTGGTTTGAATCAAGTCAAACAAATGGGAATCCTCCCAACCCAACCCATTCCTTGGTTCCATGAAACACAGTGTCTTCTTTCAAAGCATAAACTTAATAAATCCTCAAAGCATAAACCCGAACCTATCCTACTTTTTACTCAACAGTAAGTCCAAACCTATTTTCCAGTTGAAAGCTCGAACCTTAATTAAACTCTTTGGAAAAATTAGTGGTGAAGATCTTACGACGCGATAACCGTAAAGCAATTTAAAAATTACAGCCATTAAATCAAAATACAAACTTAGGGCTCCTTCAATATTTGCTTTTATGCCTTAAGCCAGGAGGTGAGACGTCCTAGTTATTCCAAAAGCTCCTCCCAGCTCCATTTCTCCCGCCGAACAGACGCAACTGATACATAAAAGCAGAAATATTTTGCTTACTCGTAATTGTGTCTTAATGAAGCTTTCACAGCACCAAAACCCCACCGAGGGCAGACCATCTAATGGCCCACAAGGGTTTTGCAGCCTAAATGGAAAGCAAAAAGCCTGAGTGTTCCTGGAGGTCCCGCTGCCGGGGCCGATGCCGCGGGAGCCTCGTCGAGAGCTCACAGATGTCTTTAAAAGCCCTGTGATCAATAAAGTGCAATTAAAAAACTTAGTCAAGGGGGGGCTGCTAATGTGGGGGTGATTAGGGAGGCGGTGAGCCACGCTAGGCTGAGCTTTAAAATCAGCCCCAGTGACAACCATTCAGATTTAGAGGTGCAGATATTAGGAGAATAAGGTATTTTTATTTAATATTTCTATATCTAGCGTATATATTGCTTTGATGTTTGTATATCTCATATGTTACACAGCGAGGTTTTTAATTAATCTGGTTCCTATTTATATTACGTATTTATTTGCTTTCAATATATCCAGTAGTTGGCAGTTTAGGAAACGTGTGTTTGTTGAAGGATAATGAGAGGGATCCCTGATCTACAAGGAAGCACGGCCAGTCCCACTGAACTAAGGCTGTTCCCATCCCCCCTGTGCCTCACTGCTCTGCTGAGAGGATGCACCAAAATTCAGAGTAACCCCAACTGATGTTCTTTACCATTGCAGGAAGAATGTGTCACTCAGTCCTCGCTCAGCCATAACTGCCTTGTCCATCAGACAGTGCACCAACTCACCCATCCAAGGGAGCATCCACTCTGTCCATAACCCGATAAATCCAATTATTAACCCCAGCAGAAACCCAGGCTAACACCAACATGTTGGGGGGTTTTTTTAAAAGCATGTTTTCTCTCAGCTTCGTTGAAATTATTTGGCTTTCCTGGAGCAGATGAAAACCAGATGTTGGAGAGAGGGAAGGGCCGCACGAGCCAGGAAGAAAAACCCGGGACATCACCAGGCAGGTCGCACCCACTCATTACCCACGTAATTCCCTTCTGCAGGACGTTATTTAGACTGCATCTCTGTTATTACAAATATTCCAGTTGGGATGTAATTCCAGAAGGCTCCGTTGTGTCCCCCACAGCCCAAAGCAGCACGCGAGGCCGAAGGCGCCAGCACCGTTTCCTTGTGCTGTGTGAGCACTTTGGGAAGCTCCGCTCCCATCTCCTGGCGTTAATGCCAAGATTACGCTCTGTAATCCCCCCTGGAGCAGCCCAAGCCCAGGATTAATCCAGGCTTAACAGCTCTTGGATGACCACTTGTTAGGCTGAGAACATGCAAGAAGCAAAGGACCTTGTGCCCACGGACAGTTTGGGAAATTCCACTGCAGAAAGGAAGGTGGATCCTCATCTGCACAAGCAGAGCAGCAGGACTTGGGTTATCCATCATTTTAAGTGGCCACACGATGCAAAAATGGGGAGTAAAAGTAAATTCTGGGTGAATTTAGACCAGACTGGCCATTTGCACGGGCAGCTGGAACGGCAGGTGAGCACCACAGGGAACTCTTACACAGATTTCACAAAGGACTCAGAAGCTCTGTGCTCTCGTCACAATTTTTTTCCCATTATTTCCCCATTTAATGCTAATCCAACACTTGTCCAATAGAATATTCAGATTGAAAGCAAACATCCAGTGGTAGTCAAGAGGATGCAGGAGCAGCTCCTTCCGTGCTTCCATTAGCAGGAAAAAAAGGAAGGAAAAGGGGGAAAACGAGCCTTGTGCTGTATTTGCTCCACAAATATCCCTGCCCAGCATCACATCCCCTGCCAGCACCGCTGGGAATTCCAGATCATCCTTATCCCAGCGCTGAGCAAATGCTGTTCCAAGGGATTCACCGGAATTCCTTTAAAATTGAATGAATCAATTAAGTAAATATAAATTTCACCTCCTAGTGACGTGCCCAAATACTGGAGCAGCATCTCCAGTTATCTGACATAACATACAACTAACACACCTCACCCTTCATTAACACATGCACTAATTAACATATTGCACAAATTGCCAGTGCTAAATACTCCCCCAAATAACTGAGGTGTCCATCCCAGCTGTGCTTTTCCAGAGCACAAAGGGTTTACTTGGTTTAGAGCTTGACGGTGAAGGTACAATAAAGCTTTTTACTTGATTAATTATTTGGGGGATTCTGCACAACACCAGCAATGCAGATTTTTCTCTACATATATGAATATAGATGTATTACTAATACATAAATTACTATAGGACATATTAATATATATTAATTTGGATTTTTATGTGTCACCACCAATGCAGATTTCTCTGAGTGTATATATACTATTATATTACTATTATACTACGTATATTAATACAGCACATATCTGTTATTTTAGACTTCTATATGACACCTGCAATACACACTTGTTTGGGCATAAGTATATAATTATATTAATATTGCATTACATATATTATTAGAGGAGATATTATTTTATGTATGACTTCAGACTTTTATGTGACACTTGCAATGCAGATTAATGTGTGTATATACATAAAATTACATTACAAATATATTATTATATTACATATATTTGGACTTTTATGTGACACTTGCAATGCAGATTTGTGTGTGTATTCATAGGATTAATAACATATTACATACATTATTATTATTATTATAGCAGATATTAACATTTATTATCATTATAGGAGACATTATTTTTATTATTATGTATTTATTATTTTTTACTTTTATGTGACACCTGCAATGCAGAGTTGTGTGTGCATTCATATAATATATGTAATATAATATTAATTATTAGAGCAGATATTGACATTATTATTATTATTATTATTATTATTATTATTATTATTGGAGACATTATACACATTTATTATTTTGGACTTTTACCTGGCACCTGGCAATGCAGATTTGTGTGTGTATTCAAAGAATTACCATCATCATCATCATCATCATTATTACAATATATTAATATTACAGACTAGTTATTATTATTGTTTATTATGACTATTTAAAACTTTTATAGGACACTTGCAATGCATATTTGTGTGTGTATTATTGCTGTTATTATTGGATATATTATTAATATTGTTGTGTTATTATTAGTATTAGTATTAGTAGTAGTAGTATTAGTATTATATAATTTAGGACTTGGTTCTGCCCCCTGCAATGCCCATTTCTGTGTGTTCTTTTGTATGAAATTTCCCCAAACTCACCAAACTCCACCCCAGGTTTTCCTCCAGCTGCTCTTTGGAGGACTGAAACTGAATTCCTCATTATGGTTCTCCCTGGAATATACATCCCGGTGCCATCACAGTGCCCACAGAGAGCAGAGGAAAGCAGAGAGGTTTTTCCAGGTTGACTGTCTGCATCCATCCCTTCCCAGTTAACAGCTCCAGCAGTGAGGTGGTACAGAGGGAACAGATGGATCGGGAATGCGACGGCTCAGGGAGCGAGCGCCGGAACACCAACAAACCCCGTGGCTGGGCCTGGCACCGCGCCGGGATTGGATCACCGCGAATCCCGGCCTGAGGAAAGCTCAGCGTGAATTCCCTGACTAAGGTAAAAAAGCCTGGCTCAAATTTATGGACTGCTGGCAAAGTTACCTCTGTCCCGGAGGCCTCCAAATACCAGGAACACTCTGGCCCAGAAACGCCGAGTTCAGCCCAATAACTCACACACATTCCTCAAGCCTCGCCAGCCCCCGGCCGGAGCCCGGGACACAAACTCCAACACTTCCAACTCCACGCTTTGCAGAGCCTTAAACTAAACCATAAAAGCGTATTCCCAGCGTTTGTGAAGTTCCCTTCGGATGAAGAAGTGGATACACGCCTTGTAGAGATGGTTGTTTTAAGGAGGCAACCCTAAATCTCTGGTTCAGCACAGCCCACTCCACAAAAAAACTATGGAATTTTCTGCTCTTAAGGACAATCCCCTTAATCAAAGGATAATTCAACTTCCCAGGGATATCTGCAAGATAGAAGAAGAAAACCCTCAGTCAAACTTCCCACAAGAGGTTCAGCCCCACCTCTCACAGCTCCCAGCCTGCATTAGAATATCTGGAATTCCCAGAAATCGGTAATTCCTCAAAAAAAGATTTCATGTTATTAAATCTGTTTTGTCTATTTTTCATTTGTTTCTCCCTGTATTTCTTTCTTGTTTATTCTCCAAGCACATCAGATGCTTCGCTGAAGTCCGGAGAGATCAGATCTGCTCTGCTTTGGAATATTCGGGATACAGCTCCTACCTGACCCACCACACTAAACCTTTGCTCTCCAAACCTGTCGTTTCTCCCCAAAAATTCCAATTTCTTCGACAACAAAGCAAATCAAAGTATAAACATTTTGCCTTTCTCTGGGATGTGAGCATTTCATCCACATGCTTTCATTCTCCTTTGCTCTCCCTCCTCAGCCAAGATTTTTCTCCCGATTAAAAACCGTAAGTAAATCTGCCTGTTTAGGGACAATCGGTAAATCTTTGATCTCAACCACCAAGTCAGGGCACAGGAATCCCATTCCTTTGTTCTTCCTTCCTCCTACCAAACAAGGATAGTGCAGATCTGGACAACGCTGGCAAAAAAATTTAGATTTTTTTTTTAACTGCATTATGGCCAGAAATTGCTGAACTTTCCCTTTTTAGATATATATATATTTTTTTTAGCTATTAATAATGGTTTCCATAAGAGCCAATGACCCTGATTGGTCTTGTGCTGTGCTAAATTCGTAATTATTTTGAATCTCACTCAATATTGTCCCATCTTTCCCCTATTCTGGCTTTCCTTCCAGGCACGTTGACCCCACAAACCTCCATCCAGCTGGAGATGACTTTGATTTAGGAGATCCCTGAGCTCCAGATGCCTGCAAGTGGTGGGGCTGGCAGGGAAGCCTCCCCCTGCCCAATGTCCTGGCAGGGATGGGATGAGGTGGATCCTTCATCCAGCACAGCCATCCCTGTGGGCAAAGCAGGAGGACCTCACTCCCCAGGGCTCTTCTCTCCAACACAAGTGGTGCTTCCCGACACCACGGGGCTTCCCGGGAGCGAACAGCAACGGGGGGACACCAATCACCCCGGCAGAGAACGCTTTGGTTGCTCATGCTGATGCAAAATCGACATAATTTGGGTTTTATGCTTTTTACGTCTCAAAATAAGCGATCTGCAAAACGTCCCCACTGCTTTAAACTCTTCAGGTTCCGCCTGTCCTTTCATCTTCCCTCTGCCCGTGAGAGCCCAAATCCCCAATCCCTGTGACAAAGCCACAGGCTCAACTGTCTGGCAGGACGTTTATCCTCATCCATCTTAATTAAGCTCAGAAAAGCGAGTCCAGGTCTGGTGGTGCCGTTAGGGCGGATCCTTTCGGCAAACACGGCAAACAATGATTTTATTTGCCAACTTGTGCAACTGTGGGCTTTGGGGAGGATGAGCTTTGACTTAACCTCTATAGAATATTTAACCTTGGAGGGTGAACCAATAGGGGCAGCTCTGCCTCCTCACGTTGCCTCCCTTCTTCTCTCCACTGATTCCTGTTGAATTTGGCAAAGCCACTGGGTCAAAGCAGCAGGTTAAACTTGTTTGTGCCTGGTAATCACTGGGACCACAAAGAAAACGCTGCAGCAGAGGTGGGAAATAAGATGCACACATTGCACCACTGCAGGGCTTGGTTATCACAGAATTACAGAAAAGACCTGGAAAAGACCTCTGGGGTCATCAAGTCCAACCTATGATCCAACACCACCATGTGCTGGAGCAGGGAGGGGGGACCAGATGATCCACTGTGGTCTCTTTCGTAATTAACCACATTTTCTCTGTCTCTCCACTGTATAAAATAAGTGACAACAACAATTTTTCTGTTATAAATAGCAATTTCAGTGCTATAAATAAGGAGGGGGCACCTCTCCCACTCGGAGACACAGAGGGCAGAGTCAGAAAATTTCTTTTGCTCCCTTGGGAAACAATTTGTTCGAATTCTGGAGCTCAATAAGCCACTGACACCTTGTCATGGAGCAGCCAGGAGAGGGATTTGCTCCTGGGGCAGAGTAGTTCAGGGGACAGCACTCAGGGTTTGTGCCTGGAAAATCCACAGGCACAGCAGGAACCATTAAAAAGCCCAAATTTGCCAACTGCCCCCCCCTCCCCCCCCGGAGCTGAGTGTAGTCCCAGTCCAACAAAGGCTCCTTGTTCTCAGGCCCTTCTGTTCCCCACCAAGGGTGATCAGGCTGCAGCACAGCACCCACCTGGCACCCCCCCAGCACCCAACCCACCGTGTCAAATCCGATACAGGCTCCCCAGCCACGAAAAAATTCAAAAACGTCTCAGTAAATGATCCTGGAAACCAAAAAAAACCTGTATTTTGACTGGAAGAAGGGAAGGGGGGGGGAAGAAACAAAATCCCTGCTACAGCATTAACTTCTCATTCCGTGACTAGAAAAACATGGTGCTGTACTAACATTGGGGATAAAAAGTCCTTGTCTGGGTTATTAAATCCTCACTGCACAGTAACAGCACAATCTCTGAGCAAAAACATTATTTATCAGTGTTACATTATCATTACAGTGTTTGATAAACTTACTGAGAGATGGATTTGAGAGAGAAAAATAAGGATTCAGAAAACCGTCCCTTCCTTCATGGTTGATTCAATGTGCAGCCTGATATTCAAGTTTTACCTAAAAAGCTGACTACAAACCCAAATAAAAGATACACTGGGGCAACAGGACAGTGAAAGACATTAAAAAAATGTTTTAAAGAAAGTAAATTGTTCTCTAATACCACAGAATGCTGAGCATCATCTGGGTTTGCATGAACACTTGGTCCCTGTGGGTCATCGTTGGGATTACACTGTATAGATACATAAATATTTATAGAGCCTGGATAGCCAGAGATCCTGATACTTAAGGGGCCATAAAGTCTGGATATCTTGTAAGGTGAGTGCTCCACCCAAGCAAGGGCAGGGTTTATTTAGCATTTCCCTCCTGGAAACAAAATAGATGCTAATTCTTAAGGGTGGAGAAAAAGCAGCTTCGTAAAAACCTGCTTTAATAACAAATCCATCTCAGGGAAGAAAAAACAGTTTGTGTCATTGAAGAGCAACACTCTGGACTTTGGAGTACAGAAATATTTGCTGAAGAGAGCAAATAATGAAAAATAATATTAAACTCAGCCACTGATACAGCCCATCTGGCTGTGGCAGGGAGAGTCTGAAGGGAAAATATTGAATAATTCAGCGTCAGAGAAAGGGATGAACAAGTCGCTGTTTGATACAGAGCCTGAAAGTGTCAAATCTCCCCAGCTGAAGAATAACAGCATTTTGCAGGCGCTGGGGAAAAGCAGTTGGTGCCTGAGCCTTGCTGTGGGAGCCCTTTGTGTCACTGCCTGCACGAATTCTTCCCACATTAGGCATCAGCTGGATAATCTCCCTCCCAAACCTCTCCAGCCACTGGGGAGGGAAGAATGCAACGGGAAAAACTCCTGGTTGCTGCACCAACACCTACCCCAAACTCAAAGGGGAGAGCGAGGAGAACAGCAGGTGTTAGAGGTTAAAAATAATCAAAAGGAGTCACGAGCAGAAGAATAAATCTTCCCTCTCCCCTTCATACAAATCCATTTTTTTGGATATTAAACCTCCAAAGCCACAGGATACAACCTAATGACTTAAAGAATCGGTGTATTGGAAACTGAACATTGTGACTGAGTCACAGAACCTATTTCTTTTGTAAAGGCCATTTTAATGGAATTTGGTTATCTCCCATTAATACTGTTCTAAGTGGGGGGTAAAAATGTGAATCGACTGAAATTTTTTATCTCCCATTAATACTGTTTCAAGTAGGAACAGGATTAAAAGGGAATATACTCAAAGTTTACAGCCCATTAATGCTGTTCCAGGTAAAAATATGAATATGAACCACTTGCAAATGTCTTTTCTCACAGGCAACAGCACCTTAATTCCTATATGAAGAGAGTATCCCCTTCTCCTGGCTCCATGGGAGTTAAGAGGGTGGAATCTGCCAGTGGAGTTGGTCCTATCTGGGATAACCAGGCGCAGGAGAAGCAGCAGAGGATGCTGCACACTGAGCTTTGGCATCTCTGTGTTGTCCAGTGCCACCAGAATACACTGGAAGTCCAGGACACGCCTGATCCTTCCAGTTAATTGATTTTTTTAACTCCTCTCAATGGCTCTTTGTCTGGCTCTGGAAACATTCAGCAGCATCCACTGCAATCCCGGCAGCGCGGGGCCGTTCCCATCCCACCTCTCAGGGGCCGGAGCTCCAGCTGCTGCTGCCAGAGCTGGATTCAGCTGGAAGAGGCTGGGCACGACCACAACGTCCTAGAGAATAACATTCAGTCCCTTTGAGGTGCTGCCTACATTCTCCTCTAACATCCCGAGAACCAGGATTAAAGAAATAAGAACAAACAAGGGCTTTTATTCCTCTGCCCTTCCAGGTTGCAGCCCCGACTTCCCCGCGCGAGCTGAACACGCGGATTGCACAACACCACTCCAGAAATCCAAAAGCAATTCCAGCTGCTGCTCCCAAGGTTCCCGTGCAAACCACCACCCACTGGGAACACAGAGAGCGGTGCTGTCTCTAAAAAAACCTGGCTGCAGTTTTTCCAAAGCAATTCAAGCAATCAATTCCCTTTTTTTTTTCCGGCAGAGATGCTGCAGACGCACGTCAGCAGTGAAGGGCAGGGGCAGCTCCCTCGGCCTGTCGGCTGTTTGGCTGTTTAATTTTATTTTTAGAGCAACTGAGAGATGTGAGTGGGATGTTTGCAGAGGTAAATAACCAGCTGCTCAGGGAACACGCTCGGCATGTGGAGCTGCCGTGGCTGCACCCCCGGGAAAAACGAGATGTTGAGAAAGGGACAGATGATAAAACAACCTGGATAAAACAATGCTTTACATCAAGGCTCATCCCAGACCTGCCCAGTGACCTTTGGGCACACCTGAGCCAGGGAGAAATTTCCTACTTCTGAATTTTTGCTGAGAATTGAAAGAAAAAAAAATTACCAAGATGTAATAAATGAAGTTGCTTTCTGAGCTCCCCAGGAAAGCTGAAGTGTGGCCCAGGAGGATGGAGGAGGATGCTCATGGGCTGCACTGGTGCAGAGGGACACACCCACATCTCACTCCTAAGGGTTACAGTCTAGGCAAACAGCTGGGATTCCAATATAAAGTTCATCTGGATGTTTCTAACTAATCTAATTAAAGAGGAAAAAAAAAGAGTCTTCAAACACTGTCCTAAGTCCACATCAACGAATTCCCTGCTTATAGAGCAAAATATCCCTGCGGCTAAATCACTGTTCTTCAGGAGAGCACTGCTTGAATCATGGAATCCTTTGGATTGAAAGGGATGTTCAAAGGTCCTCTCATTTAACTGCCCTACCATGGGCAGTGACACCTTCCCCTAGACCAGGTTGTTCAACCTCTCCAACCTGACCTTGAACACTTCCAGGGATGGGCATTCCCATCTCTTCCAGTGTGAAGAAATTGTCCCCAACATCCAACCTAAACCTCCCTTGGCACAACCTGATGCCATTTCCTCTCCTCCTGTCCTTGTTCCCTGGGAGCAGAGCCCGACCCCCACCAGGCTCCACCCAGCTGTCAGGGAGTTGGAGAGAGCAAGAAGGTCCCTCCTGAGCCTCCTTTTCTCCAGGCTGAGCCCCCCCAGCTCCCTCAGCTGCTCCTGGTGCTCCAGACCCTTCCCCAGCTCCATTCCCTTCTCTGGACACACTCCAGGCCCTCATGGGCTTTGTAAGAAAATAGGGAAAAGTGGAAAAAAATATCACCTATTTTTAAACCAATTTGAACCTTGTTACTGGAAACATAAGTGTGATATTTAAGGAATATAACTTATGACAAATAATATATAAATACATAAATATTTTATAATAACATTTATCACCCAAAAAAGCATATTGCAACCATATCCACTATTCCAACCACAGTGCTCCAATTCAAGGAGCATCATTAGAAAAAGAATTTTCCTATTAAACCCCAGTGTAGGAAAAAGAAAATCCGTAGGATTTACATCAAATGGACTTTAGAAGGACACACTTGGTCTCAGTACATGTCTCAAACCACGTGCAACTATGGATGATGTCACCGTGTTTAGATGGCAGTAGCAGCTTGTCTTGACAGCCAGTCCCAAAAGTCTAATTTGGAAAAGGCTCACAGGAATCTCATGGAAAAAAAAAAAGAAATCCCAAACAATAGCCTGAAGCTGTTCAAAAAAGGTAAATTAGGAAAACAGCAAAGCTGCAGAAAAAAATAAATCACTCTCAGTTTTGCTCCACTTCCGTGTGAGCACAACAGCAATGGCATTCCCAGGAACAGGAGGTTCTTGTCCTACCACAGACACTTTGAAAGCAGGGAAAGAGATTAACAGGTCCAAGGAAGCTCTTAGTTGCCCCATGTCCTAAATCAGGAGTTGCAGCATAAAGATGTCGCTGCCTCCTGAAAGACAAACCTGAGCTGAATATAATCTAATCTTTGATATGTGGAGGAAAAACAAAGGGATCAAAGAAAGTGTCTGGAAGAGAGGAGGAGAATGAAGGGAAAGAGGAAAAAAAAATTAAAATACACAAGTTTGGCCTTTAAGCTTCCAGAGAAAAGAAAAATTTCAATCCCAAATCATGAGGTCAAATCCGCAAATGGTTTGCAGGGTAATGCGACCCAAAGCTCTGCCCTGAAGAGCTCTTCCTTAAGGAATTTTAGGAAGGGAAGGAAAAGCAGAAGTATGCCCACTTTATCTTCCAGCCTGCCTGATTTGTAACTCTTTGGGATGGTGCTGGCAGAGCAGAAGGAATTCTGGATTACCCTCACTTTCTCCAAGAGCCCTGGAAGCAGCAGAAGCCCCAGAGCAGCCATCCAGCTGCCGGAGTGAAGGAATGCAAACTTCTGTTCCAACAGCAAAGAAAAGAACAGATACGATTCAGATCTTTTTTTCCTTAAAAACAGCTGTGGATCTTGTGACAGTAAAACAAAGAGGCTGAGTGGGTGAGTGCACTGAGTGCACCCCTGCCCTCCACCTCATCCCAACACACCAACCCGCCAGGCTGGAGGGGCTTGGAGCAACCTTGTCTGGTGGAAAGGGAACTGAGAAGAGAAGCTACAGAGGTGCTGTTCAAAGGAAAAGAAGATGAAAAATTAAGAAGAAATTCTTCCCTGTGAGGGTGGTGAGGCCATGGCACAGGTTGCCCAGAGAAGCTGTGGCTGCCCCATCCCTGGAAGTGTCCAAGGCCAGGTTGGACAGGGCTTGGAGCAACCTGGGCTAGCGGAAGGTGTCCCTGCCCATGGCAGGGGGTGGAATGAGATCATCTTTAAGGTCCTTCGAACCCAGGTCATTCTACGATTCTAAGTAACCTCCAGCAGAAGAGTGGTCCCTTCCAACACAAACCACTCTGTAATTCATTCTGTGAACAGTCCCCAGAAGAAGTGAGAGGTCACCTCCAAAGCAGCGTTACCAGTGAACCATTTGTGTTGCCACTCTCAACCCAAGTGGACAACCTATTCCTGAAAAAAGCAGAATCTAAGCAAAAAAAACAATTCTCCAAACTTCCTTCTACCTCCTCTTTCATGGAGATCTCCTTCTCCACCTCTGCAAATCTAACCTAGACAGAGATGCTGCCTCTGATACTGTTGAAGAGAACTATAAAGTGACCTTGGTCCAACACGATACGTTAATGAGCACACCAAAAACCAACCAGAATGAAAGTGCTTCAAAGAAATAACAGGACTGGAGGTGGAATAACAGGATTGCAGGTGGAATGCAATAGTTTTCATACTGGTTTTCTTAAATTAATGTGGTCACCTCCTCAGGTCACCACAGTAACCACCATTAATTGCAGACTGTGGGAGCCTGCTCTGATATTTACTCATCAACTCCAGCAAGAAACAGCTCCACAATCTCTTGGATAACACCAGGAGAAGCACTGTGAGTGTAAGGACATGGAGTCCTCTTGCCTGGGTGCTTTAAAAGAATTAACACACATTTTCCTGCAGAACTGTCCCAAATAAAAAGCCTTTTCAATTTCTTTACCTTCAGTTTTAGCAGCTTTGCTGCTTTTCAGGGCAAAGCCCATCACAAACACCTTTGCTAACTCCAGATTAAATTCAGCTCAGCCCATTCCACCTGATGTGGAAAGAGGAATCAAAACCTGTTGGCTTTGCAGAATGGATCTGTTTGCTTATCCTTAGCTGAGACATCCACAACCAGCAGTCCTTCCTCTGATTCCCAGTTTTCTGCTGGCAGTTGACGCTGATCCAAGTCCTCGGGCTCATTAGTGGGATATAATCATAGAGAGTAGACACCTTTGTCTACAACTGCCAGAAAAGCCCTTTCAAAATACAACACAGATGCCCCCAAATCCATGAGTTTCACTCTACTTTAGTCAAAGCCACTTTTAAGAGAAGAGGACACAGCCAACAAACCACCTCCCTGCACCTTGCAAGGCCCACAGCGGGGCTGAGGCTGATCCCACATCACCCAGGTGCAGATGGGCTTTAACCAACAAAACTCTTCAACAAGCAAAGCTGGCAATTCCAAGGAAAACCGTGTCAAAGAGTTACAGGGTAAACTCAAGGCAAGTTAACTAATGAAGATTTGCAGCTTTCTTCAGAGTTTCAGATCTGCAAAGCTGAGGGCCCAGTTCTAACAGGCAGGAAAAGTCCTCACAAGGGAACCAGTTGCACCAGCCAAATCAAGCACTAATGATTAGAAAATACAGTTTTGACCATGAAAGTTGCCATTGAGTTGGGGAAGGGACGGAAGGAGCTGAGTGCACAGAAACTCCATAAATAGAACACCATCAATACACCGTGCAATGTATTCTCTTTTCAATTACTACAGAGAATGGCTACCAATAATTCTCATTTTCACACTGGGAAATCACCGGCGTTAAGAAATACTTGAGTGAAAACCAATCACTGATAAATTTGGCAGAAAGCCATTTGCTGGTCTTGCTTTTCCTCTTTTTTCTGGAAGCAGGTAGGATTCTATAGGCAGAAACACAGCCTTCTCCCACTGCTAATGCTGTTGGAACTTTGCTATCAGTATTCAGCAGATAATCCCAGAGCAGTGTCATAACAAATTCCCAACTGCTCGGGCTTGGTTCTTTTCGCCGCTCAAACATTTCCACGCTCCCGTTGTTTCCATCTTACCTCAAGCACTGGGCCAGCTCCAAGAATAATCTGTTCTACTCCGCTGGCAAATCCCTTCTGGCTGAGGGCGGTGAGGTGATGAATGAGGAAGTTGGTGCTCTGTGTCTTCCCCGAGCCGCTCTCTCCCGAGATGACGATGCACTGGTTCTTCCTGCGCTGGAGCATGGCGTGGTACGCCACGTCCGCCACGGCGTAGATGTGGGGCTCCAGCTTGCCCAGCTGGTGGTTGTCGTACATCTTGACATACTTGGGGTTATAAATAGGTAGGAACTTGAAGGGATTGATAACGATGAGGATGCTGCCCACGTAGGTGTAGATTTTCTCCTGCTTGAAGCGGTTCCTGAGGTTCTCCAGGAGCGTCTTCTCGTTCAGGTCGGGCAGCCCGCACAGGTCATCGTAGTCCTTCTGCTGCGGCTGCGGGAGGAAGCCGCGCTCCACCATCCGGCGCCGCTCCTCCGTCACCCGCAGCCAGGACTGGAGGCTCCCGTAGTGGATGGAGCCGTCCAGGTTCTTCTCCCGCAGCAGGAAGCGATAATCCTCGCCGCTGATGCGGTTCTCCAGGGCCATGCGCGGCCACAGCATCATGCGCTGGACCGGGCAGTCCGTGGGGTTGAGGATCCATTCCTCCCCTCCGAACTCCTTCACCTCGGCCAGCACGTAGCATTTTGTCTTGTCCAGCTGGAGTTTGTTGATGAGGGACTCGATGACCTCGGCGGCCGTGGAGGTTTTGCGGGCGGTGATGGGGCAGTAGATGGTCCCCTCGGCGATGCTCCCGGGGTAGATGTGCAGCGTGAACTCGCTCTCCTCGAAGCGTCGTCTTCCTCCAGCATCATTCACACTCATATTGGATCCTGTCCCATCAGTACCCGCGCTGCATAGTCAGGGTCGTCCCGGGTCTTGTCAGGTCATCATGTCAGCAATGCTAAAGGGGGTAAAATAGAAACAGATCAGGTGGTTTAGCACCTTGAAAAGCTGCCAACATGCACCAGGAGATGCAACAGAGCAACTCAAGTAATGATGCCAATCACCTTAAAGAAAGCAAACGATGATTCCCAACCGGCATCTGGAAGGAGAGCAGGGTTTTCATACCCCAAAGCTGTAATAAATTAAGGTATTGAACACCCAAACACTGCCCACAGCACAGGCTCTACTCACACGGAACTCCCACAGCACCTCAAGTTTTTGCTGATTTTGTCCCAAATCTGAAACATCAAAGAGTCAGAAAGACCTTCTGATTTTCAGTGTATTGTACAGAGAATAAAACAAACACCCGACATCCCGTTGAATCAATTCATGGGCACAGCACCCTCAAATTTTGGCTCCTGAGATAAAATGACCATCATCTTACCCTATGGACCTGTCCCGTGCCTCAGATACATTTTTCCATGGTCCTGGGCTAGTGAGGAGTAGATAAACTCCTTTTTCTTCCTCTTCAAGAGATTTTGAATCCATCAGGATTCAAACAGCAGCACTTTCCCCCTACCAAGTCTCCCTTTCCCAGAGATGTCCATATCTGGCACCAGGTATGAAATGCTACAGCCACCTCCCTCCTACAGTCACACTTTTTATTTCTCTTGTACTGCTTAAAACCCACAGAACACAAACCTCTGGTGCTGGAACACCAAATGAGCAGCTGATTCCTCGAACTTCCTCACTACAAGAAGATGACAGCCCAGCAGCAGCCCCAAATGAAAGTAAATCCAGAGTTAATGGGCCTCAGTTTAGAGGCCCATTTAGAACCAATCAGTTCTAAAACTCCAAACTGCCCTGGGAGATGCCAAAGAGTTATCCCAGTATAAAGACAAAAGGGAACTGCGGAGAAATGCCAGACCCTCAGAGCCAGGATCTGGGCCATCAAGTGACTCAACACAGATTACAGTTTACATGATGCACATCCGAACATTAAACTTATCCTAATGTTGAGCTTTCCCTTGAGCGTTGCCCCACTGGAGCAGGACCTCACAACTCTGACAGTTCTTCCCTCATGGCATCAACAAAACACTCAAGAAGGGTCAAAAAACCATGAGGTCAAAAAACCCACAACAGGTTTAGGGAACTTCAGATACTCAGTGTTGGGAAGAGTATCAAGAGGAAGCATTCCACTGGTTGCCCTGTCCTTGTGCTCCTCCCCAAGGTCCCAGATCCAGGACCTTCAATTCGAGCACAGCCACCCTCATCTTCCCCATCCACTGCGAGGCTGGGATTTGGAGTTGTGTTTCATTTCTGAGGCCCTCAAATGAGTACAACTTTCCTGTTGTACTGCCTGCCCCTGCAATATTTCATGCAGTATATTATCCCCGGCCACGCGCTCCTCACAGCCGGGCAGTGGATGTGTCCCAGCGCGATCCATCTGGCAGGGATTCACGGCACACTGCTTGGGAGCAGGACATACATTATACTCTGGAAAGCGTTCCAGCTGCTTTCCTATGGCTTTACTACAGGCACAGATGCAATAGGGATGATGTCAGTCAAGTGCTGGGTTGGGCTTTGTGGAGCTCTGCAGCTCCAGAGCTTTTCCTCAAGAAGGGGAGGGGGGGGGAAAAAAACCCAGCAAACTTAAGCTTGATAATTCCTCACTGAGATTTTACTTCAAAGCTCAGGCCAGGAGGGCTGGCTAGTTTTATTGGTGTTATCAGAGCGTATCCAAGACTCACGTGGGAAGTGCAAACAGGGCTCGAAGTTGGTTACCTTGAGCAAACAGACCTTCCCTCTTCCCTCCTGCACGCTCCATAAATACGCTATAAAGCATCAGGCCACTCTACTCCACCCACCCAAACGCTTTCCTCGCGTCTCTAGAGATGTTTATTCTGCATGGAATCAGCGTAACAACAAACATCTGTGCCTTCTGCATCCAAACAATTGGAATCCAGCAGGATCACGAGCCAAGCGTGAACCCCCTGGAGATGCTCAAAGCCCCAGGAACTCCAGGAACGAAGAGGAGCCAAATCCTCCCCCCCTCCCCAAAACCACTCACACACCAGAAGCTGCCACTAATGACTAACAAATTTGGCAAGGTCAGAAAGCAAAGGGGTGTCAGTTCAAGCCTTATAAATCCCAGAGGTGCCACAGGGTTTAGTGGTAACAACCCCAAACATGGCTTGGGGTATTGTGTGAGGTCAAAGCAACGTTAATGAAGTTAATTACTTGTGGTCTCCCAACCACTGCTGCACATGAGCCCAGCCCTGCTCTGCATCAGCACCTCCTGCAGACACTTGGCTTTCCCGAAGGATCTGGGAGAAAACATTGCAAAGAGAGATGCATAATTAGGTAATTAGCATATGGCAGGCTCTCCTAAAGACAACTGTCTGAGCAGGCTGTCATATTAGCTATAGTATGACTTTAAAAATTATTAATATTTTTGTGCTTGGGCATCAAAAATTAAATAGGAACATGAAAAGAACAACACAGAGTTTGTATTTTGTCACCCAGGACTCCCTGCACTGGTTTAATTAAGGGCTTTTGTGTCGCTCTGTGTTTACATTTAAATGGGAAGATATAAAAATGATGTCCCATTTTGGTCATTTATACATTATTTGTATTGCAAACTCCCAGGAACAAAAATTTATGGTCTCACAGACCTTTGAAAGGGAATATTTATGGCATTTTAAGTCAATATGTAATCATGGGATGGTTTGGGTTGGAAGGGACCTTAAAGATCATCTCATTCCACCTCTTGCCATGGGCAGGGACACCTTCCACCACATCAGGTTGCTCCAAGCCCCATCCAACCTGACCTTCAACACTTCCAGGGATCCAGGGGCAGCCACAGCTTCTCTGGACAACCTGGTCCAGGGCCTCACCACCCTCACAGCCAACAATTCCTTCCCAATATCCCATCTAACCCTGCCCTCAACAGTGGGAAACCATTCCCCCTTGGCCTGTCCCTCCAGGCCCTTGTCCCAAGTCCCTCTCCAGCTCTCCTGGAGCCCCTTCAGGCACTGGAAGGGGCTCTAAGGTCTCCCTGGAGCCTTCTCTTCTCCAGCTGAACACCCCCAGCTCTCCCAGCCTGGCTCCAGAGCAGAGGGGCTCCAGCCCTCCCATCATATATTTTCAGTCTAATATGTTCTGTATCCTTTTCCACTTTGTTTGAATGAAGATTCTTACTCAAATTAACCCTGTATGCTGATTTTGCTCAGTTTTACTCCACTACCATAATTCTACTGGCGACATGAAAAATAGGATCTGCAAACACCGTTACAGATGGGGCCTTGTGTCCTCCTACATACCAAAATAAATGAATATTTCCAAGGAGCTCAGAGGCCCTGATAAAAATGACAATAATCATCTGATTAGGAGCAGGTTGACAGAAAGACTAAAATTTCAGTGGTCAACTAGGTTTTGTGCAGCCCCTAAATTTGTAAATAGTGATTGATTTTTCCATTCTGTGTGATCTTTTACTAGTTGGCCATGGTTTAACACACATTCAGAAAGCCCAATCTCAGTATTTTCACTTTCAGCGCGAGCAACACGTGGCAAAAGTCCAAAATAAACTGTGCACTGGAAGCATCCGTACCCAGCATAAATAATCTGTGACAGCTAAAGCCTGGAATCATGGACAGAGTTTGCCAAATATTGAATGATTTGGAAAAAAACCCCCAGAGATCAGTGTCAGCCTTGAGGCTGCAAAAGGGGCAATTCTGGAAGCAAAGTTCACTGGGATTATTATAACATCCCATAACCCGGGGAAGGACTACAAAAATAGTGAGTTTCTCCTTGTTCCCAATCCTCAGGCTTGGTTTCCTCAAGGCAGCCTGGATTTATCCATCACCAGCACATCATGTCACACCACGTGGGGCAGAGATTCCAGATAAACTTATGAAATCTGATAGAGAAATGGCCAATCCAAACACATTTCCCTGATCCATCCGAACCCATCGGCACGAGAGCTCTCCAGATTTTTCTCCTGCAGGAGCAAAGAGCCTCATGTTGCTGGATCCCTGAAATAACACCCTGGTGACATCAAGGGTAACACATCAGTGGTGGTCACCGTAGCCCAGGCAGGGGGAATATCCAGGGAGAAGCTCAGCACCTGGGTTTTCACTGCACAGCTTCACATGCCAGGTCATTTCACCACCTGCAAAACACTCAGCCCTCTCCTTTTCTCATCTTTCTCTTCCGTGCTCGCCGTGTTTTTCTCTTCCCACTGTTTGCTGATGGGAGAGAAACGTTATTGCCACTTAATCATCTACAGCAGCCCAGCTCAAAGAACCTCGTGTGCAAGTGTGGGAGGTGGTGGTACCTAAAACACGCATTTATGGACCCAGGTATTGGTGCAGGGAAGACAGGAGGTGCAAAATTCCTCTGAATTTAGTTTTATCCAAAAGAATGGAACCTCTAATGCAGGAACAGTGAGATTTGCAAGTGTTACAGTGGTCATGGAATGATTCGGGTGGGAAAAGACTTTTGAAGGTCATCTGGTCCAACCCTCCTGCATCGAGCAGGGACACCTTCAACCATGTTTGTCATTGCAATTCAAATGAACTTGTTCAAAAGGGATGATAAGCTTGGATGGAGATGAAAAACCCCCATCAGCACTCCAGGATGGCCCATATGCAGAAGAAAGGTCTCCTGGCTGAATTCCAGAGCAGTTCATTTGGGCTGAGGCACCCGAGGGAGATGGCAAAGCAGTGAGACAACTTAAATTAGAGCAGAAAATGAAAGCAGAAGTGGAGATGTGGCGGCGGCGGAGGCTCAGCAGCAACACAAGTCCCTGCTGCACCCTGTGTGATAGTGCCAATACAGAGCCAAAACCAACCCCCAAGGCACCAAACCACCCACCAAGGACACCCAGGCCACGGCAGCAACATCCCAACCACACATCTCACTGCTTCAGTGGTTTCTTTCCTCTCCCTTTACAATTTTCCCTTCGGTCCCAATTCCTTAACCAAGAAATTCTTCTCCCTTGCTAAACCTGCTTCATCTTGTTCAGAGTTCAAGGCAAACGGGGGTGAACCTAAAAATTTGGTGTCCCTTCACTTCCTGCAAACCCGAATGATTTTGCAGTTAAACCTTCTCGATGTCCCCGATTCCAGTGGGATTCGTACACTGGTTTTTGGCTGTTTTATCAGGAGTCATAATGAAAGGAGAAGCCACGCTTGGGCAGTGCCAAGCACCCTGTCTCTGGCAGAAGGGGATATGTCTGGAAGCAAGGGTGATCCCACACCAACTGCTCAGCCTCCCAGGGAGATTTCCAGAATACAAAAGTTGTGAACCCACCACTCAAACTATGCAAATCATTGCCAAAGACGCAGAGTTGCCCACACTGGAACCAAAATAGGTTGGAAGCGTTTTCTAAGTTGTTCCTGAGCTCAACAGCTTTGCCCATGGCTTGAAAAATTAGAGAAAAGTCACATCAGGTTGTTTTTTCCCTGTATTCCACTTGTATTCAGCACTTTAAGCAACTCTACCAACTCCTTGTCTCTTCCTTCCATAGAGGAGGATGACACTGGAGTTTCAGTTTGTCACCTGGGAGCTCCTTGCTGGGCACTGGAGGTGATTCTCCTTCTCTTTCAGAAATGGGATCTGTTCACCCACACTTTACTCTGACATTTTTTGATCTTAAGAAGTCCATGGATGATACACGATAATCCCTTCCAGAGCCTGCAATCACCTCATGTCACAAGGTTTTGATATTCCCCTGCGGTCTGACAACCACTCCATGTTCCTCTCCTCTAGAGCTGGAAGATGGATGAGGATGATGTTATCCACCCATCACATTTGCTGATGGACCTTCTGTGGAATCTACCAGACTTCTCAGTTGAGACAAAATGAAAATGGGAAGGAAAAAAAGCCAACTAAAAAAAAAAAAAAAAAAAAAAAAAAAGAATTGCAAGAAAAGCTATTGTGAAAGGAGCTTCTCCTAGAAGTTGTTACAAACGTTTCTGAGGAAGAGGAACTGAATCAGGACGTGCATAACAACACAATCACTTACTCTTCCCCTTAAGGTCAAAGAACCTTCTGTGCAGGGGATGAATAAGTGTTTGAGGAAATCTGGGTTCCGCAGTGACCGCAGCTCTTCCCTACAGGATTCCTGCCCCACTGGTTGGGGACGCCCCCAAAGTCAAGGACAAGGGACAGATAAAGGAAAATTAAACTAAGGGACTACAAGAAGGGTTGGGGAAGTCTTGACTGAGGCAACTGCATGGAGAAGTGATTCCCATCTTGGCTTCCCTCCCAGCATTTCTGTGTGGAGCTGGGAGACCCAAAGAAACGGTGCCAGGAAAATCTTGCCCCGGATCGTTCCTCTTTCTTGAGCTCCCGGTTTGAGTCACTGTATTTTGACTTCTGGAAGCTCTGCTGTTCTCCCAAAACACGTCCCCTATACAGACAGCGGGGTCCTCCAGTTGCTCCCTGGGCCTTTTTTTGCCAGAAACCAAAAAGTCAGTAATATAAACAATAAAATTTAAAAAATCCAAAGGGAATTGCTGGATCCTGTCTGAGGCTGCAAGAGTGGCTGTTGTTGGATTCGCTGCTCCCACATTCCCTAGGTGCTTAATGAGAACAGCCAATGGAATGGCAAGGACTAGCAAAAAGCCAGAAACTAAGGAAGAGCCTGGTGTACCCTGAGTGTTTGGACATTTCTGGGGGACAAATCCTTGTTACATGTTGTTTTGCTGTTTCTCGTGACTAATGAAATAGTCACTGGTCAGAGGTGGGACAACCCTGTTCCAAACACCAAGATAAATCTGTCATTCACCAAACTGACAGAATCCCATTTCCAGCACCTCCAGGCTTTCCCAGATTAACTCTGGGCATCGGACAGAGCCTCCCTCACCAATACAGCAACTCTGCTCACCTGAACAGCCAAAGGATCAGATTTCCCGCCCTGACTGGTTGGATTTGCTCCTTACAGGTGTACACAGAGCAGTTCAGCCTCTGGAAAGCCAACTGGAAACAAACCTGGAGTCGATATCTCAAAAACACAGATCCCTGTCAAATCCCACGTGGATGCCAGCTCAGGGCAGAACCAGAACAGGGAGACGGCTGCAGGGACCATAAATGGACTCAGGATCAGCCTCTCATCTCACCAAGCACATGCCCAGCTCTTTATATTTTAGTTTGCAGCCCAAAATTTCCCGTTTGGAGCCTGAAAACCAGCAGTGCTTACACTAAAAATCTTTTAAAATCTGTTAAAAAAGAAGGCTATGAAGTGTAAGAGCAGAGCGATGCTGCCAAGGACTAAAGGAACTCACGCTGAGAAGAATCTTCCAGCCCCAAAATAGCTGCAGAAAATCCCTTTTTGAGAGCTCGGGAATTACAGCAGCATTAAAGACAAGGTGCTTCTATCCTAGAGGAGCTCGAGAGCTTCAGAGAACAAAAACTGGGGAATTCAAGGGATCCTTCTCCTCCTAAAACAGCCCTGCAGGCAGCAGGGGTGGGAGAAGCCTGAGGAGTGTTGTGCCCAAAAGGGAGCCCGTTGAAGGATGGGACAGCACTCCAGGACCACTCAGAGCTCCAACAAGCAGCACACTTGAAATGACAGCTGAGTGAAAAGGTCCTTCCCTTCCCAGAAGCACCAAGGATGCACAAACACCAGCACCAAAATGGCACTGAATGGTTGCGTTCGGAAGGTTCCAAAGATAATAGAAATAAAATAAAAAATAAATGTTATTTTTATATCTTTTCATCAAGAAATTCTTTCTCACGTTTATGATGAAATGGCAGAGTGTTTTGAATGCTGACATATAGGTGTATATTGACATATATTAACTCTCTATATTGATATACTCATATTTATCAACACATAGATCCATTTCAAAGGATCTCATTGGGTTGGAGACCCATGGACTCCAGAAGATCCTCACCTGGGGGTCTCCTTCCTTGGGAAACTCAACCCACTTCCAGCATGAGCCAAGACAAACTGACACTTCTCAGCCTTGCTCCTCATGAAGCCCACGGACACAGCAAAATAAACATCAAACCACCTTGGAAATTGTGACACCTGTGCTGTATTTCCCTAAAAATACCGAATTAGGGACAATTTATGTAACTGAATGTCACCATGTTATTTTTGAATACTGGGTCAAGTAGTAATTAATAATTTCAGACGTTTTTCCTGTGGTCTTAGAGCTTTGAAGTTATTTTGAAGGAGATAATGCAGCTTAGGAGAAAAGCAGAATTGAAGTGGAACAGCACCAGAGGATGGAATAATGTGGTTCCTGATGTTCTCCCTTTCCTCATTTTATGGAGGATTATGGAGAGTGACCGATAGTGAGGGAGGGATGGGTTTAAAGCCTTCTCACAGAAAACTCTTTTTGGCAAACAATCCGCTTCAAATCAAATTTTCCAGTGTTCCCTATTTTACTGCATTTCCCAAGAATTATTACCTGTGACGCACCAACACAAACCCAGGAGCTTTCTCTTCTGCCAAGACAGTTCCAACTTTCCTACTGATAAGAGAGATGCTCCTCAAGATTAGAATGAACAACAAGAATCAGCTCTGGCTGGGCAGCAGCCAAACCCCATTCTTTAGTATTTTAGAGAGCATCCACCTGTCAATAAACAAGAGTTTAAACAACTGATTCCCCAGTTTTTCAGCTCCGTCTCCCACTTTTTAAGTGACACCACAATCCAGCTTTTCCTAAGCATCCAAATAGGAATAAACTTGTTTTAGGAGTCCACGTGCACCTACCCCTGCAGCTACTGGCTTCTTCTGCTACAACTCTGATTTCCCAGACAAAATGACCGAGGTTTCCACTCCAGCCCACCCTCATCCCTTCAAAACCCTCCTTAGACCCTCAGCTAACTTCGCCCCCCGGCTGCCCCTTCTGCCTGCGCCTCCTTCCCGTTTTCCATGTGCAGATGAAATCATTTCCCCCCGGAGAATCAGCTTCTCCACACGAAATGAAGGTCAGCCCTCGGCAGCAGGAGCTGCAGCCTCGTCAGGAAATCAAGAGGCTGCTCAGGCCTGGATTTAGTTTCACATTTAGTAAAGGATGATGCCGTGTGTTATCTGTCTCCTCTCCACGTCCAGTGTCTCACCCAGTTCAGGGATATTTAATAACCTAAAGAGTTTGGAACAGTAATAGAAATAACTGATAAATAACGGGTGTGGTTTAGGAACTTGGCCTCTGTAGCCAGAGCATGCAGGGACCTTCCACTCCTTTAAACTGAGCACTTCAAAATCCTCCAAAAATCAGGATTTCTTTTCTATGCAGAACTAGTCAAAAGTTTGGAACAGCAACCTGAAAACATCCCTCCTGCTCCCTGGTGTGTGCAGGAGCAGGATTCCATTACCCAGAGACTGATGCAGAGTTGGTAGCAACCTACAGATTCCCTGCACAGCCTATATAGCACGAGGAACAGATCTTAAAGCACTCAGAAATGTGCTGTCAGAGATCAAAGGGAAAAGAATATTAAAGCTGTACTGTTAGATCTGCTTAGTTACCTTACAAAGGGAAAAAGAAAAACAACAACAAAAACCCCCAAACCAAAACAAACACCAAACAGGATGAGTCAGACTTTAAACAAGACTTCCAGCAACTAGTTCACAGAAAAAACAAAAATAAATCAGGCTTTTTCGTCTAAAGGTCATATTTATCAAAAATATTCAGCCCACAGATGATGATAATTTACAAGCAAGGGTAGGAATAGGATGTTGGATTTAAACAAGCCACAAAACAATATATTCTATCTCAAAATTAAACTGTCAGGCAAGTGCCACAACACGAGACTGGCATTTAAACTTGAGAAAGTGTTCTGAAAGCATCAGGACACGAAACTGAAAAACAAAAGCCTCCTCACAATGCAAAAAGTACTGAAAAATCCCTTGAATTATTGCTGACAGCTCCACTAAAAATAGTTCTTGGCAGCTACCTGAAAACACAGGCTTTGTGGTTCTTTGAAAACATTGATATCAGACAGAGAGGCAAAAAATAAAAAACCCGACAAAAAAAAGGAGGAGCTTTTCGAGTATTTAATCAAAATATTTCCCTTGTCCAAAGTCCCTCTCCAGCTCTCTTGGAGCCTCTTTAGGCTCTGGAAGGGGCTCTAAGGTCTCCCTGGAGCTTCTCTTCTCCAGGTGAACACCCCCAGCTCTCCCAGCCTGGCTCCACAGCAGAGGGGCTCCAGCCCTCAGAGCAGCTCCGTGGCCTCCTCTGGACTCACCCCAGCAGCTCCACATCCTTCTGCTGTTGGACCCCAGAGCTGGAGGCAGCTCTGCAGGGGGGAGTCTCACCTGAGCAGAACTTCAAGTCCTGCTCAAGAAAAATTCAGCTCCTCCTTGAGGTCAGCAGATATTGCTTTTCCCGAGGGCTCAGAAATGCCAGTTGGAGGCTGCAGAAATTCAGGGATGTTTGATGACCGGCACCGGGGAATCGATGCATCCCTCAGAAATGCCATAATTCACCTTTTTCAAATGCAATTAGCAGTGAATTACCAAGGATCTACAGATGATGCTCTGGCCCAGCATTCTGCTGTAATAAATCTGTATTTTATGGTGCCTCTGGGTTATTTAAAGCTGCTTATGGGGGTTCACACACCTTGTGCTAAAGGAGTATCACTGATAAGGATTAGGAGGAAAGCATCCCTGATTCCCAAACCTGGCAAACAGGTAAGTCCCTATGGCCCCCCCAACATGAAGCAGGACAGACAAAACCTACAAACAAGGACTGAGATGACACCAGGGGACAAAGACATACATGGACTTCGCATTTCATTTGAATCTTCCCAGCCTTGGGCAAAAGCTGGAACAACATCATAGCTGGGATCAGGATTTCATTCTTGCACTTGGGTCACAGCTTCCACCTCAACCAGCCAACCTACAGCTCCACACAAAACAGGGGAGCACAGGAATGTGGTTGTGGAGGAAATACAATTCAAAAGCGCATTCAGGAAAATGAAATTATTTTATAAATCAATATATTAGTCCAATAAGGTAAGAATTAAGTCGATCAAGGTAACAGCCTGTATCTCATTACATTCCCTGAAAAAAACCACCTCGTCTGGAAGCTGCAGATTTGGTTTCTTGGGAGATGAAGCAGCAAAAATCGAAATATTCACCAGACTTGCAGTGGAATGATTTCAATGCTTCAGTGGGCACAAATTAAACCTGAGCATATTCAAACCAGCACAATGGATTTGCTTTTTCTCTTCAGCACTTCCGTGTGTCCTCCCTTGTCTTTAGGATCGCTTTTCTACCCAGAATATGAAGTCGGGGGGTGAGCTTCCCACTTTTCTCCATTAGCAGGCATGATTTTGCATTAGGACAGAGCGCTGCTGTGAAAAAGAAATTCTGATCTGCTCCTCGAAAAGGGAAGATTAAAACAAAGGGAAAACAAGGGGGAAACAAAGGGAAAACAAAGGCCCTGGAGCACAGCACGGAGAGAGGTCGAGCATCCTGGGCTGGCCGAAGGAATTAGAGGACAGATTGCAGCAGCCCAGTATTAAACATCTCCCAGATAATTCCACATCCCAAGCAGAACCAGCAGGGGAGAAAGAGCAGCTCTTCTAAGCCAGGTCTGCCCAAGAGCTCCTCAGACAGCTGGTGGTGCAATTCCTGCTGGTTGCTCCGGAGGTGGCTCCGGGACGGCATTTGCCCTGATTGCATCCAGGGATAATCACTCTTATCCCAACACAGGGTGCCCAATGCAACAGGAAAAAAAAAATCCCTTTTCCACCTCCTGTGTTCATTTCCTACAAAACCTGCTGTAAATCTAAAGCCTCCCCAAGGATATCTTGGGCTGGAACATGTCTGAGGTGATTCTATAATTATTCAAGGACTAGTAGGGTTATTCCCAGAGGAAGGCATCCAGCCCTCTCACCTTTTACTTTCCCCCACATGCTGACCTGTCTCTCCCAATTTTTTTTTTTCCATGTTCAAGCGAAAGCAGAGGCACCTCTTTCCCACAAACACACAGTGAGCTCCACAAGAGGAGGTAAAGATACCCCTCCAAAAACTGCAGCACACCTGGGGTCTAAGCCTCTTCTTCAATTAAAAAAAATCTTAACTATTAATAAAAAATATTAAGTATATTCCAGATACTTTCTGTGCCATCTGTACAGAAAAAGACGACTCTGCATCGAGCAAACTTGCAGTGAAGAATTGATCAGAAACATAACCCTTGAGTTCCTTGAAGCTTTTCAAAAATTATTATGAGCAAGTAAATAGCTTCCATAAGCCTGGAACGATTCCCAGATCTGGCATCCCTGCCCTTGGCAGGGACAGGACACAGTCAAGGTCACCGGGTGTTATCGGGAGCCACGGAAACACGATGCTGGTTCTGGTGGAACAGGCTCAGGTAACACCTGGTTTCATTTCCACCTTTTATTTACATGAAGGACAACAGGGATGGGAACACTATCCAGATCTCAGTGGTTTTCCACCAGCACATCATCCCTCAGATGGATTTCTCCAATACTAGAAGCTGGTTTAGGAGACTCCAACATCAGCCATAAAAGAGAAAACATGAGTTTTTGCCATGTTAAAAATATGACGTAAGATCACAAACTTCTCCCTAAAGTTCAAAGCCACCTTCCGAAATCCCCCCTAAAAACGTTACACAACTTCCTTTCCTCGAGTTATTAAATCCTTAATTCATATTCACCGCATGGCAAATATTTCAGCTGAAATATTTGCAGCCCTGTGCACGTGTCGTATCTTACTCACACTCCAAGGATTTCTTTCAAAATGCTCGGCCACCCCACCGCAGCAACACACCTCAGAGTTCCCCGAGAGTCACTTCAGCGAGGGGCTGTAAATCCTTTTAACCGAACGCTTTCAGATTACGACGAATTATTCGCTGGCCCGGGGCCAGCACAACTCTCCCCGTCAGAAAAAGAGGTCGGGCAAATCCAATAACGAGTATTTAAAAAGACAAGTCAACAAAATTAGTTCCATTTTCTGGCCGGAGGCAAAGTAAGGTCATTACGGAGCAGGGAGGGGCGGGGGGCGAAGAGGAGATGCGGCTATAAAATGATAAAAAAAAAAAAAAAGCAACCTGGAATATTTAACCTATCGGGTTTTGGAATTGCTTCCACTCCATTTCACCGGCAGAATGAGAAACATTAGGACAGGAGCTGCCCGGGGGCCATGACATACACCAAGCCAGCCCCTCTCCCATCATCCCGGAGCAGATGCCACCTCTCAGCTCTCATCAGGCACCCGGAGACACGGAGCTCCCGGGATTAGCTGCCGGCACGGACGCGGCGGGAAGAATGTGCAGGTGTCTTATTCCTGCACATTTCCAAATATGCCAAGGAAAAATTAGAAGTGCCCTATGAACGGAATTAGGAGGCGTGTGGGTCTCAGCAGAAGGTTCGTAGGACTCGTCTTGGTGGTGGCGTGAACGCCAGGTTATTGCTCAGCAACGTGCACTGTCCAGAGAGGACCAAAGATGATGGTCCTCTTATTATTCAGAGATAAGATGATGGCAAAAGTTCTTCCTGTTCATAACAAGCCCACCTCCATGTCCCCCACCATGAGACTGTCCCTGATTTACTCCAACCACCCTGCATGCATAGGAATTCCAGACCAGGATTTGGACCAGAACCCTGAGATTTAACTGACTTTTCAGGACAGAAGACTTGTTTCCTACATCATCCCATCTTTCCACCCTCAGCCAAAAGTCATTTTCCACAGAAAAACAGATTTTAACTAGCTTTGGATTGTTCTCCTTGCCTATCCTTTGGCTGTAGGCAGAAAGTAATCTGAAGTTTCCTGGACATTTAGGGGCAAAAAGAAGTTAAAGCTGTTAGAATTTGGGGTCTGACAGACACACAGGAGCCCACTTGTATTCCTGGTTGTCCTCATTGACTTGACACTTGAGCCTCACGGATTTTCCACTCTCCTTGAGCCTTTCCAATTAAGTCTGTGGTGAAACTCATCAGCAATTTGACACAAACAAACATCCTTAACCCTGACCTTTAAAGGATGATCAAGGTTGAATGGTAATTTTTTAAAGAATCAGGGCTTTTAGTTGTGTTTTGTTGTGTTTCTCTGAGAGAGAGGTTTGGGGATTTTTTCCTTTTTTTCTTTTTTTTTTTTTTTTAATGAAGAGTAAAAGACAAGACTCCAAACATCAGCCACATCTTTGGTCCAAGGACAACCTGTTCACCTCTAACAAGAACCCTTCAAAACAAACTCATATATTTATCTAAAGAAAGAAAGTTTCAACGTTTTTAGTACCATCCAGATGCTGTTAAATTTGTCAACTTCAGTTCATGGCTCCGGGGATTTGGTAAATTAGTGGAGCCTTGGCAGCCGTTCGTAATTGCAGCTGAGTTTATTCTCCATGATTTGTCAGATAGGAAAAATCCCAAAAGGGATTGGGTTTTCTCCGAGTCCGTAAGTCAGTTTTATAATTTACATTTACCATTCACTGCAGGGATTTGCGCAGGAAAGATCCTCAATCCTTTAAATTCATATTTACAGTGACCACATGAACTCCCACCTTCCCGATAATTAATGTTATGGAAATCATGGTTTAGAAGTTGCTCTTCAAGGAAAACATCCCACTAGTGGGATGGGGGGGGGTTTAAATAAGTCTAATAAACATTCCAGAGGCACTGCAGGATCTCCTTGTCCTCACATCCATCCTCCCTGGCTCCTCCATAAGACGCCAGGAGACGGCATCTTCAGGAAGTCATCAAGACATCGATGACTTCACAAGTCACCTCTGAGAGCGCGCGTGCCTTCCCCCGTTCCCTGAAAAGCACAGCACATCTTGGCACCACACGGGAAAGTCAAACAGATCTGCATAATTATCCCTCCAGAACGCCTCGGAGAACATATGGTCTGGAAATGAAGCTGCCTGAAATGGATGGGCTCGGCTGCGTGATGAGATCCACAGAAGGGAGGTGAAAAAAGCGCGTTCGGCGCAGGATCCCGCAACTACGGCACATCCATCATCGGGATAAGGTAATGACACCAGGAAATGAGCTAAGTCAATCCAAGATTGAAGTTTCATTTTCTGAAGTGCATCTGTTTGGCTCGTATCCCCCTGAACCTCATCGTTCAGCCACGCTGCGTTTCGTCTCGGAAGCAGAAGATGCAAGAACATAAATCAAAACAGCTTCTCAATGAGCAGCCGTGGCAAACGTGCTTTTAATTTGGTTTTATGAAGAAATTAACTGCATCCCAGCAGGCCCTTGTCACAGCCCTCCATGCAGGACACCAGGGATGGCATCCTGTGCCAGGCTGTCCTTTACCAGTTTGCCAGGTTTGGGGCTTTTTTGGGTGAGAGTGTCCACCTTCCCTAAGGGAAGTTAAACCAGCTGGTTTTTCACTCACTGCAGCAGATGGGAAGCACTGGATCAAGCCAATGAAACTAAGGGGGACAGCATGTTCCTGCAGAGGAGGTGACATTCTCCAACGCTCCTTCCCTGGAGTTCCCAATCCGTTCTGTGGTTGGAAACAAGGAAAGCCAGAACTGAGGTGGGTTTACCATGGAGACAGACAACCAGCCAACTCAAAACATTTCTAGGGATGGCAAGTATTTCTCACACTTCATGTGCCAACAGCACCAGCAACAGGCCAAAACTGTGGTTGAACATATCCACAGTGGGACTCTGACTTTGGATCAGGGTGGTAGAAAAGGGGTTGACTCATCCAAATGAGCCAAGTGGAGGCCCATCACATCAACCACCAGAAATCCCATTAGGTTGAGAGGCCTACAAAGCATCTGACACCAAGATTTGGGCACACTTCCATAGGAGAGCGTCCGTATTCTCCGTGCCCAAGGACTCTGGTCACCAGCTCAGGCTTAAGGTGAACGACACAGGCAGAAGATTACTAGACCAAGACCAATCAGGTGTTAGGAAGTTTTAGTGCCACGAGTTCTGCTGGCAAACATTTGCAGGAGCACAAATGAGAGGAAAACCAAGCCAGACCTGGACACATAGAAGGATTCGTTCAGATGAGTATCGAAGCCACCAAATGGTCATTAGGGCATTTAAAAACGGAATTAGGAGAAACATAAAGTGGAGAAGGTTAGTTAACGAGTTTATCTAGCAATATGATGAAGTGAGAAGAGATGCTTGATCTCCCATAACGTGATGAAGAACTTCAATGGAGTTTTCTCAGATTCATCTGGAGCACAGCCATGTCATGGGCTGGTTTTGCAAGAGCTGAACAAAGGGGTGCTCTCCAAGGGGTGTCCTGGTGTTATTTCGTGAAGAATTCCCCCACAATACAAATCTTCATCAGGAATTTTGCATAAGGACAGGAAGAAACCTCCTGTATCTGTTAACTCTGCTGCCATCTCTACCCTAGTGTTACCTCCTATCAGGATCACCTCTGGAAGCAATTTTCTCTCCACTTTTTTCACCCAAAAAAAGCCACATCACAACGACCAACACTCTGGGAATTCATAGAGACACTTCAGAAGCACTCAATTTAACATGATTTTTATCTCTCTTTTTGCTTACTCTTTTCAACACCAACCACCTTCCAACACAGTGTTTTGCTCAAGCTCCAGGGCTCGGGGCGGCTCGACTCACTCGTTCCATCCCACAGCAAAAGACGGACCCCCGGGATCCCTCTGCTCCAGAGCAGGAGGGATGAGAGGTTTCATTTGCAATGGCAACAATCTGCTTCTGACCCTCGTCATCCTCCTCCTCCTCCTGCTCCCTGCCAGGTCGTCAGACCGTGTAGGCGCCAAGGGAACAGGCTGCACTTATTCCAGCCCCGGGGCCGGGAGCCCTGGGCTGCCGCGGGATCTGCCCACGGACACCGGATTCTTTATGCATTTTCTGCATGCACACCGTGGGCAGCGCCAGGAATACCGGCCACGTGGGAAAACGGGGAAATATTTGATTTCTGGGATGGGGAAGAAGCCGTGGAGCTAAATGAGGCTTTGTTCGGGGGCAGGAGGGCCCGTTCTCAGCAACAGGGGCAATGCAGGAATGCTGATAAGTCTGTTTTCTGTGCATAAATAACCTGTGTTGGAGCCCAACCGCTTTGTTTGAGGGAGGGATAAAGCCCTCGGTGACAAGGCCCTAATATTTGTCTACTCATCTATAAACCAGGAGCCTTATTTCAAGGGCTAATTCAAGTGGAGATTATATTTCCCTTATGGAGCAAGGGACAATTGCATCAGATACTCTTCAAACACTGTAAATAAGATTAATGAGGTGTTGCTGCCGTGGGCTTTCACCTCGACAATACCTTAAGAACACAAAAAAACCCCACCCTGGTACCTCCAAACGAATCTTCCCAAAGGTTTCCTCATATTTCAGTGCACGGACACCACCTCGTTTCTCTTGGACACAGAACTACAAATAGCTGCAGGAAGCACTGATTTCCTGAAAAGAGGGTTAACTGAGAATCATAGGAAACGGAGAGAATTAAAGCCAGGTCTAAAATCCTGACTAGGCTGAGGAGGGAAAAAACACAGCAGCAACATCACTGAGTGCTGATGCTCAGACATCTGAATCCATGCAAAAATTAAATGAGACTATTAAAAATCCCAGCACCTAACAGAGAATTCCCTCCTTCAGCACATCATACCAGGCGGTGCCTTCCTGTGGGCAGTTTTCACACACAACCACCTCCAGGTGACCAACTAATATTTTAATTAGAAATAAACCCAAGGCATCCCAAATTGCAATACTTTGCATTGAAGGGCTCTCAGTTGAAGGACTGATTCAAAAATCAAACAGCAGAACAGAACTAGGCAACGCAGGGAAGCTTCACGCGCTCAACAGTTGTGCTGACTGACCAAAATCAACAAGAAAAATCAACTCAGGGCTCTGTGGGAAACAACCCGGAATAAAAAAGTTAATTTGATGACTTCACCAAAAAAAAAAAAAAGAAAAAAAGTAGGAAGCTTGGTTTTACAATGTCCCAAATTGCGACAAAATGTTGCGCAACGGGGAGGAGGGAAAGCACAGACCGGTTCATCGACACCGGTTGAACAAAAATAAGGAAAATTATTATTAAATAAGAAAAAGTAATATAGAAATACTCCAAAACTCCAGGGATTGCAGGAGATAGGTGCAGAACAAAGAGGTGATATGAAAACCACGACACCATCCATGTGCTGCCACACACAAGGACAGAAACATGTGTGTGAAATGGAAGCAGAAGAGGAACCAGAGCGATCTGGTATTTAAAATGTCACTGCCTAAATTAAAAATTGATGGGGTTAAATCCCTCCTAAAAAAAAAAAAAAAAAAAAAAAAAGGAAAGCTCCCTTTCCAGGCACTTAATCCAGCCAGTGGAGCAGCTTCCCTGGGATCAGGGAAAGGCCATCCTGCCCTGCCAGGACATTGCAGCAAAAATCACTGGTTTTAGTAGACTGTGTTGCTCTTCTCTTGTCCCCCCAACAGATTCTCACTGAATTAACCTGGTATTTTTTATCTGTACCTCCGAGGCTCTTCCTCCACATCACTGTCAGCAGATTGACTCCCCTGCCAGCTCAGGATGCCCATCTCCAGCTCCAACCCACTAATGAAAATAAATAAAAAGGAAACCCACCACTTTTCATGATATTCCAAGACCCTCCTGTCACACATTTGAAAGAAGAAGCCTCTAAATATTTATACATCTCTTTCTCTCCAGCTTTTCTGTCCCCTTCATGACACCTCCAAAGCAGAAATATCCCCAAGGCTGTAGGTGTGCCAACACATCTCCTTGGCAGACCCTGCGGATCCGTCTCAAAGGATGAAGGTGTTTGCAACTTCTGCCGTAACTCAGGCACACAGGAGATACAATAAACAAGTAGAAAGAGCCTAAAAATACTATACAAGACTGTAAATCATTTATAAAGTAATATTAGAAACCTACAAAACGTTGACAATGTGATTCAGTTGAAAAAAATCCCTAAGAATAAGAGTACGGTTCACAAGGAGGAGGTTCTTGCATCAAGTCACTGGTGACCCTTGAGTTCGATTCCTCTCCTAGGTCCAACAGTGGCTTTTCCTGCTTTTCCTGGCAGTACAATCCTAAACCCCTCCTGGCAGAACTGCTCACACTCCTGACTCCAAATAAATAAAACTTATGACAAAAATTACTCTTTCAAAGGTTTAGAGCCAACTTGGTTTAACCAAAAATGAGGGAGAAGCACTTCTATCCTCAGTTTTACCGGGAGAATGAAGGAGAGGAGGGCAGGAGTCTCTGCTGGCACCACAGCCTGAGCAAAGCACATCTCTACCTGTGCCCTCAGGAAAAATTAAACTAAAAATTCCCTTCCTAGCCAAGGAATTCCCTAAGTGACACACTAAACCCCTGCATATCAGCCCTACAGGAGAGACTAAAAGTGAACAGACTGTTCTGCTGATTGTGTCGTTGATCCCAAGGGGTCTTTTCCAACCCAGCCCCGGTCGAGCAGGACCCTACGGACGGGCATGTGCCTTGCTCCAAGTGGCAAGGAGAAACCTTTCTCACCCTCAGGATGAATTCATCGAGCTGATCACAAATTGCCTTGAGATCTGGGAGCATCTCACCACCTTCCTTACAACAAGAGATCCCAGGACCTGAAAAACAGCCCCTGCTCCAGGAAGATCCCGGCCCGGCTCTGGTTTGAAAGCACGGGCTGCTCCTTTGATGCCCTGCCAGGAGTGGCCTCCAGTGAGGAAGCCCGGGATGAGTCACACCACCGGCACACGGAACTGGCCAATCTGGATTGAAAAGCACCGAGGAAACTTGGGATTTTTGCCCCTGCTCTGCCATCTCCCTTTCTGTACTGCCATTCCCAGGGATTGCACGGTGCCAGGAAAAGGGGAAGCAAAAGTACCCGGCAGACATGAAGAGGGGCTGCAAACCACAGCTTTGTCCTAAAAGGTGAGAACCTGAGGCAAGAGGATGTTAAGGCACTGAGAGGATCATCTGGGAAGAGCACTGTAAAGCTTTCTTGGTTTTCCCCTGACTTGCAGGAATTCCAGTTGGCATTGGGGTTTATGGCTTTCCACACCTGCAGAGCTCCGAGCCAAGAGCTCGCACCGCGGCTGCAGCACCTCTTCAAATACTGTGTCCTCTAATCCCAGTCAGCTCATGCACAAATCCAGGGAAAAAACCTTTTAAACCCACGAGACAGCTCCAAGAAAAAGAAGTTTAGCCCCAGTGGCCTCTCAAACAAAGGATAAAATATGTGCAAAACTGATCCATTTTACATTTAGAAAGAGGGAAGTAGCCTTGTTATGAAAATAAAACGTTCTGAGTGTTAAAGACTTAAAATTAATTCCTCTTTCCCAGAAAATCCATTTTGCTCAAGGGTGGAAACAAAGCATGTCTTTGCTTCATTCACTATCCCAACCTATGGCTACCCAAAAACATATTAAAGAATAAACCCAGCAGGAACATCACTGTCTTTTCAGTTCAATTTGGCAATTCTGACGATCAAACTCCTAATTCAACATGTTCTTTACTTCAAATTGAAACTGCAGGAATCTGCTGCAGCTGCCCAGCTCGCTGTGCACCAGAGCCTTTCAAATCTCACTCTGTGCCTCTTTAATGTTGGGGTTGGGTTTGTTTTTTTTTTTCTCTCTCCAGCCCAACCTCTAATTTAAAGGAAACTGTGCTGGATGCTCTAATCGACCCCGTTCTCTTCCTTCCCCAGTTTGTCTCTATAATTAGCCCTTCCCAGCCAAGGGAATCAGCAACAAGACCTTTCCGAGCCCCACCCTGCAGACCACAGCCACTGCCTCGCATTGTTTTTGCCCAAAAATCAACAGCTTCAGGACAACAAAAAGTTTAAAAAAAAAAAGAGAAAATAATAAAAAAAAAAAAGGCGAGCTCAAATGTGCTGTGATGATTTTTCGGCACTTTGTGGCGAGCGACGCTCACCCAAAATTTCACCAGCAACACAAATCCCTCAGAAATACTTTGTAATGTGAGCAAAATACTTGTTTTCCTCACAGTTGCAGGGTTGCTCACCTCAAATTCACCCACCCCAAATTCACCCACCCCAAATTCACCCACCCCAAATTCACCCACCTCAAATTCACCCACCCCAAATTCACCCACCTCAAATTCACCCACCTCAAATTCACCCACCCCAAATTCACCCACCCCAGCCTTGCCCTGTGGACTTCAGCACATGCAGCAAACCCAGAGGATTCCAACTTCCACTAAGGCACCAGCAGGCCCCACACCTTGTTTCTTGAGGAACTAAAAGGCACGTAGAGAATGAGGAAAGGAAATGCATTAAAAAAATAGTCTTATCAGTAAGCAAATGCCACCAAAGAGAATCTACTTTCCTACTTGCCTCTACAATAAGCAGTGATTCCTACGAGGTGACCTGAGCTGGGGGTATTTTTAGGTACTTGGGGGGGAAAAAAAGAAAACAAACACAAAAAAACCCCCAAAACACTGGGAAAAAAAACCCTAAACCCAAAACAACCCCCAAAATCAAATTTAAGTCCAGATTTCAGGGCTGCTGAGCACTGGGAGGTGCAGGATGAAGCCTCAGTCCCCAGCAACGCCGGCAAAATCACCTCAGGTCTAACCTGCCCTGGCCCGGGTCCTCCATCCCACCACAGCATCTTCCGCCTCGCTCTTCCCAAAAGGATGAGACTCCAGTTATCATGATCCAGAACCAAACCAGAAGAATTTGTCTGGTTGGTTTTGAGCTTTGTTTCCCTCCATGTCTCTTCTCCCATCCCCAAGGTTCCAAGGACGCCCACCTCAGCGGGTTGCTGCTGAAGAAGATGCCCACCAGGAGAAGCATCCCAAGGTCTCCTGGTGCGCACCACACCCGTATCTCACTACTTCCCACTCAGTTTTCTCACTTGACTTTGCAGCTTTACAATCATTTTAACAGCCCACACGGAGCTTAGAAACCAAAGAGGTTGGGGGGTTTTTATTTTTTGATTAATTTCCCAGCTTAGACTGAAGTTCTTCTCAAATCCGTCAGTACCGCTCGCTAAATATTATCCCGGCGTTCCAAAGCTCCAGCTCCCAAAGCACACAAACACACATATTTCTATAACTGTCAGGAATTTCAACGTGCAGACATTTAGAAAATTAACCTGCAGCTGGCTGGAGTCTCGCTAATAACGGCAGCACCTGAACCCGTACTGATCCTTCACCTAAGGAAAATTGTTCAAGTTTTTGGAATACCTGTCCCCTCCAAGCCCCTGAAGAACATACCTGAAAGGAAAGTATGCAGATTAATGCTCCCAGAAAAGTAAAATAGAAAAGAAAGGTGATCCAGTCCTACAAGAAGAGAAAAAAAAAACCCCAACCCTTTTCTCGGTACAGAGAACAGTCCACACTCAGGGAAAAATAACTGATAAATAACACAGAAAAACTCCATCTAAGCCACTGTAAATTCAGGTCTGCAGGTTTTAATTTCCAATTATTTTTTGAGCTGTTCTCTCAAGGATTTAATTTTTACTAAAAATAAACCCAACACGAGACAGAAGATCACAATCTCCCCACCACACACAGCCCGAACCACGAATATCAGGGCCCTGAGCTACTTTTAGACTGAGCTCTGAAGCGAGTTTTGCGTGCGACTGAAAAACTCTCACACGGGGCCAACTCACCAGACTGCAACAACTGCATGAAACAGCTCATTCAGCTTTTGCTCCTCAGGTTTCACATCTTCCCCGACCAAACAAAAACGAAAGCAGCCTCGGAGCAGCTGCACCACAGAAAAGTAACCAAGGGGAGGAAACCCCTAATGCTGCTACAAACCAGCCAGCGAACGCTGCGGGTCAGATTCACACCCTCCCTTAACGGGAACAAAATACAGGAAAACGTTCAGGCAGGGATTCTTCCCCCCCCCCCCTTGTTTCAGCGTTCAGATCTTATTTCTTTCCAGCAAAAACTTTTAGGTGGGAGGATGAATTCTCAGCAACTCAGACACGGACTTTGGTGCTCACTTTTTTCGTTATTCCATTATTCTTACTCCATTTGCTGAAGGTTATTATTTATTATTATTTATCTATTTTTTTAATATTTTTTTTCTCCTCATATTTATTGTATTGTTCACCACAGACAAACCCAACAGGTCTAGAGAGGGATTTAAATCACATAAATGGAGGGAGAGGAAAAGAAACACAGCATACAGCACAGGTGAACTCAGAAACAACGCACTGGAAGGCAGCAGCTCCCACCTGGAATTACAAAGGGATCTGAGCCTGGAACAACACAGGAGTCCCTGTCTTTTCCACAACTGTGGTGGGGCAAGGAACGGACAATGGCTGCCAAGTCATCTTTCTTGGCAATTCATTTCTGAGAGGTACCATTTCAGCCTTCGAAGAAGAAATATTGCTGCTAATGCTTATCAGTGCTAATAAACTCCTCAATCCAATCCCTGCGGATTGCAGTGAAACCAGAGATGCGTTTGGAGCAGGGAACTATGAAACAAGTGCTCTGACGAGTCGAGATGCGCTCGCACTCCTCGGAGCCGGGCGAGGTTCCGCGGGGAGCAGCCGAAGGATTTCTGGTGTATCCGATCCTCCCACAAAAGCCTCGGCCGCCTTCGGTAAGTTCATTCTGTTCATAGCTGAGGAAAACTCTTGAGATTCCTCGTTATCTGCTGCAGGCTCCTCAAACCTGACCTCTGCTCTGCATTGTCCTGCTATCTCCTCGCCTACCTGCCGGGCACGGAGAAGCGCCTGCGGATCAGATTATCCACTGGCTGAGCCCTGCTCCAACGGGGAACACCAGCCTGCCCGTGCAGGTCGGTGCCGCCGTGCTCCTGCCCGGAGGATGAACACGGAGCTGTGCCCTCCTCCTTGCTCAGTCAGACGTGGCCCAAACCATGTGTCCCCCAGCAGCACAGCTGGAGCTTCACTTTGGGATGAAAAGAAGCAGAAGGAACAGAGACTCTGTATTTAAACAACGCCTGGCCAAGTCCCTCTGTGGAGCTGGAGCGGCGCAGCCAGCCCTGTCACTGCCAGCAGCAACAGATCCCACACGGTGATGCCCCGTTTTTCAGAGCAGTTGGAGAATTAAGGAGCAGGGACTGGTTCTCCTGCACTTACATTTCTCCAAGAAACCACCAGAAGAGTTATTTACTCACACAGTCTCTCTCTTCCAAAAAAACCTACTTATTCCAAAAAATCTTTACAATTTGCTCGGCACTGCTTTAATCAAGTGCAACGTTTCTAACGATCCACTGCGGCCCATTATTTATTTATTTTTTGCCTAATGGGATCACATTCCTTAACAATTAAATCATTTACTAATTCCTCCCTAGGGAAGCTGCCCTGTGCACCCAACAAGCACAAACCAACCTAAAAGTTCAGAGACAAGTCCTCTAAAAGTTAAAATGGCAACATTTGGGGGAGAAGTTTAATTTCAGTCTATGTATTTATGTGAAGCATGAAAAGACAGTAGAGGTACGGAAGTCTTCTGAAGTAAATATTTTCAGTTAACTTGTTTTAAGTTCATCCCTCAAAAGCAACCATGTAGATGCTGAACACAATAAAAGAATTCTTGGCGGTCTATCAAAAACATTCGTAATCTGGGTTGGTTTTAAAGCTCAGGTTTTCCAAAGATGGATCTATGTGGATAAAACACTCCTCTTCCATTACTGCTCAACCATGATATGATACACCGTGTCCAGGATACATTTTTAAAGGTCATGCTTTACAAGAAATAGAAGATAGTGGTAAGAATTTTGATTACAGAGCAGCACGGAGCCTGTCAGATTCTCCCTGTGTGACAGACAAAAGTGGAGACCTGGAATAGGCATCTGAAGGAAGAGTAACTCCAGGATTCAAGGTCATTTTGGAGTATACCAGAAATGACTCAAGGTGAAGAGACCAGCACATAAGACCCAAAAATTATATTGAAACCCACATATTTTTGCTGGTTTTGCATGAAGGTGGTAACCAAAGCATTTGTGTATTTTAAAACATATTTTCCCTTCGCTATTGCATCCAGGATCCCAGCAGGACAGCCCCTGCTCTGCTCCCCACGGCTTCTCACAGGGATTTGCAGGAACTCCTACGAGTCGCAGGGACGGAAACCAGGATTTCTCCATGAGAAACCGAGCAGCCAGTGGGAGCCACTGAAAACACCAGGGTTGAAAGGGTGTGATCCAGCCCTCCCATCAAGGGGATTGACCTACACACAGAGCCAGCGTATTCCCAGGGGTCTGGGATTTCATAAACCTTCTCCAGGACCTGGAAGAGACCTTTAAAAGCACTTCAGAACCAAAGGGAGAGCTGACAAAAAAAACACCAACAGAGCCCAAAACTATGACCCACAGCTTTGTCTCACCATGGTTTGGCACAGTGTGAACACAAGGAAGAGATGCCTCACCCCCTCCAAAGGGATGCTCATCCTTGCCTTATGAGAAACTGCAATGCAAGAAAGGAATTAGGGGAGTAACTCTAATCCTTAAACCAACAGGTATTTATTTATTTCATTTTGCCTGGAAAAACTCCAGAGAGTTTCCACCGAACCGCAGCGCAGCCGGCCGCTTGCCAGCTCCGTGCTGATTATCAGCAAACGGACCCGGACGGCCCCTGTTCCCCTCCCAAGATTAACTTCAGCCACGCCAGATCCTCTTTCAACTGGAGCCTGTGACTAGATCAGCTTAAGGAACCCATGGAAAGGCAGCGGGAGGCGGCAGTTTAACAGCCTTGCAAGTGGGAGGCTGCGCTCCGTGAGCAAGGGCTGCTGTGGATCACGTAGAATCCCGTTCCCCTAGGACCCAAACCAGTTCCCTTCCCTTCTCTTCCTGCAACCCTCAAACCACAGGTGGAAGACAACCAGCACAAGACACCTAAAGCCACGAGGAACCCAATCTGACCTTGCAGACAACCCTGCTGGAAGCAGGACTTGGACCAAATGACCTCCTGAAGTGCCTTCTGATCCTACATTCCTCCAGAGGATGGAGCACTAAAATCATGGAGGGGTTGTTAGAAATAAAAAGCATTTGTGGCAAAGACATGGAGCTCTCACTTCACCTGTAAGATTTTTCCACAGTCTTGTGGAAATCCACCTGCTGTGGATCCTCCCCCCAGACAGAACAATGCTACCACGAGGTCTAGCAGAGCTGTAACTCCGGATAACACCTCAAAAACAGACACAAAACTGAGTTCAACTCTAAAAATCCCTGTTCCACGGCCCTCCCTTCTGAGCTTTTGTATTTTCTGAGGTCAAGTGGTTTGGTGAGTCTGATTTTAAAGGTTTAATTACAAGACACATCGATGCAATCACAGGAGTGAGACGTATATCTCACTATGGTGTTCAACCTGCCAAACACGGCAGCGAGATTTAATATTAAAGAGTCACACAGAGAAAACAATGACTATTCCATTTCCCTTTTTTCCTGTTTTTATCCACTATCTGGCAAGAGTTTCACGTTTGCTTTCTATAGTCTCAACACCTGTGCCTTCACACGTCTACCCAAAACCTATGGAAGAATTTGGTCTGTGCAACAGAAAAATAAAATTCCATAAAAACCAACCTCAATTCCAATGATCTACAGCCATCCCCTCAGCAGCATTTCACCCTTGCAATTCCATAGGAAACCCAAGCTTTGTGATAATCCCAGCCCATCTCACCTGAAAACACGGCGGAACATTTTTGCAGCAGGAAGCCTGAAGAATTATAAGCTTCTCCCCAGAGCAGGGAAGTACCCAGACACTTCCCAAATCTCCAGCCCTACTGCTTTTGTCCAAAGGAATGCTGGAGAAAGTCTCGAATTTGCAAACTTAAGCCGCGATCCTTTAAATATTTATGCTCATGTTTACTTTGTCGAGAAGGGAGAAATCCCGTTCGCTTGAGAGGAAGTGAAGCAAAGTCGCACGCAGGACCCGAGCCTGAGAGAATCAGACACTCCTTTAAACCTCAACACAAAAAAAAAAATCACTGTCTTCTCAAACTGAAACCTGCACCCAGCCTGTCTGGGGGAGCAGGACCCCAGGAAGAGGCTGGAGCTTCATTAACAACACAGCGAACGTGCTTTCAAGAGCGGTGTTTCGTGTGCAAGTGGGAACACAACCCCACTTTATTTACAAACTGAGGGGATGGAGGAATTTCTGAAATCGAGTTTGACCGGCTAAGATGCTTCAAGCAGTTCAACGACCTTGGTTGCTCCCTAATAAATGCATTTTGAAAGGAATTGAGTTCAAAAGTTGCACGGTTTGGAGGGAGAAGTAGAACTGGGTAAAAACGGACACGCTGCGCTCGCCAAAACCAACCAACCCAAATGGCTTTAGAAACCCTCAGGTCATGTTTGAATCACAGAATCCCAGCACTGGGTTGGAAGATCATTAAAGATCATCTTGTCCCACCCCCCAGCCATGGGCAGGGACACCTTCCACTAGCCCAGGTTGCTCCAAGCCCTGTCCAACCTGGCCTTGGACACTTCCAGGGATGGGGCAGCCACAGCTGCTCTGGTCAACCTGTGCCAGGGCCTCCCCACCCTCACAGGGAAGAATTTCTTCCCAATATCCCATCTATCCCTTCCCTCTGGCAGTGGGAAGCCATTCCCCTTGTCCTGTCACTACAGTTCCTGATGAAGAGCCCCTCTCTGGCTCCCTTGCAGGCCCACCTCAGACACTGGAAGTTTGCTCCTAGTTTTCCCAGACTGGAGGTATTTAAGCTCCAGGACCACGTGTCACATGAGGTCCCAAGGCTGTGATGGTGAACCCTGGTCCTCCCGGCCAGCTCGGTGGTGCCAAGCTGCAAAACCAGTGGAGGGACCAGCACCATCCCTGTGCTCCCAGTACTCCACCGTGGACTCGTGGGCACGCAGAGGTTCTTCCATCCAGACCTGGATTCCATCCACCCAGAAATCAAGCAGGGGATGAGGATTTCAAGTCCAGCCCTACCCTGACATGAGCTAAATGAAGGTTGCACAGGTAGCTCGGGTTTCACATTTCCCAAGCATCTGACCTTGTGTGCTTCACATTCTCAGAGGTTTTCCTGCAAAGCCAATCAATGCTCCCAAAAATCACCATGAACATCCCAGATAAAAACAATATAGGCATAAAACATTCAGACTTTCCTAGTAAAGGATGCCACAGGTTTGATACCCTGAGTGTTTTAGTACCAGTGTCTGGGGAAGATACTGCAACAGTAGATGTCACATCAGATGTTTGATACCTTAAAACCTTAACTGCAGCTTCCCCACCCAAAATAAAGAGGAAACAAAAGGTAAAAACATGCAGTTTATAACTCCTAACAGGAGCAGTGGATGCACAGATGAAATAACTCTGCAGAACTGAGCTACATTTTAAATACATGAGTTCAAATAAAGCTTTTTCCACATCTTTCTAAACGCTGCTGATGCACCTCGGGTCTTTCAATACAGAGGGAACATCTCTAAAGCCACCCTGATTTATGCATCGATTGCAATAAATAAATAAATAAATAAAAAGTAACATCATCATCGATAGCCCAGGAAACAAAAGCTCACCAGTCGTGTGCCAGGGCTGCTGAATTACCTTCCCTGCCATCAGCAGCTGGAGCGACAGCTTCCAAAACCCTCTTGGGGATGAAAAATCATGGCCAGGACTGAGGGCCAAGGCTTGGGAGAGCCTTCATGAGGGAAAAACGCGTAGAAAAGCCCCTTATTTTAACGAAATAAAATTTTAAAATGAGAAAAGTCACCGATACGGGCGAGTTTACTCAAGGACACGGGGGAAATTGTGGCTGTCGCGTGACTGCAGGACCAGGGGCTGAAGAGAAGATGCTCTAATGCAGCCTCTCAGACCAGACAGAGTTTGCCGTGCCCAGGGATAAGCTCAGTTCTGTAAGGTCGCGCTTAAGCATTCACAGCCCATCACCGCCACGTCCACGCACCTCTCCGCGGGCAGACAACGCTCCCCTGTCATGTCCTAGCACTCAGTCGGGAAAAGAGTCGGGAAAACACTCGAGGCGGCCAGAAACCCAATTCTCCAACTAACAGTCTGTTTACAGAGCGATTTATTACAGCGCCTGGTTATCGACCGAGCGAGGCACCGCGCCGGTTCTCCCCCCGTAGCAGCAAATCTCCTCCTTCCTCTGCCGCTACGTGATTATTTTTTTGATCTGCCGATGGGCAGGGACCGCGCTGCAGCGAGGGATGGCAAAAGCCACGATTTCTGCTGAGCTCACGCTCCCCACTTTATTAAACTCGGCTTGATTTCGGGATAGGAAAAGGCAGATGGAGGAGGAGGGAGCCGATCCAGCAGCAGAAGGGCGGCAAAACGCCCGGCCCCGAACTCACGGCAGGTCCTACCCCCGGGTCACGTCGGAGGGGTTCTATTTTTGGGGGGATAAAGCAAAGGCCGTTTTGGCTACATTTCGGAAAATTCCAGAAACAAACACCGGCTGTTTTAACCTCCGGAGGAGCAGCGCTCCCGCAAAGGTCCGGCGTGCCGGGGCGGGAGCTGCCGTAGAGTCCAACACTGCGCTAAAACGCAGGAATACCTCATCCCGAGGGGTGGGAACCGCTGATGGGGAATGGGGAATGGCTCCGTGTGGCGTAGCGGGCTGGCAGAGCCCCGGAGGACCGCGACCCGCTCCCGCCGCGATGCCCACACCCGTGGGCTCGGCGCCGCTGCCCCACGAGGGCCGGGGGCGCGGGGGAGCCCCCGCCCGGGGTGAGGCTGGAGCCGCAGAGGGAGATAAATCTCCCCCCCCGCCAGGCTGGTTTTTCCACGTCCTGCGTGTCCAACCCACCCGCGACGGGGGTGAGCGGCACCGGGGGGGGGAAACCCGGCGCGGGGTGGGGGGAGATGCGGGGCCGCACCGCACCGCGCACCCACCGGGGGGGGTCACGCGTAGGGGGCGAGGGGCACCACACAACACCGGGGGAACCCCACAGCACCGGGGGGATCTCAGAACACCGGGGGCAGTCGCCCCCCCCGCGCAGAACAAAGGCTCCCGCCGGCCCCGCGATGTTCCGCCGGGGTTCCCCTCACGACCCCCGCCCCGCCGCCCCCGCCGCCCGCACTCACCGGAGGCCCCCGCCCCGCTCCGCTCCCCGCCGCCGCCGCTCACCTGGGTGTCGGGGCGCGGCGCATCCCTCGTCCGCAGCCGCCGCCGCCGCCGAGGGAGATCCCGGGAAGTCGGTTCCGAGGGAAGGTCGCCGCTGCCCGGGGGTCGGTGCTGAGGGGGGTCGGTGCTGAGAGGGGTCTCGCGCTCGGTGACGAAGGGGGTCGTTGCTGAGGGGGCAGCTCGGCGCTGAGGGAGGTCCCGGGGGTCGGTGCTGAGGGGAGGTCGGTGCTGAGGGGGATGGGGGAAGGGGGGGCGGGGGGGGGGGGGACGGACGGGCGCTCCCGCCGCCGCCGCCGCCGCCGCCCGGGCGCTGCCCGACTGCCCGCGCGCGCGCGCGCCGCCCTCACGCGCCCAGGGGCGGGGGCAGGCAGGGAGGGTGGGCCCCGCCCCGGCGGAGGCCCCGCCCTCGGCCCCGCCCTTGGGACACGCCCCCTCGCGTTACGACGCGGCAACCGGGCCGCTTTACGGCAGCGCGCGGCAACCGGGAGGCGGCGGCGGGCGATGAGGCGGCGGGTGAGACACGGGGAGGGGGGACACGGGGAGGGGGGACACGGGGAGGGGGGACGGGGAACACGACGGGGACACGGGACACGGTGCCAGTCAGGTGCCCTGCCCGGCGATCGCGCTGGCCGCAGCCGTCGGAGATCGGTGCCGGTCGCCCCCGGGCCCGGAGGCGTCAACGTGAGTTAGAGGGGAAAAAGGTTCGAATGGGTGAAAATGGAGGGGTGTTACCGACACGGGGCAGGGCGTACACGGGCTGCCCGGTGCTGGTGGGGGGGGTCCCCAGCAGGGCCCTGACCCCACGCCCGGCCCGGGGGAACCCTCCGATCGCCGCGTAATTCCCGTTTATTCCCATCGAATCAGTGGGATGACTTGAGCCCTTCCCGAGGGCTGCTGGTGCGCTCTGATCTCGGGACTGAGCGCCGGGAGACGATCAGGGTCAGGCTCAGGGTTGTGCTCGGGGTCACGCTCGGGGTCAGGCTCAGGGTCAGGCTCAGGGTCAGGCACGTCGCTCCTCCTCTCACGGGGTGTGTGACACCCCAGATCCCTCCCAGTGACCGAATTCCCTCTCCTGACCAAATTCCTGTGACATCCAGGTCTTTCAGGCAAACAGTATTCCCCCTGCTCCCTGGACTGACCCCTTCTCTGGAGGTGAGTGCATTGGTGGCTGGTTTGACATGGTCTGGGTGAGCTGAGCTGTTTCCACTGGTACCTCCGGGACATTCCCGGTGCCATTGCTCATCCTCAGCCGTTCCTTTCCTTGGGTCTGTTCCTGGTAAACTCCAGGCTTTGGCCAACCCCGTCCTGTCGTTGCTGTGGCTCTTGGTTTCTTGCTCCAGGAGATTCTGTGACACCAAGAGAGGTTCTGGGTTTGGTTCTCCGAGCAGCTGCATGTCTCTCGTTTGGGGAATTTGTCTGGAATGGAGAGGTTTGGGCACTGCATGTACATAATTGGGAATGTCTTCCTCTGATTTTGGCATTCGGGACCTGTTGAACCCCCAGAGACTCTGTCCTGGTACTGTACAGGAATTATAACCCACAGCTACAGAGAGACTGATTATATTTAACAAAAAAGGAAACAACTGCACTTCTTGTCTGGTTTAGTTATTTAATTTTCCTTGAGTTTGTTCTCTGGCTCTGTCAGGAGTCACAAAAATTCAGAGGCCCAGGTGTCACCCAGCCCAGCTCCCACTGGACACAGAAATAGATGTTCTTTCTCTGATCTCACTCCCATTAACAACTCTCAAGACATGGTGTCTAAAACCTGTATTTCCAGGAAAAAGGAATGGTGTGGTGGTTAAATCGTGTGGCCTTTTCATCTTTGTCCCTCCTGTTCCCTGGTAAAGTCTGGATTTTTTATCTTCCAGGTGATTTTTGGTATTTACCTCCATATTCTTTAAATTGGGAACAGAACTCTGGTGACATGTCACCTTAAACTATTCCCTCTGCAGGTTCTTAGCACCTTTAATTTATTAAAATAGACTTTAGGAATCTGACTCATCCTGAATTCATGCTCTCTTTGCTCCACCACTGCCTATTTACGCTGAATTACTGGGGAGTCTCATTCCCTGGCCCTCAAGTGCCTTCAGCAATTACCTGCAGAGGGTTGTTGTATTTAATGGTGTGAAAATAATAGGTTTGGGGTGGTTTTTTGTGAAGTATTGGAAAACAGAGGCTTGGCTCCTGGACCCAAAGGAGCCCCATCAGTTCTCAGATCGAACTCCCACCAGCGACAGCAGCTTATTTGTGAAATTACAACTTCCGTGAGGGAAACTTGACTTCTTGCCCTACTGAGGCAAGACAGCACCATTTTCAAATCTATAAATGAAATTATGGCATTTGTGTTGAAATGCCCCTTTCTCTCACCCCGATGTTCTCATCTCAGCACTGGAAACGGGGCAGCTGAAATCCCTCGGAGGAGCTGAGGATTCCAGAGAGTTTGCACAAATCCCAACTACTAATGTGCAAATGATACAAACGAGCAAGGCTCTTGTTGGCACCTACAGCGAAGGTTCCTGGCCTGTGTATTTATCCCTGTTTTTACGAAAACTCCTGAACAGAGTGTGCCTTGGCCTTCAGGAAGCAAGTCCTGGTTGTGGCTGAGCAGAGCTGCTCCCAATCCATGATGGGATTTCAACCCTCCCTCAGCATCAGAGAGGCTCGGCTCCACGTCCTGGCTTCTCTGCAGCTCCATCTTTAGCTTTAATGGGAGGTTCTCCCAAACAAAGCCACCTCTCCATGGCTTTTGACAGCCCCACCAGCCGTTGTTCCAGCCACTCACCTGCCCCGGCTCTGACGGGCGTCAGAGCCTCCCGAGGGTTTTCCTTGGAGCTGCATGTGGTGAGTCATCCTGAAGAACCCACAGGCAGTTTCACAAATACCAGATGGCAATAAAATTAAAAGTAGTAGCTCGTGGCAATTAAGCACTTGCTAGAACCATTCTCCTTCCTGACTGGAGGAACCTGCCAAATGTCTTGACAGGAAAAAAAAACAAAACACCCAAAGATGTTTCTGCAGAGTGGAAAATGAACAGAACACGGGACTCACGCTTCCCTCACCCCTAATCCTGTTTGGACTGGAGTGGAAAGCTATTTGCTGGACTTCTACATCTCCAGGAGAAGATGAAGCAGAAAGAACACGTTGTAAAGGAGAATTCGGGGCATTTTATGGGCACATGTAAAATTATTTCAGCCTTGCCCCAGTTAAACCCCCAAACTGGATGTCTGGAGGATGTCCAGCTCTAAAGCAGACCATGTTGAGGGATGCTACAAAGTTACTGGGATTTCATTCTGATTTTCTGTTTTTATAGTGCAAGGATTTGCACCACGAACTTGGAAATAGTTGGAGCTCGTTAGGTCGGAAGCGTGTCCAAATACCATTGTGTTGCCTCAGCATAAACAAGGGCTGCTCCCTTCCTCTGGTGACTCCTGCTGCTCGGCATCTCCGGGATCCACTGGCACACACACACACACACAGACACACACAGACACCACACACACTCTCTCTCACGGGCTGTGTCATGCCCCAAACACTCACCTCAGCCCTTCCTTCCGAAGTGTTCCATAGGCCCCGTGTCTCATCCATTCTGTTCCTTACTCGTCACGTGCCCTGGGACCTGGCCAAGAGTTCTGAGAGATGAATCCCTAATTTATGCATCCCAGGCCAGGAGGGGTTATTTTTCGTGATTCTGATCTAATTCTTCCTAACACGTAAACAACACAACACTCCATTTTTTTAATTTCCCCCTGTCATGATGGAAAATTAGTGACTTATTTCTAGTGAATCACATTAAAGTGACCTTATCGTCTTCAGCTTTCACACGGGGCTTTCAGAAATCCGAAGATGTTTTCATGCTGCCTTTGGCAGAGCTGAGGGAAGGGTGAGGCCCAGTCAGTTCCACGTCACCGCTGTCCCCAGATGTGGCATTACCAGTCCCATCCTGGCCAGGAGAGCAGTGAGGGGCTGAGGGTGCATTGCCACTCTGACATCTGAGGGGGATGTCAGAGCATAAGGAAAACCAGGGTGGACAGAGGGGGGTTAAGGCAAGTTTCTCTTTGGAAGATCTCCTCCTAAATCCTAATCTGAGTAGGCAGAGTTGTCCTAAAGATTCCCACGGTCAGAAACTGGTTGGTTTGTGATCTCGTTTTGCTTTGTTACTCTTTACTCATGGCTGTGCCTCCCGTGCTGGTGGCCCAGCAGGTTCTCCTGGAAGAGGTCGTGCGTCTGGCAGAGAGCTGGGGCACTCTGTGCTCAGTGAGAGGGGCCGTATGTCAGACAGCCCCAAAAAGGCTTTATTTAGGGAATACCAGTCATGTAAAGAATTCCCGTGACTGTCACTGTCCAGGTGAAACACCAGAACACACAAACACCATCTGACTTCTCCTGGCTCAGGTCTGGTTTCTGTGCAGAGGTGCGTGTGTGTGTGTTCCTAAGCAGGAACTGCTGTGAAATTCCTTTGCTTTGAGGTTCAGTGAAAGGCTGATCTAACTTAGAGCTCAGAAGAGCCTGGCTCAACCTGACACTCCCCTGTCTGCTGACGGTCCTTCAAATATCTGTCTGGGAATCCCGGGCTCTGGCTCGCTGCTGCTGAGAAGCCACTCAAGGTTTCTTGAGCTGTATTGTGTCCCAGGTGTGACCCAGTTCCTAAACTCCTCTTGCCCTTCTCTGTTCCAGCTCTGGCGGGTCCCCGGAGTGCTGCAGGATGGATCCCGTGGTGCTCAGCTACATGGACAGCCTGCTGAGGCAGTCAGATGTGGCCCTGCTGGAGCCCCCGAACTGGCTCAACGACCACATCATCGGCTTCGCCTTCGAGTACTTCGCCAACGAGCAGTTCCAGGAGTTCAGCCACCGCGTGTGTTTCATCGGCCCCGAGGTCGCCCAGTTCATCAAGTGTGCCCTCAGCCAGGAAGAAATAGCCGTGTTCCTCCAGCCGCTGGACCTTCTCCACAAGGAGCTGGTGTTCCTGCCCATCAATGACAACTCCAGCCAGGCCGCTGGGGGCACCCACTGGAGCTTACTGGTGTATTTCAGGGACAAGAAGTGCTTCGCCCACTACGATTCCCACAGTAAGTGCAACTCTGCCCATGCCAGGCAGGTGGCAGGGAAGCTGGAGGCCTTTCTGGGCAAAAGAGGGGGCAAAGCCACCTTTGTGGAGGAGAAAGCGCCGGCGCAGCAGAACAGCTACGACTGCGGGATGTACGTGATCTGCAACGCCGAGGCCCTGTGCCACGGGTACTGCCGGGGCCGGCCCGAGCCGGGGCTGCAGCTCCTCACCCCCTCCTACATCACGCAGAAGAGATCCGAGTGGAAAGCTCTCATCACAAAACTGGCACAGAAGTGATGGGGATGCACCCCCAGCCCCCCCAAAAACTGCCTTCCCTGTCCTCGAGGCAGCAACCCCAGTGCCTGAGGGAGATGCCCATGCGCAGGATTGTCCCAAAGAAGAAGAATGTAACCCCTCCAGCATGGCTACACCCCCCAAACACCCCGTTCCCTGTGGGAAAAGCCTTAGTCCCCTCTGGAAATCACCGGCCTTTCTAATGACAAAAGTCACTTTGCTTTCAAAGAAACCCTCTCGATGATGAATTTTTACACTAATTGCTGTGGCAAAACAGGTTGCTGAACAGACTTCACCTGTGCCCAGCAGGCAGCACACCCTTGTTAGGTGGCTTTAATTGGCTCCAGGCATTGTCCTTCCAAGCCAGGTTTAGCAAATGCCCTTTAAACCCAAGCCCCCAAGTGCTTTATCATGGCTATTTCTAGTCTGTGCCTCCCACTAGTGGTGTTGGAGCAGTCTGGGATTTAGCAGCCAGGATTTTGTGCCCCTGAAAACCTGACACTGAGATGTCAAAAGATGAGACTCCAAAGGAAATGCTACGATTAATTAAAGAACAAGGCAAAACCAAAGTCAGTTTTCTTCAGCATGGTGCTCCCAGGCTGCCCAGCAATTGCATTTTTTTTGTCCCCCACCCCTGCTTGCTGTTATTGCACATTAAAACCCGACTCTGAATGGCTGGAAGATTAACAGGAAGCTGAGAAACCCAATCTTAGGAAAGGAAACTTAATTGAGATGAAAAGCAACACTCACTCTTTGAAGCTTGGGGTTTTTCATTAGGATTTTAGGTCGTCTCCATCCAGGGAGGGTTTGTCAGTGCTCCCCAGCCCTCGTTAGTGTTGCTGCTGCCTCTGAGACAAAACCAGTTCTATTACTTGAGATAAAAAAACCCACATCAGGGAGAACAAAAGGACAGAGTTTGAGCTTTCTCAAGGTATAAAAGCCAAAGATAACTGTGGGCTCCTTGAAGTCCTTAATGCACTTCAAACCGAAACACTTCCCCTCCCGTGCTGGGTGACGGGATCTCAGAGTGGATCCTCTCGTTAAAGCCAAGCTTAGCAGGGGGGAAAATAAAAATTGAACTGAGGTGTCATTGCAGGATAAGGAATAATCGCTCAGTTAGTAAGAAGCAAAGAGCAGGTTGCTCAGGTGGTGTCTGGCAGAGCAACCACACCCCAGCGCGCCGACCTGATCAGAGAGATCCGGGTTAAATATAACCCTTGGAAAAGGAAAGGGGGAAGGATTGTTTTTAATCCGGAGCTCCTCACCAGCCCAGCCCCACCGGTGTGTGCAGCAGCACAGCACCGAGGGGATGAAGGGCTTAACCTTCCCTTGCTGCCAAGAGAAAAGCAAGAAACCAGGCCAGGCTCCCCCAAAACACCCAACCACACCCTCACAGGCAGCGGTGAGGCCAGACAAGGGTCAGGATCATTCCCCTCCCTCCTACACTGCCCTGACAGGAGAGCAGCCGGTGGTCCAGGGCATCCCTCCAGCACCAGCCCTCCCTGGAAAACCTGCTCAGCTGGAGCTCAAATGGGATCGAGCCACTCGCCGAAGGGGATTCACCTTGGACTCCGAGGGGCTGTGCTGGAGCCACGTCACTGCCACTCCCAAATCCAGAATAAAACTCAGACCAAACCGTGCGCTTGCCAGCGTCATCCCATCCTCTGTGCAGGTCCCTGCTAATGCCATGGCTCCCGCTGCCCCATGGAGTGTCACAGCACAGGGGCTGTGACTCAGGGTCTGGCAGCGGCTTCTCAGCCAATTGAATCTCCCAGTCCCATTTTTAGGGGTTGGTTTGGGCTGGGGAGGAGCACAGGACAAAGGGAGGGAGGAAGGCAGGATGGTGGGGGTGACTGGGGAGATCTGGGAGGGGATCTGAGGGCAGGGGCTGTGCGTGTCCAGCACCACGCTGTGCTCCTCAGCCCTGTTCCCAAGCCAGCAAGGTGAGTGCCCAGGGATGTTCCCTGCACCTGAGGACATTGCCTGCACCTGAGGCTTTTATGTGCCTTTTCTTTACACAAAGAAAACAAAGAGGCTCAAGCAGGGTATCACTGGGAGAGGTGACACGCACCGGCCAGGGGTGGCAAAGACCACCTGGGAAACAAAACTGGAGCCTTGCCACCAGTGACCACCAGCAGGGACCCCCCACACCACACCGGGAGCTCACCCTGGTGCTCCTCCAAGCCTCCTCCATGTCACTGCACCCATGGGTTAGAGCTCTTTGTCACCACTGTCACATTCCTGGCTTGAGGACAAGGGGCCCCACACACCTGCTGTGGAGCACCCAAAAACCACCAGGCTGGAACACCGGACCAAAACCCACCCAATCCTCAACCTCTAAGCCTCTGCTTTGGGGTCAAGAGCTTCACTTTGAGGTTGAACTTATCTGTAGGAAAACCAACTCCAAACCCATCTGGGCTGCGGCACCAGGAAAACCAGCTGGGTGAGTCCCTGGCAGGGGCGGGACAGTGCCTTTTACCCACCAGGTCACCCACAGAAACAAGGACTCCGACAGCCCCATAAATCCAGAGCTTTGAAGAAACCAGATCACCCCCCTCAGCACCCCAGAGTGCTAAATCCTCCAAAAATGAGTGTTACCACCTCAGTCCCCACTTAGCCAACACCACTGTGGCTTTCAAGTTGGGCCATTTTCATGCATTTCACCCATTTACTGCATGGGCCGGGCTGGGAGAGGGGTTGTGGATGCTCAAGGAGGAAGAGGAGGAGGAAGGCTCATCCTGTCCACCCTACAGGATGAGGTTGCAGCCCAGCTCCCTCCCCAGGCAGACGCTGTCCCCAAGGTGGCCCTGCCACTGGCTCGTGTCCCATCCCGCAGTCTCTGCTGCCACCTAGTGCAATAACATCCCTGTCCCCTATGCCGGGAGCATCCCCGGCCCTGAGAGGACCACTCGAGGACAGGGCTGTCCCCATGTCACCCATGTCCTGAAGGAACAGCACAGATTTTGGGATACCTCGTTTTGGGGCTCACAGCCCATCCCCACTGTGAGGACATTGCTGGCAGAGAGCCACGTGCTAGAAAATCCTGGGTTTATTTTCATTTCATTTAAAAGCCATTCAGAGCCCAGAGCGAGCAACAAACTCTCCCCCAGGGCACAGGGATTTGGCCCCATCAGCACTTGTAGTTCCCAAAAAACAGTAAAGAAAACCCAAGGGAATCACACAGGTATCACCTGCTGCCCCAGCGTGCTCCTGGGGGGAGGCTGTGGGACAAATCCTGTGGGACAAATCCTGTGGCACTCGGCTCCACGTGGTGACAAGGTTAACACGAACCAGGGCACAGATCCGGGACGTTCACCGGTGCCAGCCACGGGCTCCTTTCCAGACATCTTAACGAGGCGAGCAGGACTAACGAAGCCTTGGTCTGGCCCCAGTGTCAGGGGTGGTCACCCCGTCTGGGGGACCCTAAAGTGCTTTGCAGGGGACACACAACCCCCCCCATGCTGAGATGGCCCAGTGCTCCACGAAAGAAGGGCTGGGGGGCCCTGGATCGGACCCTCACCCTTGGGTGTGGGATAGATGATGCCCACAGGGCTGGTGGCCCCTTTCTCCCATCCCCACAGATCCCCCTATCTGGGGCCATTCCTCTGGGCACATTCCCAGGGGTACTGAGACAGGGACAAAGAGGTGGCTTCACCCAGGGCAGCAACAGCAACTCATCCACATTTTTGGGGGTTCCCGGTGAGCCTAAGGTCGTCTTTCAACTAGAAAAAACCCAAGCCTGGAATAAAAACTGGCGTCCATTTTAGCAGCAAGTCCTAAGGGGAGGTCCAAGCGCTCGGTAGCCCCGAGCCATCGTTCAGTGCTACAGCACAGCAGCGTCCCAGGGAGAAAACGGGTTTCCAGTGGGATGGGGAGTTGGCACAGTGGCCAGGAGCTGGCTGGGAAGTCCCGCCGGGAGCAAGTGCCCATAGGAAAAGAGAAAATACTTGGTCCCATTTTACCGGCCAAGGGAAAGCCGGGCCACGTGTAACAGTCACGGCTGGGAGGTCTCAGCACCGGGATCCACAGGCAGGGTGTCACCGTTGGAGTCCGTCCTCAGCCAGCGCCAGGGTAACAGTCACCTGCCAGCAGGGAGTGGGGTGAGATGGGGGAGTGACTGCAGAGGCTCCATAACCCATCCCGGTGCTTCCCTGACGTCCCTAACCCAAGGAGATCCCACTCCTGTTCATCCCTTGCTAATGCCCTTGGTCTCATTAGCCCCAGAGCACAGCTCAGCTCCAGTGAGATGTCCTGATGCTCCTACGACTGGAAAGCCCCAAACCCATGAGGAAACTTCTTCCCAAGGTTCAAAGTCTCAGGGACAGCAGAGCTTCCCACAGTCACTCAGACCAGCAGCTGACGGGATCATCTCTGGTGTGGGGATGGCACTGTGGGGTCTGTAAGGCATGGGATAACGGACAAAGCATCCCAGGGACCTGCTGTGGAGCTCAGCCACTGCTCATTGCACCACATCCCTTGTGTCCTCCATACAGCGTGACCCACCCGCCCCAAAGTGTCCCCAGGGATCCCTCACCTCCTGTGCCCACGGGAGAGGTAGTCCCGGTTCAGGGAGCAGAGCTGCTGCTCCAGACGGAAGATGCGGAACGCCAGGTACGAGGAGGACACGACCAGGAGGCAGATGCTGGAAGCAGGGGAACAAGCCAAGCGCTCAGCTGAGACCGACATTCCCGGTGTACCCCCGGCCCCCCCGCACCACCCTCGGCACTTACAGCACAATGAAGATCTTCAGGAGCTGGTAGTCGGAAGGTCTCAGCTCCGCCACACAGCTCTGCTCCACCTCCAGCTCCTCCTCGGTGTTTATTGCACTTTCTGAAAGGCAAACCCACAGTCAGTGGCACAGCAATGCTTGGCAGACGCTCCTGCTCTCCAGCAACCAGGAAACATCAAACATTTCTCCCTCGTGGGCTCAGACCCCACAGCCAGGAGACCCCATCCCATCCCCAGGACCCCGTCACTGACTCCCAGCCTCAGCCCTGCTCCTCTGCAAGGCAGAATTCCCCTCCAGGAGGGCAGGGGATGGATGAACACATATTTACAGAGGTTTACACCCAGCACTATGTATAGAACAGGGAACAAACCCGTGTGCCCAGGTCAGATGCTGCCCTCACCTGAAACCAGGGGCTCCTCGGAGGTGAAGGAGCTCTCCTTGGCACTCAGGCTGCTGACAGAGGTCCGGTGGATGCACTGGTAGTTGGCATCTGGCAGTGACAGTGACAGCGAGGTGGGTGACACCTTCCTCCACTTGCCCTCGGGGACGATCACCTCCTGTGGGAACAGCCCTGCTGAGCCATGCGCTGCCAGAGGCTTCTCCCATGGCAGTGCCAAGGATTCAGACTCAAACTTTATGGCAACTCCAGTGAGCACCAGCACATCCAAACCATCGTCCTAAGTGGGAGCTGGTTCTCCATGATGGCTCCATGGGGATACAGGTTCCTACTGCCATAGAAGGACCTGCCCATGCACCCCACACCTGCCCCAAATACCAACTGCAGCCTCCTCCACCCCTTGAAACTCAGGGCGGTCACCCAGCATTCTCCATTTCTCCACCTGGCATTGCCCCAGAAGGGCAGAACGTGCCCCAGAAAAGCACCAAATCATGTGCAGAGGCAGCCAGCACAAAGAGGGGGTCCCACACCAAAGAGCCCCGGTGCTGGAGCTGCTGAAGGACTATGTCCCTCCAAAGCACCAGGACATGCTGCAAGCCTGGATCACTCCCAATTCAGCCCTTGAAATGAATCTTTAACCCCTGGGATGCCACCAGACCAACAAAACATTGGGGTCATCCCACCTGTCACCTCCTGCACTGAGCTAAGGGCCAAGTTCACCCTGCTCCAAAGGTGCAGGATGCAGCCACTGTGCTCGCTGGATCACACCATGGTTTGGCTACAAGCCATCCCACAGGTTTCTGGATAACTCAACCACATTCCCAGCCTGTCATCCATGTTCATGGCTGTGAACAGCATCGGCTGGCGGGAGCAGAGCTGCAGCATTTTCCACATCACTCTGAAGTTTTTCTGTCTATAAAGGGATCCCTGAGACCAACAGGCCAAGGCATCAGCTGTGCTCAGCCAGGTCCTCTTGACCCATCTGTTCCTGCTAAGTGTGGGGATGAGGATCCCAGAGGATGAGCTCCAAAGGTGACAGGCACATCCTGGTGCAGCCTTTGATGGCACCGAGGGGGGAGAACCAACTCTGACCGTGTGAGCGGCTGTTCAAACCGAGGGGGCCTGGAGGTACTTCCCACCCACAGCACGAGTTCAGGAAGGTCTTTCCCTCTCCCAGAGCTGCCCTCACCCTCACCAGTGACACAGCGTCCGGCTCCTCCGACAGCTCCTTCAGACTCAAACTCTTCTTACTCGAAACCTGGAAGGGAGAGACAAACGGGTGTTATGGTGCTGCCTCCCCCTGCTTCAACCTGAGCCACAAAATGGAATTTTGGCTTTTCTGTTGAGTCTGTGAAGAGCAGCTGCTTAAAACTTGTGATCACAGGGATTTTGGGGTTGAAAAAGAGCACCCAGCAGAGGACAGGGCATTGCTGCTTCCCATCACTGAACACCCAGCAGGGCTATGGTTGAGCTGGGGGCTCCTGCACTGGCCTCAGCTAACAGCGCAGGGAATAAACCACCAGGAGAAAAAAAAAGGGAATATCTGGGCAGAGCCCAGCACATTCCAAAAAATAAATCCCCCAGTTTGGCAACAGGGCTGAGTCACCCAAATCACTGCCCCGGCATAGCTGGCAGACACCCTCCTGGGCGGGGCAGGGCTCTGGCACCGCTTCCCACGTGTTTCAAAGGCAGGGAGAAGAAGCCCCCACAGTCCCCCTCTCCAGCTCGAGGGCTGATGGTTGCCTTTTCCCCCTTGATTTAATTTTTTTTTTACTTTGTACCATTTTTCCTCCCCTTAAAACTTTAGATCTGGGCAAAAGGCAGCGATGTGCAGAGTGGCAGAACAAGTATTACTACCAGATTATAAATAATTCATACACACGCCCTGGGAGAGAGCAGAAACTCCAGGCTCTGCCTCATCTGTGACCCAGAAAAGGCCCACGGGAACAGGATGTGCCCAGGGCATGGATCCTGCCCCTCTTCCCATCCCTTGATGCGGAGCGAGGACACTTGGAACTGGGAAGGCTTTGGGAGCATTCCAAAGCCTTGGAGATGGGTGGTGAAGAGCTCTGCTCAGCCCAAGGGGTAGCACAGAGCCCCGGGGCCGTGCACGTGTGGAACGTGGATGTGGAACGGGGAGTACCTGCAGGTGCGTGCAGACTCTCCTCAGCACATCGTACACACTGTCACGGGAGATGAGGGACACGAAGATGTACTGCAAGAGAAAGAGAGGAGCTGTTGGGAGAGATTCCCCCCATCCCGAGTCCGGTTCTCCACAGGCAGGGACAGGCGGAGACGTCCTGCCCTTGAATCTCCCCTTTTTCGGGAGCTGTGTTTCCCCGCAGGTGTTTCCCTGCGGAGCCTCCCTGCTGTTATTTTTGCAGCCTGCTAAAACCTGGACCAGATTTTTTTGGGGCCAGTTTCACTCAGCTGCTGTTCCTACCGGCCTTCCCATGCTCAGCCCAGAGGGACATGGCAGGAAACGGGGCTGTGACCTATGGAAAACATCCCCACGGATGGGGGGAACACAGAGCCAGACTCTGCCCAATGCAGAACCCAAATGATGTGCAGGGCAGCCACACAAGGCTTTGAATGCCCTGTGCCACCCCCTACCAAAATCCATCAGGAATAATCCCCTCCCAAAATCCCACAAGAATAACCCCCTCCCTGGCAGGGGATGGGTGAGGCACAGGGCTGGCAGCAACACCCAGGCAGGCAAGGACTCGGACCCACTACGTCAGCTCACTGCAGCCAACGACATCCAACAGGATTTAAAAGCTGGAAATTCAGCCCTGTATCCAAATTTTCCACCGGCTTCGGCTAAATGCCAGTCCAAGCCCTTTCACTGCTTGTGTTTAAGGAGTTTAAAGGTTTTACGTGAGCCTGGCAGGGATTTGTCAGGCTCCGCCGAGTTTCACTTGGGCTTTGCTTCGTCCAGAAACAAAGTGGAATTCAGGAACAAAAGCAAAGCAAAGTGAAATTCAGGAACAAGAGGGTGTTTGCCCTGGCTGGCAGCCAGCACAGAGAGCAGCGCTCGCTTCCCAACCGGGGATGGGAATCTCTTCGTTCCCTGCTCCCAAATCACACCCAGCTCGGAGCAGGGCATCATCCAGTGCTGGCAGTGCTGGTGTTACCTTCCTGCTGGCAGTGGTGGTGATGGCCAAGCCGTTGGGGAGCAGCCGAGCCGTCTTGTGCTTCTTTATCAGCTGCACAGAGACAACCGGGATCACAACCTGCAGGGCAAGAGGACACGGGATGGGCACGGCACAAGCATCACCCAGTCTCCCTAAGACCCACCATGAGTCCCCCCTGCAAGCCCTGGGAGGGTGAAAAGTAAAGCAGGATGTAATTTTTGGCAGGATAACCTCACTAAAACCCTGAGCCTCCATCACATATTTGTTTAAAGCATTGGGTATAAATAATTCAGTCCTCCAGCCCAGTTTTAAAGGAAGTCGTCTCCCCCCAAGATCCCCGTCAGCCACAAGACTAATGGGGAAACATCAGATGGTAAGTCAAGAAGAAAAGCCAAGAGACATTCAAATCTCTCCCCCCTGAAACCTTTGATCTTCCTTCAAACGCCGTTGAAGGCTGGTGGGAGGTTTTGCATCAGAGAATTCTAAACCAAACCAATATTTGGTTTCCCCAGGCCGACGCTGCAGGTGATCCGAGGGGGGGCACAGCCACACTCCCCTTCCCATTAGAGGCTTCTGACAGGGATTTTGGTGGTATTTGGGTGGCATATGAGCCCCATGGGATGGGGTGAGTTGGTCCCCACGTTACCTTGATGTCCTTCCCGAAAAGGTTTGCATAGAAGCAGAGCCAGTTGGGGGAGATGTAAAGCCTTCCCTGGATGAGGATGTCTCTCTGGAGTGCACAGGAGCAAACTGCAAGGCAGAGAGAGGGCCATGGCAGAGCATGTGCCAGATCCTGCCGCTTCCACCCCTGTCTCTCACCCTGCCACCTACCTTTCAGCACACTCTCCTCCGTCGGGATGTCCTTGAACAGCTTGTGGTACTGGGAGTTGTACTTGCTAGCGGCCTGAAAACAGAGCAGAGCAAAGTTATCCCGTGACCTTGCTGATAAGGAGACCCAAAAATCACCCTCCTGCACAAGAACCTCCCCCTGCCCGCACCCGGGACCGGCGCAGGGGGGTCCCACCCGGCTGGGGACAGGGAACCCAGTGGGTTAGAGGAAGGTCAGATGACCCAGCCCCTGGCGAACGCTGTGCCATCCTCCCAGATAAACATTCCCCGGAATATCTAAGGAGGCTGCCGAGCCTCTGCGAGGAGCTGCTTTGCTGCCGGGCTCATCCGCAGGCAGTTTATTTTGCCCAGCGGTTTCTCTCCTGCTCCTCCTCTCCCCTTATCCGGGACACGGTGACAACACTTGCTTTGCGCCCATCGCGACGCGCCATCCAGCTATTTATATTCCCGGCACCGCTTCAAAGCCTGCCGGCACCGCGGCGGGAGGCTCGGCACGGCGGCCCTCAGACACTTCTGTGGGGAAGGCAAAGCTCCAAAGCACTTCAACGCTTCCCATAAATCCGCTCGACCGGTCCCGTGCGGCAGATTTGTGCCCCCTGCCCTCAGGGTGCTCCCCAGGGACGCGGCGAATTCCAAGGGACGAGCTGCTTTGCCAGGATGCGGGGAAGTCTGGCACAGCAAGGCTGGTTTGTGGGCAGCAGCGCAGGCAGAGCCCTCCTGCCCGCGGGACAAGGTCACCTTCGCTCCGTGCACCTTGTCACCGGATGAGCCGGGCCCTAAGAGGATCAAGGCTCAGCATCACCTGGAGTTGGCTCAGACACCTCCCGGAGAGACGCCGGCATGGTGGGGGTGCCAGTGGGAGCGTTTCAGGGGGACACGAGGGGTATCACCTCCAACCACCACCAAGAAACACCCCCTGGCTGCAGCAGAGACCCACTGCTGACCCTGTCACTCTCCCAGGTGCCTCTGGATAATCAGAAAAATATTTTTCCCCTCCATTTTCTTCATGGGGAAAGCCAAAACATTGCTCCCCATTATTCCTTCCTCTTCCAGAGCATCTCTTGTCTGTAGATGGACCAAAAAAACCTCTGCTTTGGGTAAGATTTGAACAACCAAAAAGGTTTCAACGGATGGAAATTGAGCTGCTCCCAGTCAACGTTTCCACTTTTTCCTTTGCTCTGGATGGAAAATCATGAAGTGTTTGCAAGGCAGAGCACAGGCCACACAAAACCATCACCAGCTGCTCTGAAATTGCAGGCAGGAGCCTCTGTCCCACACGAGCAGCCATCTCCTTGAGCTGAGACCCCGGGCAGGCTCCTCCAGGGACAACAGGCTACAACAAACCAGCCCAGTCGCTCCCAAAGCCAAAGACTCACCACTTCCCGGTGGCATTTCTTGATGTCCTCATCCTTGAGGGCTTCGTTCAGGCGGAGGCTGGAAGGAAAAATAATAATCACCAGGTAAGGAAGAGCCCCAGGTCTCCTGCCTGCTCCCTAAACACGTATGAGGCAAGATGAGACAAGGAATCATGTAAAGGATTGAAGAGAGATCCCAGGAAGCCACATTTTGGGCGTCTCTGTGATGTGATGTGGCATTGGGTGTTGCTGAGGCTCAGTAACGGCTGCTGAGGGCTGATCTCTGATGGGAGACATGGAGGCACTGGGACAGGGTTGACTGTCCCCAAAACACATCCCAGCTCCAGGAAGGAGACCAGAGCTGCCCCAGCAGCAGCCTGGGACAGGTTGGGAGCTGGAAATGGGCAGCTTTGGCTGGGTTATGGCTTCCTGAGGGAAAGCATACACAGGAATTTGGGAATGTGCCTGGGCAGGAGGATGGACTCGGCTTTGGCCATGCACGGGGACATCCAGCCACATCCATCCCATGGGCAGACGAAGGGACAAACCACGGAGCGAGCAAAATCCTCCCAACAACCTCAGCCGTGGGAACAGCATTCCCTTCCCCATATCCCTTTCCCTTCCCTGCTTTTATACCCTCAATATTTGAGAGGGAAAACAAAGAAGGGTCCCCCTGTGCCCCGCCCTGCTGGTGGACTGGATTCAGGGGCTCAGAGGCAGCGGGGATGCCAAGGCATGGGGGAAAGGGAAAACACTCAACCACAGCCCCTGGGATGCTGCTCCTCACCTGCCATCGAGGGAATCCAAACTCTTCTGCTTGTGGGACACCTCCAGCTTCTCACGGCCGTGCCTGGGCTCGGGGCTCTTCAGGGGAGCTGCCTTCTCATGCATCGGCGTGGCACTGCAAGGAGACGCTGTCAGCCCCTGAGGGAAAGGGCAAGAGGGGCTTGGGGCTCTAAAATCTATTCCCTTCAATCCCAGCCCGCACAGAGATGTCAGAATCTGCTGCTCAAGGACAGCGAGAATATTTCTGCAATTTCTCAAGTCACGTGGGCACAAAAAAAAAGGCACTTTTTTGCCAGGAACTCCCTAGTGCTCGCAACCAAGCAGCCAAGGAGCTGCTGTTCCCTCAGATAACTCTGTCCAAAGCACAGCCTCTCCTTCTCAAGGGATGGAGGTTGAGCTGGGGACAATCACAGGTCTACGAAACTCCTCAGGGGGAGGGATTTCAGCCAGGGTCTGCTCCTCCTCGTCCGGAGGCAGAGCCCTTGCCAGGCACCAGCTCTCTCCTTTGAGTCGCTTCCCTCATGTTCCAGCAGGGTGTTTACCATGGGGAATGTTATCAGAGGCGATTATCGGCCACGGCAGGTAAAGTAAACACAGGCCCAGCGCCGCGGGGAGGTTATCACCTGGCAGGCCACCGAGGTGACGCTTCACCGGAGATTGCTGAGGCACCGGGAGCCAAAGCGATCCCAGGGGACCAGCGGTACGGCCGAGCCAGCAAACAGCCACAGGCCTATGGAGAGGAAATGATTCCAGGGAAAGCGCTCAGCTCACCAGGCAGGGGGTGATGCCGGAGCAGGTGGGGCGCAGGCAGGGTGGCAGGATTAGTGCGGAGCTGGAGCATATCCCAGTGCCTGCGGGGATAATGCCATGGCACTGCGGCAGAGCCTGGGCAGAGAAGCCAACCCAAACTTCCTACACTCAGAGAGTGGCTCTTTCGCCACCTGTACGTCCCTAGACACACCCTGCTCCCGCTCCAAGTGGATCATGTGAAGGGAAACTCCTGGAATTACCCCCCAGGCTCCGGGAGAGCCAGGATGAGGGTGCTGAACCCCGACAGCTGTGCCCAAATGGGCTGAGAGTTGAAGCCACATGAGCCCCCACAGCCTGGAGCCCTGCCCAAAACACTGTCTGGACGTGATGGAGCCAGGCTGAATCCCGACTGGAGGCGTGGGGATGATCCCACAACATGCAGCACATACATGGGGGTGCAGGAGAACCAAACACAAGTCCTGGTGCCATGTGGTTGGGAACAGGCTGGGAACCAGCTCCTGGATCCCCACAAAGGGGGGCTGGCAAAGAGCCGCTGGCACAGCCCCAGAGTCCGAGCACCGCTGGGACAGGATGAACATGCAGAGGTTGATTTAGGAGCTCAGGTCAAAGGATGTGTCTGGAAGGGAAGGGAGACCCTACTGACAAGAAGCACCAAAATACTATCCTTTGGCATCGCACTAAAAGGCATTTCTCCTGCCCGATTCCTCGGACACCCTCTGCCAGGTGATGCCACGCTGCCCTGAAGCCAAAACTCGTATCATGGAGGCACCAAAGCCTTCACCCGCCCTTCTCGCGTGCTGGAAAAATGGGCTCTGCCTCAATCTGGAGCATCCCTCTCCAGAGCTCAGCCTGCTCTGGCTTCCCTCACGTCATCCCTTAAATCCCCAAGCTCTTGCACTGCTTAATCCGGGTGAGCCGATTTATCCCTAAGCGGGGCTGACACCGAGGGGCACCACACAGGGATCAGGGAGAGGCACCCCCTGCTCGAGGGGAGGGCATCAGAACCCCCTCAACATCACCAAACACACATAAATTCCCTAAAATGAGAAAAACCAGAGGCTGGAGAGAACTTGGAAGTGCTGCATGGTCCCCTCCCAGTTTTCTCTCCCCCTCATGGCCACCACCAGAAACAATTCCTGGGTCAGACAGTCCCGGACACAGCGCTGGCATTGGGATGCTCCAGGAAGGGTCTGGGCACTGTAAGGAGCATCCTCAGCCCCAGAGGGAACATCACAACAGCTGCCTTGTCTCCCTTTTCCAGATCTCGCTCCATCCTGGCTCCCAGATGCATCAGGGACACAGGTCTGGGGTTCAGGAACACAGGATAAGGTTGGGCTCCAGGCACAGGTGACACGGAGGTTTCCCTTCCAAGAGCCACTTCCAGTGCTGTCACAGTGGGGAAAACACTTTCTAGCAGCTCACACTGTCACCCTCTTAAAGGAATTTGTTCAGCAAGAAGCTGCTTATGCAGGAAAATCACCATCCCAAGTGTCCCAAACTACAAGTGGCATAAAAACAGTCAGAGTGCAGAGCTCTTCAGAGAAGGTAAAGTCGGTGGGTGCAGGAGTTCACGGCAAAGGGGAAACGATCCAGTGACCTGCTGCCTCCCTGCCCAGTACAGACACCCCCTCGCCGCCCACACCAGCTCCCCGAAACCCGCAGGCGAATCCCGATGCTTCTCCCTCCCTCGGGATCGCCGTGCCCCTGCCCTTACGCAGCGCTGGGATCCAGCCTGGAAAAGGTCCGGCGCGAGCCCCTCCGTCGGCGGGCGATTTTCGCTGGATCCCTTCCCCGGGGCCGGGGAAGCGCGCGGGAGGGGCCGGGGAGAGCCGGGCGGGGATCCCGCCTCCCAAAAATCCGCAGGAGGCTCAGAGGCGGAGGGAGGCCCCGGCGGGCGGGCGGCCGCGGCCCGAGCGAGCCCGGGCGGGATCCAGAGAGCTGCCCTTGGTCCCGACGTCCAAGGTCATTTCAGTCCCGCGTGTCGGAGCTGGAGAGGAGCCACCCCGGGATGCTGGGGGGGAACGGCCGGAGCCGAGCGGCGCTGGCAGGAGAGAGGGACAGAGAGAGCGGGAGGTCAGGGCCGGAGGGAGCCCCGCGGGTGCCCCCGCGCGTGCCGGGTGTTCCCGCCCCGGGGCCAGGGGGTCACGGCCGGGGCTGAGCCCAGACCCCGGTCCGGGGTCATCGCAGCGCCCAGGGCGCGGGGTCTCACCGGGAGCGGCTGTGAACGCCCCGCGGCACGGGGGGGAACAAGGCGGAGCACGGAGGGACCTCGGGCGGAGGCGGCCCCGGCCCGGCGGGGTGTGCGAGGCACGGAGGGACCGTGGGGGCTCGGACACCGCCGGGGCCGCGCCCGGGGCACCCGCGGGGCCGGTCCCGCCCCCACCCGCGCTGGGCGCCCCCTCAGGCGGAGCCGGCGGGTCCCGGGCGGGAAGCGCCCGGTCCGGTCCGTCCCCTCAGGGAAGGCGGGGGGGTGTCGGTGTTTCCGCGCTCCCCTCAGCGCGGCGCCGCCGGCCGGGACAGGCCGAGGGGCAGCACCGGCTCCGCGGCGGCGGCGGGAGAGAAGCGGCCCCGGTCCCGAAACCCCGGTCCTGATCCCCCCCTCACTCTCGGCACCCCCCCCCCCCCCCCCGCCCCCGCCGGTACCTGCGCGCGGCCCCGCGCGCCGCCGTCATGCCCCGCGCGCCCCGGCCTCCTCGCGCCGCCACGGCGCCCGCCCATTGGCCACACGACGCTTCTCCCCGCCTCTGCCGTCCGCCCATTGGTCGTCTGCCGCTCGACCCCGCCCTCCCCACACGCCCATTGGCCGCTCTCCCCACGGGCCCGCCCCCTCCGCGCACCACCGCTGAGCACCGCCCCCGCACACAGGCCACGCCCATCGGCGGGAGGGGGCGGAGCCCGGGTACTCACACGGGCCGCGGAACCACCTCTTAAAGGGACCGCTGAGCTCCAGGGGCGACCGCGGCTGGCACAGCCGGGCTCCATGGCCGCCCCCGGCTCACTCGCGTCCGAGGCCAGGACCCCGTAGGCCCCCCCAACCCCTTCGAGACTCGATCCCCCTCATTTCCCTTAGACCACTCCCTTGGGCTTCCCAACCCCTGCAGATGACCCCTCCCTTGTTACCCCCAACCCCCGCAGACCCCCTAAACCCGAACAGACTCCTCCCCTGGACCCCCCAACTGCTCCAGATCTCTCAGACCCTTGCACCAGAGCCCTCAACCCCTGCAGACCCCCCCCCAATGAGGAGATCAGCCCAGCAGGTGCTTCAGCTTCTCTTTATTGATGGACAGTTGTGCTCTCCCACCCCAAGGCCCGTCAGAGTGCTGGGTGAGGGGGGAAGGGGCTCTGGGATGGTGGGGGGACACGACTAACACAGGAGACAACGCTGTACGGGAGCACGGGAAGCTCGTGCACGGAGCCAACACCCTCCTCCTGCCCCCCTGCCCAAAATAACCGGAGAGGGGGCTGGATTCACTTTGGACTGGGCCTGGGGAGGTGTGTGGCCCCATGAGAAGGGGTGAGTAGCAGCTTGCCTCGAGCGAGGGGTCCGGCGGAACCATTGACCACACATCGCCTCTCTCCTTCCCCAACCCCCCAAAGCAGGGCCGGGAAAAGGACGTTTTACACCCTGAGGACAGTCACCAGGAACCTCCTACACCGACTCCAACACACATCAAGGCAGGACTTCACTACGGGGGAGAGGTTTTTTAAAAAACTAAACACTTCAAGTATATTTCTTTTAGTGATTTAAGGTCTCTTGCCCCTGCTGCTGCTGCACTGGGTGGTGTTTAGCAACCTACATCCACTCTAGGGACAAGGAGAACAGCGCAAGCGATGGCTGGTCTAATGCAAGGGGGGAGGGGGAGGGAAGGTGGGAAGGGAGGTGGGCAGGGGAAGGGAAGGCTGAGTCTGGTGCTCAGGGAACGGGCACCACACGCATGGTGTTGGTGTAGCCGGAGCCGGGGCGCCAGCCCGTCAGCACAATGACCAGGTCGCCGCTCTTGAAGAACCCACGGGCTTTGCCTGGGAGAGAAGAGACAGGGGTCAGAGCCCAGGTCCACCCTGCCCCTCACCCACTTGTCACCAGCTCCCTGAGCCACCAAACCTGCCTGCCCCCTGGCAGTCGTGGCTCCTGGTGGGTATCAAGACATCCCCCCACTTCCTGCTGTCCACCCATCTGCTTTGGGGTTCTCTGCCAACACAGAGCCTGGAATTCCTCAACGTAGGATTTGGAGGGGCTGAAGAACAGTCACCCTGCTCCAGGTTTCCCCCGTCTCTCAGAGCAATGAGTGTCACAATTCCATCACTCACCACCTTAAAACCAACCCGATCTTCTGCAGAAACCCCTTCTAAGGCAGCTGTGACAAACCCACTGCCCCATTTCCCAATCGGATGCTGCTGAGCCCATGCAACTACCAAGGGTTTCCCAATGGGATCCGGTTACCACACAGGCAGCCAGTTCCTCTCCCTGTCACCAGTGCCCACGTTCACCCCAAAGCCCCACCCGGGGGCTCAGGGCCCCCCGTCACTCACCAACGTTCATTCCCAGGGTGACACGCAGATCCACGTCCTCAGCCCAGGCGTCCTGGGCGGGGTCCTTGCAGAGCACGGGGAAGATGCCGCGGTACAGGTGGGCCTGGCGGGCCGTCTGCTCGTTGCGGGTGATGGCGATGATGGGGGCGCGCGGGCGGTACCGCGACACCAGGTGTGCCGACCTGCGGGGAGAACACACCCGGTGGAGCCTCACGTGCCGGCACTGCCGCCAGAGGGGACAGAGAGGACACTGTGTATGGCCAGTGGGAGCACAAGCAACCCACAAATGCTCCCCAGAACCCCTGCAGGGACACGAGGGATGGCCACCCTGGTGACCATCTCCACGAGGAGATGCCAGCCAAGAGCCACTCACCCACCAGCTTGACACGGCTGAATTCCCAGTTAGGCAACTGGGCGGACACCACCTCGCCTCCCAGTTCAGCAAGTGCCACTGGGGTGTTTTGGTCCCCAAACAAGCCTTTCCTTGTCTGTGTTGCTATGTTAAACTGGCGAGGTGCCATTTATTCCAGCCTCTCCAAGCAGGCCTTGGCATCTCAACTGGGGTCCCTGCAAGTTCCCTCTGTTTTGAGGAGCTCCCAGTTTCTGGGATGGAAAGAGCTGGTGCCAGCAGCGCTCCCCAAAGCGTGCCAAGGAGGAAGCCAATCTGCCTCCCAGCCACCTGCTGAAGCAGCAAACAGGCTGGTTGCTCCACACACAGCTCTGCTCCTGCACCCAATAGGAAGCAAATGCAACAGAGCCCAAAATTTATACTGGGAAGTTGGGCACAGAGGCCTTAAAATAGCAGCAGCACACCCTGGGTGGGGACTACAGCTTCCCTTTCCCTGGACACATCTGCAAACAGAGAGAGATTCAAACTGTAGGGCCACAGCATCTACAGCTCCATCTTTCCAAGGGCCATGCCAGCATCTCCACTTGCTTCTGCAGCCTTGTTTAGTGGAGCCAAGCTCAGCCACACAGTTTGCTGCTCAAAGCAGGTAGCAGCAGCTCCAAGCACCCAACCACACATGCCAGCTCTCAGACAATCCTTCCCACGCTGTCCAAGTTGCCTCCCAGGAGCTCCAGGAGATCCATGTACTCAAAGGGTTAACTGGATCCACGGCTAAAAATATTCAAAGGTCAGAGTTCAAAATCTCTTTAAAAAGGTCAAGTGTAAGGCTAGAACCCTGGACAAAGATACCTTAGAAGCATGAGGGTAACCAGAACTTGACACTTATGGTTCCCTCACCTCTGCACAAAGTGGCTGCTCCAAATCATTTTAAGCTGTAAATTTAGGTGAAGGATTTACTGATGGTCCAGGTCTTCAGGTAGATTATGCCCAGCACACACAACCACACCTCTGCTGCTGCTCTACTGCTTTGGTGCGAATCCAGGGCGAGAAATCCTGATTTTCTTCCAGAAAGCAGCCTGAGACTTATGGTCAGATGTGCACTGGGAGGGACAGCCTGATTCCTCTAGATGGAAGAGCTGATCCATGAGGCTCCAGCTGCCTTCCCACAACTGGAAGAACAGGTCTCTGTTGGGCAGCTGTCACCATTGCTGGACAGAAATCCCAAACTACATCACTCCAGCATGTCTCTCACCTGCAGCCACTGAGCTCACCTGGGTCCCTGCAAGACACTTGCCTGTGCAGAGATTATTCACAGGCAGGCACAAGGAAGCCTGGAAGAGGAAATTTCCAAAGCTTTCCCTTTCCCTAACAACCCTATGCTACACAGTACCTCTTTGCTCCTTGGGCTCAGGCAAGCAGGGCTGATGCCTGCAAAGTTCAGCAAGGGACCAATAATATGGATACTATGAAAGGCCAAGGCCTTGAATTATTAAAAAAAAAAAAAAAAGTAGATTCTGCATCCACTGAACTTCTGCCTCACTGTTACATCGACGGTTTCTTGCCAAGAAGTTTGAATTGGAGCTGCAACACTTATTTTCCCTTGGCTCTTCCAGCCAGCGCCACTGGCAGAGCTGCCACTCACAGCAGCAAGAGGAAGCTGGACTCTGAGCTGGTGCCACGCTGGCAGAGACAGGCTGAGGAACCCGCAGCACACGGATTGAGTCCATCTCCGAGGGACCAGCACTGCAGGCAGGCCTGGGCTCCCAGTCACTGCCAGAACCAGGTTCCACCTCTCTCTCAGGGTCGTGTTCTTGGGATCCTCCTTCCCCCACCCTGTCACGTAGTTGGCTTGACCTGGGGGAACCTGTCCCCTCCTACCTTCCAGACTTGGTGAGGACAATAATGGCCCCGCTGCAGCACTTGAAGGACGCTTCCACAGCGCCAACAGCAGCGGCCTCGGAGGGGTCGCAGTTGAGGGGGGTCAGACGGCGCAGTTCCTCAAACAACTGCCTGTGAAAGATGGCGGCTTCGGCCTCCCGGGCAATCTATAAGAGCAACACGCATTCGGGATGACAACACTCACAGCACCACTCGGGCAGCACAGGGAGGGCGAGGTGCTCTGTCACAACGTGGCACAGCAACACCGTCACCACACGGTGAGCCCAGATTGAGCTCAACACGCTGGGGTGATGCCATGGCACTCAGCCACCCCAACACCACATCCCTGGAGAGGAACCATTTGATTTCCCAGGTGTTCTTTTCCAAATGGTGGCACCTCGCCCTGCCGTGCCCACACTCAGGTGACACTCATGCCAACTGCCAGGCACTCTTGCTCTGCTCCTGCCTGCTGGGGTCCCTCCCTGGCACAAGTCAGCTCAGCCCACAGCAGTTACGCAAGGCCAGCACGGGCTGAATTCCTGCAGTGTTAGAACGCAGCGTGTTTTTGCCATGGAAAGGGCTGGCCCTGAGCCCCTCTCCGAGCCCTACCTGCCGGACTCGGTCAGGACTATCAGAGCTGCAGCTAAGCACTTAAAAGAGGCCTCCACCGCGCCCGCTGCCATGGCATCGGCAGGGTCCCTGGTGTTAACACTGAGCCGTAAAATCTCCTCGAAGAGCTGACGATGAAACATTGCGGCCTCGGCCTCCCGAGCGATCTGCAGCCCCCAGGGGAGGGAAGGAGGAGAACAGGAAAGAAGAGAAGGAAAGATATACCAGAGGAACATGAGATCACGTTAATTTGCCCAATCATCACAGTAATGCATGCAAGAGGGTATTAGGATCAAGCTGTGAAACTTTTTGGCTCTCAGGTTGTGAGTTTGCTGAATGCAACCCAGACTAACGTCCAGCACACAGTGTGACTGGCAGGCCCCGGTCACCAGGCAGGTATTCCAAAGGTGGCTATTCATTGCATTTTGGAGTCCTGTCAGAGCAGGTAAACGCAGACTGCTTTTCAAGAAACAGAGCAAGCCAGCTCAGAGTCAGAACTTACTTTGTTACAGCTGCTTATGACTCCCTTGAGAGACTCTTGTGCCACCTACCAGCCTGCCCACAGTCCTGCCTGCTATTCCTCAAGAATCTCTGTGGGTTCCTTTCATACTCTCCTAACACCACAGAGCTCTGCTGTAACAGTCTTCATGGAGCCAACGTAAAAATAATGAACTTTTAACATGAGTCCTCAAGGTGGGACACTGGTCCTTCTCAGCTTTGTTAGATTTAGTTTAAGCTGAGAATCAATAGAAGTTTAGTTTAACTTGAGAGCCAATAAAGTTTCACCTCCAAGTAGGATATCAATTTCCCTTCCAGTAATAAGGAAATAAACAGGAACAAGTCTTCCTTATGGGGTTGCCACAATGTGGATGTTGAGGAGTCTGTACAGTGCCAGACGTGACAGATGAGAGGGACACAGGCACAACTAAGGACTTTCTGTTCCTGCTGAGCATTGGCAACAGGTTCACTCACACGGAAGACAACTCCCATCTCAGGAGGCTGCATTAGCCCCTGACAACCCGATAAAGAAGGCTTGCAGAGACTAGAAAAGCGTGCAAAGGTTGACCACGTTCAAGGACGATTTCATCCAGTTATTTCAGAAAGGGAGCAGCCACTACACAAAGCACAAGTTCCTGTTTAATTAGAGATCAATGTGTCATTATAGTGAAAGCTTTGGAGTTTAAGAAGTCAAGAATTTTCCTACTCCAGTGTTGATGATTTATTTTATATGATGCTGGGAATTATCCCTTCCACAGCTATCAGTTTAAGCCAAAGTAGTTAAGTATCTTATGTCTAAAAATAACAGGACACATGGGGCAGGCCAGAATAGCAGGCTGGTGCCAACTTGTCCTCAAGCCGTTTTTTACTGCTGGCTTTAGATAAAATGGGAGTATTTGCCTCAAAACATTCACTCCAAATGCAGGAGCTGGGAGCCAGGCAGTTTATCTTCAGTCCTGGTACAAAGGCAGCAGCTCTGTGTAGCACACAGGGCAAACCCAAGCTTAGCAGGAAGCCTGCATTCCCCCGGTATAATGGAACTTGGGAATACACGTCTGCTTTGGCATGGCTGCAGAGGGACAGCAATCCTTAACTCCACCCCAAAGCTGGATCTGCTCATGCAGGAACAGCTATACAGGGTTGGTGCACGGTTGGAAATACCAGGGAAGGTGGGAAAAAGGGAAATGGAGTGGCTGTTTAAACCCTGGTCCCCTCAAACAGCATGGACAGGGTGGTGTTTGAAGACCAGTGTGGGAAGGAAGCCCACTCCCATTAGCAGGAATCAGCCTGCCCAGTATTTGGAAGCTTACCACTTAGGTGGAAACACCCCCTGCTCTGGCCATGCTGCAGGTCTCCAGGCTGTGGTTACTCAGGGCATTATTGCTGGGTTCGACTAACACCAAGGGAAACAGCTCAGAGGAAAGATCCTGGCTGTTCTGGGACGTGCTCCTACCATCAGAGTTGGCACCTTGCTGCCTGGAACATCTTACATTCAACAAAGGGAATCTGTGTTTCAATTTGTGCACTGAGGGTTAAAGCTTTCAGTGTTTCCCCGGGGGCCTGGTGGAATGAACAGCACTATCGCCAGGTCTGCAGGAAGAGGGAAGCAGGTGCAACAGGTCCTGAACTCAGGCTACAGATACAACACAACCTGCCCAGGTCAAGGAATTAATGCCAGGATGGAAACCCAGGTGTAAGGTTTGCTGCAGCAAGTTCCCAACTCTTGGTAGGAAGTCAACCCTTTAGATTTAAGGGGTGGAAAATGAGGGAGAAGCTTTTAGATGCACTGTTAGCATTTGGCCTGGAAAGGAGCAGTCACTGCCCAGTCATCATCAAGTCATATTTTGCATTTGCCTCGTGCAAAAAACACCACTCCATATTGAGATAAAACTTATTTAGGTAACACACTGCAAACCAACACTGGCTGAGTTGATTAATCTATAAAATCTGAACTGCAAATAAAACTGGTGAGAGTTAGAACTGGTGAGAGTTATCACTGTTGTGATTCACAGCACTGCTAACTGGGGAGCAGCAACACTTGTAGGTACTTGACATCAGGCTTTTATCAGCTGAAACTTGAAGCAGAGCAGAGGTTTCTGGCAGTTCAGGCATGTAAAAATATGGTGCTGTCAGTACTCATGCAACAAACCCCCCCAACACGAGCACACACCAGGTGCTGAATGCAGCAGTGCTGTAAACCAGCCTCAGGAGCCTCCCCCACCCCCTCCCACACTGCAGTCAGCCAAAACCTTTCATTATCTACAGATAAACTGCTTAAGCAGCTCCTTGACCTTGTAGAAGTTTAAGGCATTAATATGCCACTGCAATAGGACAGTGGACAAAACTTCTATCAAGGTAATGGCAAAACCCCCTTTACCCTGTCCTAAGCAAAAAGAAATGGGAAGTTTCATATGTCAGAGCAGCTCTCAACTCTGCCTGACAACAGTTTGGAGCACAAAAACCGAGGTGCCAGGCCCTCAGGACCATATTTGGCCAATAAAAACCCACCCAAAGTAGAGTGTGAGCAAAGAAATGCCAATTTTGGACGGCTGGGCACATTTTGGTCCCCGTGTGCCCGGCCCAGGGCAGGGCAGGGCAGCACTCACCAAGTGCTGCATGCGCACAGCCTCCAGAGGGTAGTCACCCTTGGCTGTCTCCCCGGACAGCATGATGCAGTCTGCGCCGTCCAGCACCGCGTTGGCCACGTCGCTGCCCTCGGCGCGCGTCGGCCGCGGCTTCTTGATCATGCTCTCCAACATCTGGAAGAGAGCAACCCAGAGAGGTCGGGATGCTGCCAAAGGAAGCAGCTGCTTTTTCATTAGTGCACTTCAACGCTCTTGATAGGGTGGGCAGAAAGCGGGATGCAGCCTAAGAACTCTGGGAGAAGTGTTCTCTGTGGGTATGGAACAGAGAGGCGCCTGGTCCCTAAATCAGCTCTCAATTTAAGCATCTGCTAGCAAGGAAAACAACCCATTTAGTTTTGTACCCTACACATTTATTCCATTTCCAAGGAAACTTAACACACAGAACATCCCAGACACAACATTCCAACTTTTTAATTAAACTTTCCAGCATAAGGCTTGGTCCAAGGAACCCAAAGCTCTTTAGAGCAGAGTGTGGCATTACACGTATTTTTGGAAGCTCAGATCCAGTCATACATTCCCAAATTTGGGCTTTTTACATCTAGAAATCAGAAAGAGCAAGGTCTGACCCAATAAAGTCACCTTCATCCAGCACAGTATTTCAAATGTTTTAGATATTATGCACAGGATATAAAGTCAGAACAGCCAACCCCACAAGCTTCCTAAGCATCCACTCTCAAGAGAGTGAAAAACAGGACAGCTTTCCATGAGGTTAGCTCTTCCTAACCCTTCTCCACACATCCAAGCCTGTCCAGCTCTCCTGTCTTCCTCAGCTTTCCCTAGCTGGATCTCACCACTGTGCAAACACCATTCATGTCCCATGGGGCACTGCCTGAGGCAGCATTCCAGCTGCATTTCAGTAACAATACAGGCAGAAGAAGGAGCATATGCCACTGTACATCCAGAATTTTGTCTGATGGCTACTGTCCAGGGACAGTGTTTGCTTCCACAGCCTGTGTGCAGAGCAAGCACAGCAGGAAACCAGCTCTCAGTGCCTGAGGACTGTGCATGTGATCCCTACTACTCCCAGAATAAGGAGATGGATCTTTCAGTTCCTTCTGATGCTGCAGTGTGGGTGCATCTTCTAAGATACCTGGAAGCCTGGGCAAGTCTTCCCTATCAGGCACAGATGTGCTGTCACAAGATGCCAAGGCAAATTGTGCCAGTTTTCCCCAGAATATGATCAGTCAGCCCCAAAAGGCTCATTATCTCATGATGTGTTGAGGTGTAAAACCTTCAGCAGGCACCCAAGAGGTCCTGTAACCTTACTGGGAAGGTTCCCAAACACAGAAGTGCCTCAACATGAACTCCTCAGTTATGAGCAAAACCTTCGCTCTTGGCATCTCACTGTCTAATCAACGCCACCAAGCCATGGCAGCTCCCAATGTTCCCTCCTGGTCAGATTCCGGCCATGAGGAGCCAATGGTGTATTTCCAGTACCTGAGTGGCACAGATGATGGGTTTGCCAGCCCTGTTGCAGCGTCCAATCATCATCTTCTGGGCGAGGAAGACTTTTTCAGCCGGGATCTCGATTCCCAGGTCACCGCGGGCCACCATAATGCCATCGCTGGCCTCCATGATCTCATCGAACCTGACAGTGAGACAAGAGCTGTGTTATCCCATTTGTTCTGCAAAGCACCCTTCCATCTGCTCTGTCCTCCTCTTCTGGAAGGGAGCATCGATCTAGAGCGCCGTCAGCACACGGCCTTTCCAGGGCCTGTTTGTGTTCCTGCAACTCCAAGGAAGGAGGAAGAAAGCCAAGACCAAGGCACAGCACATGTTCAGTGCTACACAAAGCTGTCTAAAGCTACAGGAAGGGAGAGTGAGTTGATTTATTTCAGTCTGACAAACCTGAAGTGCCCCCTGCCCAAAGCTCACCTGCGCACACCCTCGTGGTTCTCGATCTTGCTGATGATCTTGATGTTCTTTCCCTTCTCCCCCAGCACCTTCCTGACAGCGTGGACATCGGAGGCTTTGCGGATGAAGGAAGCAAACACCATATCCACGTTCTGCTCCACGCCGAATTTGAGGTCCTGAATGTCCTTTTCAGAGACGGCGGGCAGGTCGACGGCAGCACCGGGCAGGTTCACGCCCTTCTTGCTGCCGAGCATCCCGCCGTTCTCGACCTCAGTCATGACATAGTCCTTGCCTGAAACACGTGTTCCCACAGTCAGTGCTTGCCAGGAAGCTCCCACTACTGGCTCCCACCTCCCCTGCCTGGGAACAGCAGTTCCAACAGCAACACACAAGATAATAAAGAACAGCATGTCCCTTCAGAGCATTTGTGTACCACACGAGCTCCCAACCCACCCTTGGGAACGCAACACATTGGTTTAAAACAACTTCTACGTGTTCTTGGAGAAGATGTCAATTGTTTTTTGCAAGAGATTAGCAATGTCTTCCCCCTCAAAAGGCTCCCAGGTTGCAGCTCTGCACACAGGAGCCCTGTTACACCAAACTGAGCAGCTCAAAAGCCTTACCCCAGTGTCCATACATGCTCAGGGATTAGAGGCTCCAGCACTTTAGGGAGCACTATAAAGGGAATATCATGGAACTACCCTTGCCTCTAAATTCCCACTTAAAGCAGGTTCTGTCTCTAACCACAAAACTCAGGGTCTGTCCTGTAGAACTAGTTAAATCCTGCATTAAAAGCATGAATTAGCTTGGCTGAACAGGCTTTGATCATGAGCTGTGGTATGGCCCTACAACATGTCCCCCTTTGAAGAGAGGTTTTAGAAGCCAGCCCAGGGAAACCCAGATAAAGTTAGTTTTTGGAAAATTCCTAAACTTAAAGTAGAGAAAGTTTGGTTTTAAGTCTCACTACAGCATCAAGAACCATGTCCTCCTTTCCTTAATACACAACTGCAAGCTAAAAAGCAGTTACTGGGGGGAAAGCACAAACATGTTCCAAGAAAAAAACAAGCAGGCATAACTGGAATGGCTGTTACCCACCTTTCTCCTTAACCAGCAAGGAAATCAGACCGTCATCCACGTAGATTTTGCTGCCAACATCTACGACCTTGGTGAGATTCTTGTAGTCCAGCCACAGTGTGTTCTCGTCGCACTTCTCCATGAAGGCATCGTCCAGGGTCACTTTGAGTGGTGAGCCCCTCTTCAGCTCCACTTCTGCTGTGCCACTCTGGGTGTCAAAATGTGTGTCAGCAAAACCAGGAAAAACCAGCACACAACTACCTCCCAGCCTGCAGCAGTTCATCCAAACTTTTGGTAGGTGTTGTGTTACCTCGTTTCCTAGGATATTTTTTGTTTGGAAAAGGCCACAAGCTTAGCAGAACTAGTCTCATGAGGTGAAAAGAGTGGGATAAAAAACGAGCAACTTACTCCCTTAATGAGTCCAGTTCGGATTTCAGGTCCCTTGGTGTCCAGTGCAATAGCCACAGGTCTGTAGGTGATGGGATCAGAGGCAAAGCTCTCTGTGGCTTCTCGCACGTTCTTGATTGTGCCCTCATGATACTGGCAAGGAAAGAGAGATGGGAATGTTCAGACCATTTCTACTCCACTGCTTACGGAAAAGATTCTGAGACACTGCCCAAGCTGAGAGCATTGCTTTCACAGGATGCTCAGTTTCAGTTCTACCTTTAAAATTTAATCCAGACTAAGCCTCCAGAAAACCAGAGTGTAAGGATAAGGCCTTCCTGTCATGAAGGTGGAGTCTGGAAATTATCTGGCTGTGCCCTCAGTCCTAATTCCAGAAGGACAACTCAAGGAGAAGCCCAGAGGCCCGGCTGAAGTGATTTTCCATCAGGAGACATGCTGGCCAATTGAAGGTGGTTTATCAACCAACAGGCCTTTAGGAGCGACATTTCCAAAAGTTTTGCTGAACATCTGCCTATTCAACACAGGAGAACATCATCAGATGGATAACTGTGTGCATGGAAAGACACCTGGATGGCAGAAGAACGTCACAGCTAAGCCACTCTCACATGTGCCTGTGCTCCTCCCCCATTCAGGGCACCCAAGGGAAGATGCTATTCCCCACTCCCTTCATTACCAATTCCCACACACACTTCTAGCCTCACCCACAATCAGTCCCAAGGTGGACAAGCCTTCCATTATCTCTTTGGCTGAAATTTCCCCAAGTGATAAAGGATTTGCAAAGGGGATGTTATTCATGTATATATTTACATTTTATTTCAGAAGCCAAAGCAATCACAGCAGGAGTTCAATGCTGCAGCACCACAAACCTGGCTTCCAAACCTCCACATGGTATGAGAGCATTTTGCTAATGCTGCCAGTTTTCGGGACAGTTTCCTGGGAAAAATCACATCCTAATACCTCAAATGTGCTTTGAATGGCCAGCAGATCAGTTCACTTTACTTGTTCAAACAACATTAAGAGATAACCTGAACTATTTACAACTAGAAGAGTTGTGTAACACTTGACAGACTGTTGTAGATAAGAAATACCCTTTCCCCTCTCTGTACCCATAGTGACAGAGTTTGACCTGACTCGCCTAGAACACCTGGCTCCCTTTGATCTGACTTCACCCGGAACATCCGTCTGCCTCGTGACACTCATGCCCTCAACATGAGCCCTGCACACCAACCTGAGTATCTCAGGGGCAACAATCCAGTGCCAGGAAGGTGAGGCTGGAAAAAGCCGCGCTAAAGTTCTCTTGGCCAGAGATAACCAACACCTGATAACTGCTCAGGACAGGAAAATGATTAAGTTTATTGACTGAGTGTGTGAGCTGGGACTGAGACGGCCCTGACCCTTCCAGGCACCGCAGCCTGGGATGCAGCACAGAAACCAGAAACCATGCCTGAATGGTCCCATTAAACTTATCTCTGATCCCAGGCATCTGGGATTTTTCCATTTTAGTTTGATATCAAGGACTGACTGAGCCAGACTTCCTGAAGAGTTATATATGCAGAACGGGAATGCAGGTAGAGCTGGAAGTAAAAGCCATTTTTACTCTATTTAAAAGGGTGGCAGGCAGGTGCCAAAGCACCTCTGCCAAAGTCGAATCCCCAGTAAATACTTTGGGGTGGACACCAGAACTGAAGCACTTGTGACAGACAAAAACTCTGTGGGGTTTCACTGGAAACTGCAGCTTTTGAGAAACCATGAGGGGACACAAACGTAGGACTGGCTACAGCTGATGGTCCCACTCCACAAGAGATGACAGCTGGACCAGAGCCTGCAGTAACCCAACCCCATCTGTTTGAAATGTGCAATTAAACCTCACCCAAAGCCACACTCCCTGTCCTCAACCTCAGCCAACAAGCTCACAGACCACAGTAGCCACTCTGCTGGGCAGTAACGGTGTGAAAATTCCCAGTTTCAGCCTGGCCACCAACTCCCTGATGCGTCACCTGCCCCAAGAGCCACCCAGCTGCAGGATTTGACTACCAGGAGGCAGAGTTGCTCCACACTTTCTCCAAGCAGATTTCCCAACTGCAGGCCCTGCACAGATGCTATCCCAGGGTGTTTAGTCAAGGTCTGACAGTTGCCCCCAGTTAAGTGCCAATTCTGACACTGCCTTATGCCCTTTAAAGGCCAGTGAGGGTGAGAGGCCAAGCTGTTACACACTATGAGACTTACGGGTCAGTAAGTAAAGCCACCTACAGCTGCTACCGGGTGACATTTTGAGAGCTGGAAAGGAGTCAGAGTTAAAAAAAAAAAACTCAGCAGAAAGGCAACCTGGAATGGAATCTTCAACTCTCCCAGTATCACTAAGGACCTCAGCTATTTATAGCAGTAAGGGCTTGTCTATCATGGAGAATGTTGGTTTCTTTTGACCTTACTTTTCTAAGCTCACCATGCCACATCCCAGGACCCTCCTGAGGGCAGCTGGTGAGCCAGAAAACTCAGTAGTCCATTCTTCCCACCGGGCACAGTAATTACATCAAATCACTAACAGATCCCTTTTGAGACAGGGTTATTCACTAATGACCTGCTTGCAAAACCCCCAGCAATGAAACAAGAAGTGAGATGAACTGATAGTGTGACCTCCTGCTGAGGTGCAAAACAGCAGCAGCAAAACAGGGGCAGGTATTTTCGGCTTCTGCTGCTTCTTTGTGCAGTGAACAGCAGCATGTGAGGAAGAACTGAAGTATTTCACGGCAAGCAGCTGGCACACAGTGCCAAATCCCTGGCTTCCTGGTGCAGGGAAGGGCGTGGAACCAACCTGAACTGCTTTCAAAATGGCTCAGAAAACACACCTGAATGTTATCAGCAATTAGGCAGGCTCGGTATGTACAGTGTGCTTTCCCTAAAAGCAGAGCTATTTTGCCTTCCCATACCAAGGCTGGTCTGGATAAAGCTGGATTTCCCTCTTCCATAAGGGACAGGGGCAGGAGACACACATGCGGCCCAGCCAGGGCTGTATGAGCTCAGACCCCACCCTTACCTCATGGGTGCCGTGAGAGAAGTTGAGGCGGGCAACATTCATTCCAGATTTAATCATTTCCTTCAGCTTGTCCACAGAGCGGGAGGCTGGGCCTAGGAGGAAGAAACAGTTTGAACGTTAACTTTGTAAAAATAATGAGGTAACCCACACACACCAAGCTGTTTCATGTGGAAGAGAAAAGGTAACTGGATAGAGGCTTGCTCAGCACTGCAGCAGCAAAGGTTGTTTTAACTTGCCCACAGAACCCAAGCAATTCCCATTTCCCTGGGTACTGGAATCACTCCCAGCAGTACCACGGGTTAGGCAAACATGGGAAAGTTGTGTTCCTTCACCACTCAAGTTCAGCCCTGGCAAGGGATGAAAGCCAGATCCTGCTCACAATTTCCCTAACAGGTTTGGGTTCTTGCTGCAATTCTCCCCTATCCAGGAATCACCTACCAATGGTGCAGATGATGCCAGTGTTCCTGGCAATGGTGGGCTCCGAGTCGATGTCCAGGCGGCACATGTGCTCCAGGAAGGTGTCTGCCATGGCAGCATGGAGCTGCTGAGTCTGGATGAAAGCGGTCCCTGCATCATGGTGCTTCGACATGGTTGCTCGATTCCTGTGTCTGGAAGGGAAGAAGGCGGTGCCAGGTTTGGGAATCAACCCGACCTGCCCAGCAAGCAGAGACACCAACACACCCACGTGATGAATATGGAGGTAACGAGAAAGCTGCTACTGGGTCAGACTTTATGTTCCTACTTGAAAGTCTTAACAGGCAAGACACATTTCTATTTCCATGTCATCCCCCACATGGACCACGCAAAGCTCACCTGCCTTCTATGCAGATGTTCCCTTCATAGCTTCTCTTCATTGCCAGTCTTCCCTTGGAGCTACACAACGCAACAAAATTCAAGCACTTGAGTGCGCAGGCAGAGGTTCTGCCTCCTCCCTCCCAGCTCTCCAGTCATTCCTCTACAAGCCTCGACTGCGCTTCCCATCCCAGCCGGGACCGGGGCAGCTCGGCACTGGCGTGACTGCGGCATGCCCGGACACGGGCAATCCTCTGCCCAGAGCACCTAATCATGGCAAAGCCTGCCTAAGCCTAAACCCCAGCCTCTAAGCCTGGACAAGCAAGCAGACTTGAGTTGATTAAACACAACACCTTGGCAAAGAACATGTAAAAGACTGAAGATTTCTTTAAAACGTTCAAAGCCCCTCTTCGACTGAAGACACTGCAGGTCTCCCCTGCCCCCTGCACTCCTCCTCACCCAGGGCAGCCGAAAACCAACATAAAGTTTAAAACTGGTTATTTTTGCAAAATTTGGATTAAAAAACCTCTCTGAACTAAGGCTGCTTGGCTCCTCAGGACTAGAGCATCCCCACAACAGCAGGAACAGCCCATAACCCCAAGAGGAAGCTGAGCTGAATCTTAACTGTCCATTTGGGATGGGAGGACACTCATTTCCCAGCAGTGCTGGTGCCCCCAGGCATTTCTAATTGGAGTAATTTTGTTCTCAGGTAGAAGCAGCAACTAAAAGCTCTTTGTTTCTCAGACCTGCCCAGGTGAGAATCCAAAAGCCTTGGTAAGGGAGGGATGCAAGGCGGTGGCTACTGGCATGGACAGATCACATATTTTCGCTTCAAATATTGGTCTGACTTCAAACTCCATCCCCTAGGCATGCAGGGGATATTCACAGCAGGCATGAGCTGCCTTCTACAAGATGTGCCTGTAGAAATGTGGGTTGTGGCTCAGCTGAAGGCTGGGACAGAGCAGGGACTGAGCAGGGTTTTTGTTCTACCCACCCCAGGCAGATAAAGCCCCCCAGTAACCCATGGAGCAATATGAGAGGCACACACACAGCAGGCTCAGCTCTGACAGAGGCACTAATGGGCCCAAAATCTCTCAGAGCTGAGCAGAAGGACAGCCGTGCCCTCCCGGCCTGCCCTGAGCCGGCCGATGCCGCAGCGGCTCCTCCCCTGCTCCGCAGCCCTTCCTCACGTAGCTCACGTCCTGCTCCTCCCGCAGCCAGCCCTGACTCACCATCGCCGCTGCCATGCGGCACAGGGCGCCCGGGCCACACAAAACCATAATTTGACCTGGCAAAGCCTCTTTTCCCTCAGCCCTGCCAGAAGCTGCTGATTCACTGGAGTCACTACACGAAGGTCTGCCCACATGAAAAGCCCAAGGAAGACTCGTTATTATAGGAAAACCCTCTGGTCAGCCCTGAAACATTGTTGTTTCAGCACTCTAACACTTGCTGCTGCATCCTCCGACACCTGCAGCGCAGCGCCGGCTTCTCTAGATGCCAAAACCAACAAGCCTTTGCTGGGAAATCACCTCCACGCACAGGCGAGCAGGTCTGCACAGCTTCTGGGAACACGAGGAATAGGGAACAACGGGATCCTGACACAGAAACTGGAATAGGGAACAACGGGATCCTGACACAGAAACTGCACCCGCAGCTGACTTGGAAGTTCGTAAAAATAGCCAAGTGAACTCTCCCCGCCTCATGGAAATCCCCCACTCACTCAAGTCATTTGCAAATACAACTTTAAGCCCTCTAAAGCTTTTATAAAGAGAAAGGAAAAGTTCACTTCCCAGTCAGAATCTCCTTCATAACTTTCCAGCAGTTCAGTGAGCTCAGAAAAGGTAACTGGAGACATCATGACCTTGTCCAGGGGCGAGAGCAGAAACGCAGGAGCCAAAAGGTGTCCCAAACACCCATCTGCCCCCAGTGCCAGGCCCACGACCAGCAAAATTCACTTCTTAGTGCTCCCTCCGGCCTCCCATCACCGCACATTTACAAAGCAGCAATTGAATTCTACTGGAATGACCAGTCTTATATTTATAACAGGAATGTCTGGCATTTCCCACCACTCCGCTTTTTTTAAAATCAGAGGAGCAAGGACTTCAAGGACACCTGAAAACAGAGCTCTGAGTCTGGGCTGAGCACAGAAGGGGGGTAAGCAATACCCTACAAAGCCTGTATGCTTCCAGCACTGAATAAATTTGAATTCCTTCCTTGAGGAATAATGATTAAATCCCCAAGGTTATTACTTGGGCTGCCTGTGCTACAGGCAGGGCGTCCCAATGATGTCTGGTATCTCCCCAGCTCCTGAATATTCCAGAATGAGCCGTTTGAGGTCAGGACTGGTTTTGCAGTGCCAGGTGACTAATTCCAGCCAGCTCACCCCACTGGTCAGCCAAGAAAGCCTAAAATCACAGCACCTCCAGATGTGCCCCTGGGGATGGAGAAACAAGAGGGAGCAGCAACCCCCACCCCGGCAATCCCCACCCAGGGCCAAGTCTGTTATCGGTGACAACGGGAAGTAGAAGCTCCAGCAGGGACTGGGACTGTCCCCAGGCCACACCGGCAGAGCTGTGTCACTGCCTGGAGGAACTGCAGGGAGAAGGGGGGTGGGGTGCTCCTGGGTGGGGGGTGATGATTCTGGATTTACAGTTCAGCCTCACTTACACAACCTCTCTGATGCTGCAGAATGACGCTGCTCGTGCCCAGGGCCCCCAGCAAGAGGCAGAAATGGTTTGAGTTAGTGCTTAGGCCAGGGTTATGAAACCAGGCAGGCCTTCAGACTGCCAAAAAAAGATTACGAAAACATCAGCTTTGCTCACTCCAGAGGCGAAAGGCACTCAACAGCAGAGAAATGCAGCTGCTTGGCATCCCCTCTTCAGGGAGGGAGCACAGCACCAGGGGGTGTCGCGACGTTACGTAAGTACAAAATGGCCACCCCAAAACACCACCCCTTTTCTGCAAGCCTGGATGGGAACCAGAAGCCACCACCTGCTCCTGGCTGGCCAAAGCTTACCCTGGGAGCAAGCTGGGGATCCACGGGAGGAGAGCCCCACAAAAGGGATTGCTCTCCAGCTTTCAGGCAATGGAAAAGGAAAGTCAGGCCCGGGAGACAGCAACACTTTCCCTGTGTGCTGCTGGCTCAGCAGAGCTGCCCTCCCCGCAAGGCAAACGCATAGAGGAGGCTTAACTAAAAAAAAATAAGGAGAGGAGGCGACAAGCATCGGATGTTTGGTGAGGAGAAAGACTTATCTCGAGGGTATTTGTAGGACACACCTACAGGCTTAACCTTGCAGAGGACAAGGAGCCTTTCAGCCCAGCAAAAAGCACCTGGCTGCCTTCAGGCAAGCTGTAAAAACCTGCTTTACATGATAAAAGGAAGTTTTGGGTCTTTTTTTTAACATTTAAACAGGTGGAAGTGTAGCTCCCTGCGCTGCAGGCCCGCTCCAGGATGAAGGTCGCTGCACGTGGCAGCGCCCCGGTACTGCAGCCCCATTCCCTACGTGCCATCCATCACCACATGCTGCGGCTCCATCTTCCCCTGGGAAAACAACGGGAGATAAAGGAGCAGCACGTGCTCCGTCCGGCCTGGGAAACGTCTTGTTCTCACCAAATTCAATTATCAGCTTGGCGGGTGCAAAGGGAATTAAGGCCGGTGGTGGATCACGCGGGGCTAACAGCAAGAAATGAAGGTTTTAATAATATTTACAGTTTCTGGTGGATAAAGGAGTAGGTAATCAAAAAAATGCAGGCTGCTGCAGACTCCCCAGGGTGGTTATCTACCGAAAGCGAAGTTTCTCGGAAGGGTTTCACAGGCACAAGTCCCCGGTTCAAGCACGTGGCTCCCAGCAGCGCTTCCTGCCTCGGCACAAAAACCTCTCGCTTAATCCGGTGATGGGCTGGAAACTCGCCGGCATCAGCCAGGCTCACTGGGCCATCAAACTCCTCTAAATTAGCCTAAATTCTGCTTTATAAACGGGATATCGGGCATGAAATTATGCGCTTTGAAGTGATTTTTTTTTTTTTAATTAAGCACTCCTGGTTGTACAACAAGTCCCAGGAGGTGCCTAAGTAACCAAAAAACCTCTTTGTCATCCTACCTTTGAGCCAAGGCAAAATATGATGAGCAGCAGTAAGAAAGTTAACACATTAGCATCACAAAAACCTCTGTAAAACACTGATTTTTTTGTTAACCTGGGCCTCGACGATACTAAATTCCCTTATCAGGACAAAGCAGGTTTTCAGAGATTGCATTCTACTTTTCTTAGTCTGAGGAGACACTCGGGAGGTTGCCATTGTCCACCGACAAAAGCCCTATTCATGCCCTGGTAGCCCCGCACAGAGGGTTTAAACACGTTTCAGAAGTTTTCACAGTTCAAGAGACTGTCCAAATCAACTGGACGCGTTTAAGCAGGCACAATTATGGCGGAAGATTAATTATCTTTGCGGGGCGGGGGGGAGAGGGGGGGGCGGTAAGAGGCTACAGCATCACTGGCGAGTGCAGCGAGCCGGTCACTGATTTAAAGTCAGAGCCGCTCGAGGGAACCGCCGGCTCTTACGTGAGTGCGGGCGGGGGGGGGGCCGGACCGGCCCCGGCTGCCTCTGACTCAGCCTCTGGCGGCTCCTCGGGCACAGCCCGGCCAGCAGGACCCAGCCGGGAGCTGCCACCCAGCCCCGCGCTCCCTGTAACCGCGCGGCCATCCCCCGTGCGCGGCCCCGGCCCCACGGACCGACCCCCCCCCGCGCCTCCCCGTGCCCGGAGCGGGCGGTGCCCGGTGTGGGGTCGCGGGAGGACGCTCGCAGCGAGGTTTCCCAAGTGCGGGGGGGTTCCCGGTGCGGGGTCGTGGGGGGGGGGGGGGGTGCTCAGAGCGGGCGGTTCCCGGTGCGGGTCCACGAGGGGGGATGCTGGAAGCGGGCGTTCCCCGCCGCGGGGTCTCGGGGGATGCTCGGGAGGGTCGCGCGGCCAGGGCGGCCGCAGGCCACGTGCTCGGCACCGCGAGCCCCCCGCGCGCCCCTCCGGCCCCCAACCGTCCCATGGGGCGCGCGCGCGCGCGCCCCCTCCCCTCAAGCCGCCGCCTGAGGGGGCCCCTCTGCCGGCGGCGGTTAACGGGGATAACGGCGGTACCACGGCGGTACCACCGCGGCCGCCCCTCAGGCCGCCGTTACCTGCCGCCGCTCAGCCGCGCCACGAACCGCTGCTGCCTCTCCAAGCGCCGCCGCCGCTCTGCGCGCCGCCCCCGCGCCCCGTCAAGGTGATCCCGGCCTGCCGCAGCACCGCCTCCTGAGGATCCCTCCGCCGCCCGCCCCGCCGGGAGACACAAGGGTGGGGCGCCGGGACTCCTTTCACCGGCGGACGCACAAGGCGCGGGGGAGGCGCTGAGAATGGCACGCGCCCGACTGGCCAATGAGGAGGCGCTGCAGCCGCCGCGCGCGCGGACGGAGAGTGGACACCGCCTTAAAGGGGCCGCTGCTCTTAAAGGGGCAGCGCTCTCCAACTCACATTCTCCCAACTCAACCACCCCCCAGTTCACATCATCCCCACAATTCACATCTCCCCCAACTCACACCGACCCCTAACTCACATCCTCCAATTCACACCATCCCCCCAACTGACAGTGCCCCCCAGTTCACACACCCCCAACTCACACACTCCCCAAGGCACACTGCCCCTCCAGCTCACACTGTGCCCCCAACTCAGGCTGTCCCACTGCAACTCACACCATCCCCTCCATTCACACTGTCCCCCAAACTCACATCATCCTTCCAAACTCACACGACCCCCTAACTAAACCCCCCAACTCACATCATCCCCCCAACTCACACCATTCCCTCAACTCACACCGTCTCTCCATTCACACGGCCCCACCAACTCACAGTCCCTCCAACTCACACCCCCCCAGCCACTCACGGGTCCTCAGGAGTCCCTCTCTTTGTGGGGCTGGGCATTTTGGGCTGCTGTTGGAGGGTCCTGAGACCCTCCAATGAGCACACTGGGGGCGCAGTGTGAATGCTCTGTAGTGGGGCCGTGCAGACGCCATACTGGGCACACAGGGGACACCGTGCCAACTTGGGGGGGGCCCAACAGGCATGCCTTGTGCCAGATCCATGAGGGCCCAGGGCTGGGGATACTGGGGACCCCATGCTGGAGATGATGGGACATTGTCTCGGGACTGTGGGGACATTTATTGGTGACCCATAGCAGCTGCTCCACTGGGATCGTGGTGACACTGAGGACACACTATTGACACAAGGACCTGCAGCATGGACACTGTGCTGGGCTGTGGGGGCACTGTGACAGCCATGGGGGACCCAAAATGGCCACCCTGTATTGGGCCCATGAGGGGATCCTGTACTGGGAATGCTGGGGACCATGTACTGGGTACACTGGGGAATGTGTACTGGGAACACTGGGGGCTCTGTCCTGGGGTGTGGGGACACCATGACAGCCATCTGGGGATTCAAAATTGTCATCCTATACTGGGATCATGTAGGGATCCTGTACCGGGCATGCCGGGCCCCTGTACTGGGGACACTGGGGACACTGTGCTGGGCTGTGGGGACACTGTGACAGCCCAGGGGTGGACTCAAAATGGTCACCCGGTGCTGGTACCGTGGGGACTCTCTGCCGGGGATGCTGGGGACAGTGTACTGGGGACTCTGGAGACCCTGTTGCTGGCCCATGGGACACTGTGGGGGGCCCCAACACGGCCACCCCACGGGGGACCTTGTGCTGGGGGCCGCGGTGGTGCCCAACTGGGACCAGGGGGAGCCTGTCCTGGGGACCCTGGGGTCACTGGGGCCCCTCAGCCCTGCCCGTCCCCGCTGTGGCCGCTCCCCCGGGCCCAGCCGGGGGGTACCGGGGGTCCCGGCGGTGACGTCACGGGCGCGTTGCCCGGTGACGCGGTGTGACGTCAGGCCGGCCGCCCCCCGGCAGCAATGGCGGCGGCGCCCGCGCCGGCCAGGCCGCGCTGACATGGTGAGGGCCGGGGGGACACGGGGACACGGGGCACGGGGCACGGCGACAGCCCGGAGCGGCCCGCGGGGCGAGCGCGCCCGGGGCGGGGGGGATGAGCGGGACGGGCCTAAGGGGGGCGAGGGGCGGGCGATGGGGCAGCGACCCTCGGTGACCCCCCGGGTATCCCCGTGCTCCCCTGTGTCCCCCTGTGTCCCGCTGTCCCTCGGCTCGGCTCGGGAATGGGGACGGTGGGAGAGGGGCCACCCCCATCGCGGTCGATGGGGGCCCGCTCGGCAGCTCCGTGCGGGGTCCCCATCCTACTCCCTCCTCCTGTTCCCCATCTTGCTGTCCCCATCCTGCTCCCCCATCCTAATGTCCCCATTCTTTTACCCCATCCTGCTGTCCCCATCCTGCTCCTCCATCCTGTTATCCCATCCTGCTCCCCCATCCTACTGTCCCCATCCCACTCCCCCATCCCATTGTGCCCATCCCGCACCCCATCCCCCCCATCCCCATCCTGTTGTCCCATCCTGCTCCTCGATCCTGCTTCTCCATCCCACGGTCCCCATCCTGTTCCCCCAACTCGCAGTCCCATCCTGCTCCCCCATCCTGCTCCTCCATCCCAACTGTCCCAACCTGCTCCTCCGTCCCATTGTCCCCATCTTTCTCCCCCATCTCACTGTCCCGATCCTGCTGTCCCCATCCTGTTCCACCATCCTGCAGTCCCATCCTGTTTCCCCATCCTGCTGTCCCCATCCCACAGTCCCCGTCCTCTTCCTCCATCCTGCTCCTCCATCCCACTCCCCCACCCTACTCCTCCATTCCACTGTCCTCATCCTGCTCCCCCATCCCACTGTCCCCATCCTGTTCCCCCATCCCGCTGTCCCCATTCCACTGTCCCCAGTCTGCTCCCCTCTAATCTGCTGCCCCATCCTGCCTCTCCCAACCTGCTCCTCCATTCTGCTGCCCCCCAAATTATTCTTCCTGTCCTGCTCCCTGCATCCCACTGCCCCCATACCACATCCCCATCCTACTGACCCCCAAAACACTCCCCCCATCCTGCTGCCCTCATCCTCCTCCCCATCCCACTGTTCCCCCAACCTGCTTCCCTAAATGTTCCCCCAGATCACTGCCCCCAACTCCCTCCAGACCCAGCTTCCCCAGTTTGCTCCCCTTCGTTCACTCCTTATTAATGTGCTCCCCCTCAAAGCACATCCCAACCCTCTCACCATCTCCTCTCCCCCAGCCTTATACCCACCTAATCTGCTGCCCCCCACCCCTCTGCCCCCAGGACCTCAAGGGCCAGTACTGGACGGACGATGACTCCGACGGGGACAATGAGTCCGAGGAGTTCCTCTACGGCGTCCAGGTGGGTGCTGGCCCCCACAGGGCAGTGGGGGGGTTGGGGACCTCCAGCCCGAGCGCGATCCCGAGCCTGGGGCTGCGGGGGCTCCGTGTCTGACGGTGCCGTGGGGGCTGTGCCGCAGGGGACCTGCGCCGCTGACCTGTACCGGCACCCGCAGCTGGACGCCGACATCGAGGCGGTGAAGGAGATCTACAGCGAGAATGCCGTGGCCGTCAGGTGGGTGCTGTACCCAGGACACCCAGCTGTGGCATCACTGGGTCACCTGCCCATGGCATCACTGGCCATCCAGTTGTGCCGTCCCTGGGCATCCAGATGTGCCATCCCTGGGTACCCAACTGTGCTGTGCCCAGGACACCTGGCTGTGCCATTCCTGGGCACCCAATTGTGCTGCACCCAGCTGTGCCATCCCTGGGCATCCAGTTGTGCCATGCCCGGTCACCTGACTGTGCCATCCCTGGGTACCCAACTGTGCCGTGCCCAGGCACTTGGATGTGTCATTCCTGGGCACCCGCCCATGGCATCCTCAGGGCACCAGGCTCTGGTATTCCCAGAACACCTGGCAGTGGCATCTCCTGGGCACCTGGCCATGACATTCCCAGGTCACCTGGCTGTGCCATCCCTCAGACACACTCTCACCAGGACACCCAGCTATGGTATCCACTAGGCACCCAGCTGTGCCATCCCTGGGGCACCTGGCTTTGCCATCACCAAGTACCCATCTGTGCCATCTCTGGGACACCCAGCCCATTCCCAGAGCATCCAGCTGTGCCATCCCTGGGGCATCTGGCCATGGCATCACCAGTCACCTGGGAGTGCCATCCCTGAGGCACCCAGCTGTGGCACTCCCAGGCATCCACCAGTGCCATCCCTGGGACACCTGACTGTGCCATCTCTAGAGCAACTCACCTGTGCCATCCCCAGCATACCTGGCCATGCCATCCCCATGCATGTGGCCATGTTGAGCACCCAGTTGTAGCACCCCCGGACACCCAGTTGTGCCATCTCTGGGACACCCAGCTGTGCCATCCGTGGGACACCCTGCTATGGTATTAACAAGGTACCTGGCTGTGACATCTCCAGGCATCCAGCTGTGCCATCCTTGGGGCACCTGGCTGTGCCATTGCCATGGCACCCAAGCATGGCACTCCTGAGCACCCAGCTGTGCCATCTCCAGGCACACATCTGCAATCCGGCCACTCCCCCTGTGCCATCCTGGTCTCAGGGTACACACACTAGATACACAGGGACCCACACGTGCCTGTCACTGTCCCCTGAGCCTGCCCACCCTGGCACAGTGGGCCCCGGGCCGCTGTTCCGGCTCCGTGCCAGCCTCCCTGTGCCACGGCACCGCGTGTCTTCACAGGGAGTACGGGACCATCGATGACGTGGACATCGACCTGCACGTGAACATCAGCTTCCTCGATGTGAGTCCCCAGGGTGCCCCCGGCAGCGTTGGCACAGGGAGGGTGGGCACACATACCCAGGGGGTCCCCAAATTCCCCTCCCTGGCTGTGTCCCCACGGCTGTGCCAAACTGTAGCTGTGCTGAACCGTGGCTCTCCCTCGGCAGGAGGAGGTGGCGACGGCGTGGAAGGTGCTGCGGACGGAGCCCATCGTCCTCCGCCTGCGCTTCTCCCTCTCCCAGTACCTCGATGGCCCCGGTGAGTGGGGACGGGCAGGACACGGTGTCCCCCGTGCCCTGGGAACGGGCACAGCAGTGGCACCAATGGCTCGTCCTCATCTCTCCCCACAGAACCGTCCATCGAGGTGTTCCAGCCGTCCAACAAGGAGGGCTTCGGGCTGGGTCTGCAGCTGAAGAAGTAAGAGCTGAAACACACGGGGCACCTGAGGGTGGGGGGTGGGGAGGGCCCACAGAGTTCCTGTTTTGCCCCCAAACTGACCAGATGCCACATGTCCCTGTGCCACTACATTTTATCCACCACACAACCCCCTGCCAGGCTCAACACCAGCTGTGGGTGGGGAAGAGAAGGAGCTGGGGTGTGGCTGGGACCACCCAAGCAGCAGGCTTGGGGGACACCAACACACCCATGAGTGCTGTCCCCCATGGTGCTCGGGCACCCATGCCACCTCTCTGCCAGGATCCTGGGCATGTTCACATCCCAGCAATGGAAACACCTCAGCAACGATTTCCTGAAGACCCAGCAGGAGAAGCGGCACAGTTGGTTCAAGACGAGCGGCACCATCAAGAAGTTCCGCGCTGGCCTCAGCATCTTCTCCCCCATCCCCAAGTAAGACCCCGTCACTGTCCCCAAGGTGCCAGCCCTCCGTGCCCTCAGCCTGGGTGGAGCCTGGCACTGTGCCTCAGTTTCCCCACTTGGACTCTGCTGCTCCCCACCAGAGCCCAGAGAGGTGGAGGTTGCTCCAGCTGATGGATGAATTCGGCGCTGGGTGGTGGAGGAGCAGGGGACAGTGATAAACGGGTGCTCAGGGGGTTCTGTGCCCACAGGTCTCCCAGCTTCCCTGTTATCCAAGACTCGGTGCTGAAGGGCAAACTGGGCATCCCTGAGGCTCGCGTGAACCGCCTGATGAACCGCTCCGTGTCCTGCATGGTGAAGAACCCCAAGGTGGAAGTTTTCGGCTACCCCCCCGCCAGCACCCAGGCAGGTGTTGCCCCCTTCAACATCCTGGTGGGTGCCACCCCTCCTCGGGGTTTGCTTTCCTCTCCTTTCCCTTGCCAGGGGCTCCTCCAGGCTCAGATCGCTTGTTGTGGGGTGCTGGGACCCCCCTGGGGTGGGGGGAGCCCCTGTTGGGTTTCTTGTTCCCAGCACCCTTGGGTGCTCTTGGGGAGCTGGGGCCCAGCCATGGGGCCAAGTGGTGCTTTACCCCCTCTTGGTGCTGCATCTCTGTGGGTGGGGTTGGCACGTCAGGGGTCCTGCTGTGCCAGGGAAGGTTGGCATGTCAGAGGTCCTGCTGTGATGAGGAAGGTTGACATGTCAGGGGTCCTGCTGTGCTGGAGAATGTTGACATGTCAGGGGTCCTGCTGTGCTGGAGGATGTTGGCATGTTGGAGATCCTGATGTGCTGAGGGGTGTTGGCATGTTGGGGGTGCTGCTGTGCCGGCAGGGGTTGGCATTTGAGGGTCCACTGTGCTAGAGAAGGTTGGCATATCGAAGGTCCTGCTGTGCTGGAGGATGTTGGCATGTTGGGGGTCCTGCTGTGCTGGGGTGGGGTTGGCACATTGGGGGGCCCACTGTGCCGGTGGGGTTGGGGGCTGCCAGTGCCATGCAGAGCTGGGGGTGCCTGTGGGAAAGGGGATGACGCAGCTGGCTCCGCTCCGGCTCCATCGCAGGTCGGTGGCCACTGCAAGAACATCCCCACGCTGGAGTACGGCTTCCTCGTCCAGGTGAGAGTCCTGCATCCCTCTCACCCTCATCCTGCTGCCTGGAGCATCCTCCCCACTGCCCCATGTCCTACTCATCCTCATTCTGCTGTGCAGAGCATCTTTCCCACTGCCCCGTGCCTCACTTTTCCACATCCCATTGTCCAGAGCATCCTTCCCACTCATCCTCATCCTTCTGCCCCGAGCATCCTTCCCACTGCCCCATGTCCTGCTGAGTTCCATCCTGCTGCCCAGAGCATCCTCTTCACTGCCCCACATCCTACTCATCCCCATCCCACTGCCTGGAGCGTGCTCCCAGCTCTTTGGCAGGGACTGACTCCCACCGTCCTGCCCTCAGATCATGAAGTACGCGGAGCAGCGGATCCCGACGCTCAACGAGTACTGTGTGGTGTGTGACGAGCAGCACGTCTTCCAGAATGGCTCCATGCTCAAGGTGGGGTGACAGGGGCCAACGGGGTGTGGGCTGTGCCCCCTTGTCCCTGTCCCAGCCCTCCCCACACTCCTGTCCCTCCGCAGCCGGCCGTGTGCACGCGGGAGCTCTGCGTCTTCTCCTTCTACACCCTGGGCGTCATGTCGGGCGCGGCTGAGGAGGTGGCCACGGGCGCCGAGGTAGGGGCTGCGCACGGTGGGGACCCCAACATCTCCCTAGGGGGGGCTGCCCCTTCACCCCCTGCTCTGCCCCAAGGTGGTGGACCTGCTGGTGGCCATGTGCCGCGCTGCCCTCGAGTCCCCTCGCAAGAGCATCATCTTCGAGCCTTATCCCTCCGTGGTGGACCCCAACGACCCCAAAACTCTTGCCTTTAACCCCAAGGTAAGCTCCGGGGACGACGCTCCCCCATGCTGAGGGGTGCAGGGGCCATGGGGAGCCCTGAGGACCCCTCTGATGGCCACCTCTTTCCTGCCCCACATGTAGAAAAAGAACTACGAGCGGCTGCAGAAGGCCCTGGACAGCGTGATGTCCATCCGGGAGATGACCCAGGTACGTGGTGTGGCCTCACACCCCCATGTCCTCCAGTGTGGGATCCAATCCTGGAGTGGCATTTTGGTGCTGATCTCCATCCGCCCACAGTTGGATGAGTGCTGGGGCACCCACCTGCCCCCCCTCTGTCTTTGCCAGGGATCCTACCTGGAGATCAAGAAGCAGATGGACAAGCTGGACCCCCTGGCCCATCCCCTCCTGCAGTGGTAAGGCCAAGGGTGCTGTGGCCCCATCCCACTGTCCCACATCCATCCCTGCTGTCCCACATCCCCCCTGACAGGGTGAGAGGCAGCCGGGCATCTTTGGCACGACTCTCTCAGCTCCTTTCTCCTGGGGGGTCACAACCATCCAATGGCATTGGGGTGGGTTCTGGCTCCCAGCTTGGCCCTGCTCCCAGAGGAGCATGGAACCACCCTATCTGACCTTCCTTCTCCTCCTCTTCTTCCTCCTCTTCCCAAGGATAATCTCCAGCAACAGATCCCACATTGTCAAGCTGCCTCTCAGCAGGGTAAGGGGCCTGGCCAGGCTCTGGGGAATGGAGGGTATGGAATGTGGGATGTGGGATGTCAGAGATGGGCTGAAGGGTACGGGAGGTGGGATGCAGGATATAGGCTGTGGGCTGTGGGCTGTAGGATGAAGTGTGTAAGGATATGGGGTGAGCCATAGAAAGGTCTGGGCCACAGGATGCATCCCTTGGGATATGATCTGAACCTGGGAGGCGTGGGAGGCTGGATGTGGTATATGGGATGGAGGATGGGCTGTGTGGTGGGTGATGCCACAGGCCCTCCTGGCAATGTCGGAGCAGCCAAAACCGGGCTGGGCCGGACACGGGGCCAGGCGGCCGTGCATGATCTGTCTGTCTGCCTGTCTCTCTGTCCTCTCCCCGCCGGTGCCGCCGCTGCTCTTCCCGTTCCCCTGGTAGCAGCTGAAGTTCATGCACACCTCCCACCAGTTCCTCCTGCTCAGCAGCCCCCCGGCCAAGGAGGCGCGGTTCCGCACGGCCAAGAAACTCTACGGCAGCACCTTCGCTTTCCAGTGAGTTGCCGAGGTGGGGGGACAGCAGGAGCCCCGCAACGGGCCCTGTGGGGCTGACGTGGGGCTGACTTTTTCCAGTGGCTCTCACATTGAGAACTGGCATTCCATCCTCCGCAACGGACTGGTCAACGCTTCCTACACCAAACTGCAGGTACCGCTCCGCTCCACGGGCCCAATGCACCCCAACGCAGGGAGGGAGGGAGAGAGGGGAGCGGGCAGGCAGGGAACGGGACAGGCAGGTAAGCAGGGGGACAGGCAGGCAAGGAAGGGGACAGGCAGTGGGGGGTGCCAGGCTGCCTCCACTGTCACCGCGCCTGAGCTGTCGGGGTGACCCCACCACGCTCACCCTGGTGTTTTCCTGCAAGCTGCATGGAGCAGCCTATGGCAAGGGCATCTATCTGAGCCCCATCTCCAGTATTTCCTTTGGATACTCAGGTAAGAGGCTGCCTGCTCTGCCCAGTCCTGCCTACGCTCCCGTCCCCACCCCCTGCATGGGCCCCGGGAGGTTTGGCATCGCGCCAGCCGGAGAACCCGCACCGGAGTCGGCACCGTCCCACATCCGGATCACCTGCACCAGCCTCTTCCCAGCCAGGCTGGGACTTTCCCACACACCAGGGAATAAAAACCCCAATGATTTCTAGGCTGCAAAAGCTTCTGTGCCTGCTTTTGGGGGGTTCCCAGGGCTTGGCCAAAGGGTGGGAGCACTGAGCCATCCCTGTCTGTGGCATGTGTCCCCTTGTCACCCTTGCAGTGTTCCCTGCTGGGAGTGACGGCCACCACCTCCTTCTCCACAGGGATGGGGAAAGGCCAGCACCGGATGCCGTCGAAGGATGAGCTGGTGCAGCGGTACAACAGGATGAACACCATCCCCCAGGTGACAGGCTGGAGGACACCAGGGAGGATGGGGATGGGGATATGGCACCCACAGGGTGGTAACACCGGCTGCTCTCTCCACAGACCCGCTCCATCCAGTCCCGCTTTCTCCAGAGCCGCAACCTGAACTGCATCGCGCTGTGCGAAGGTGCGGGGACATGAGGGGGCAATGGGGGGGCATGGGCAGCACCTACAGGATCACTGGGCGAGGGGAGGAGGGAGGGAGGGTCCCCACCCCCAGCTGTGCCCCCAGCACCAGCCGTGCCCAGCCGAGGCCTCCATTCCCCACCCCGTGTCCAACAGCCCCTTCCCCCTGCAGTGATCACCTCCAAGGACCTGCAGAAACACGGCAACATCTGGGTGTGCCCTGTCTCGGACCACGTCTGCACCCGCTTCTTCTTTGTGTGAGTCCCAGCTGCGCCACCTCGCCGGCACCCGTGGGACCCCCCCGGGACACCCCCTGACCCCCCTCCTCCCCTTCCAGGTACGAAGATGGCCAAGTGGGAGATGCCAATATCAATACTCAGGACCCCAAAATCCAGAAGGAGATCATGCGTGTGATCGGGACTCAGGTGTACACAAACTGAGCGGTGGCAGTGGTGGGACCCCCGGGACTCCCCGGGCACTGAGTGGAGCCCCCCAGGCGAGGCCAGGGAAGGCCGAGTGGGATTTGAGCCCCCCGGGCAGGGCAGAGCCGGGGCCAGTGCCGTGGCTCCACCTGTACATAGGCGTGGGGCACCCCGGGAGCACCAGGCGGGTTTGGCGGTCCCTTGTCCCCTCCCTGTCCTGTCCTCGGTGTCCCCACCCTGTGGCAGCGTGGAGAAGGAGCCGCGGGGCCGGGGCCGGGGGCTGCCCCTCCTGGCGTTGGCAGCGACAGCGTTTTTATCGATGAGAAACAGAAGCAAAAAAATAACAAAGAACCAAAACAAACCCAAAAACACAGAAAAAAAAAAAAAAGAGAAAAGAAATCTGTGTTGGTGGATTTAACTGGGGTTAAAGTCTGGGGGGTGGGGAGGGCAGGGGATGGTGGGGAAGGGATTGGGGCGTTGGGAAGGGAGGGGATTGTAGGGAAGGGATAGGGGCACAGGGAAGGAATGGGATTGTGGGGAAGAGAGAGGCATGGAGAAAGGATGGCATGGTGAGGAAGGAATGGGGATGCAGGAAAGGGATGCGATCATGGGAAAGGGACGGGGGCACTGGGAAGGGATGGGATGGTGGAGAAGGGAGAGGTTAACAGGGAAGAGATGGTGGCACAGGTTAGGATAGGACCATGGGGAAGGGATAGAATTGAAGGGAAGGGATAGAATTGAGGGGAAGGGATAGAATTAAGGGGAAGGGATGGAATCATGGGGGAAAGTGTTATAGGGAATTGATGTGGCTTTGGGAAAGGGCTAGGTCTGTGGGAAGAGAATCACATGGCAAAGGGATGGTGCTGTGGAGTGGGGACCACACCATGGAGAAGGGATTGTGCCTCAGGGATGGGACCCCACTGAGGGGACGCTGCAGGGACTGAGGCTACAGCAAATAGCCTCAAATACGAAGGAACCTCCCAGGGATGGTGTTTTATTTCAGCCCAAGCCAATCCCAATAACTCCTCAGACAGAGGCAGTGCTGGCATGGCTGCATCCTGCCGTGCCCCAGCCTGGATGAAAACCCACTTGAGAAGCCCCGGAGGGTCCTGGGGCTCAGCACAGGGGTGAGGGGCTGGCAGGGGTGGCTGGGCACTGAGGTTTCCCCATGGCCTGGGGGCTTTCCAGGTCTGTCACAATTTCAGCCAGGATTTATAAAAGAAATTAAGAATTGACATAAAAATTACCCTGGTTAGGTACAGTCACCAGCTGAGACCTTGACAGGCTCATCACACCAGTGGGTGCAGCCTCAGTGTCACCTCTGCCATGTCAGCGCCCTCTGTCCCCCCTGGAGGGACCCCAACATCTGTCCATTCCCACTCATCCCACACCAGCTGCTCCATGTCCCCAAGGGGGGCCCAAACCCAGGCTGGTGACTGTCCCCTCACCACCCACTCTGTCACCCAGCCCTTGGGGCTTTTTTTGATTAAGTTTGTGAGGTTTGGTTATTTGTCCCTTCCTTAAGCAAAAAATAAATCCAGTCACTTCCCCAGGATCCCGGTAGTCACTCAGCTGTACCCTCAGCTGTGAGGGGACATCCCATGAGACATGGCCACATCCCCCTGAATCTCCAGCATTGCTTGGAAAGATCGGGGGAACCACAGGGGTCAGGTCCTGCCCCAATCCCCTCCACAGCCATGGTGAATTCCTCTGAAAAACAGTAATTCCTGGGAAAAAGCAAATAAAAAGAGAGGCTCACAGTCCTCTCCCGATTTCACCAAATTCCCAGCGGGTGCTCTGGCCCAGCTGGAGTCGAGCTGGTCAGAAAGGGGCCCCACTGTTGCCTCTGGGTGGTGGGATGGACGCGGCAGTGATTGCTCTGAAGAACCAACCAAGGTGACGAGTTTGACAAAATAAGTTTATTTCGCTTCGCTTCGTTTCTGCCGAAACCTCACATTTTTCCTTTTTTTTTTTTTTTTTTTTTTTACTTTTTTTTTTGGCTGAAAAAAAAAAAATCCCCAACCCAAAAAACCCCCCAAACCAACCCGAAATGCAAAGACCGGCATCACTCCGCCCTCGCCCAGAGGCGACCGAGGGGCTCCGACTCCCCCTGGGCCACAGGGCTGGGGGAGCCACCGCAGCCCCCCCAAAAATCCCCTTTGTATCCCCCCATCCCCAGCCACGAACTGGCCCCCAAAACCGAGCCCTTGAGCCCCACAAATCCAAGCCCTGTAGGAAACGCTCACGGCTCTGAACGCCTGAGGGTTTTACTCAACCTTCTTAATTTCTGTTGGATTTTTCTCCTCCTTTCCCAACGTTTTTTTGTGTGTTTTGTTGTTTTTTTTTTTAAATTAATTTATTTATAGATATATTTAAAAAAAGCAATAGTCCTTTGGTCCCTAAACTCTAAGGAATGATATGACTCTGAAACAAGTAATCCTATGTCCCTGTGCCAGTGACAAGCAGGGGAAGCGCGTGTCCCGCCGCCCTGCTCCATGGGATATATATATATATATACTTATTTATATATATCTTCTATAAGTCCAACATACTTTGATCCTTCTTTTTTTTTTCCCCATCGCAGGGAAAAAGGAAAATCTTGCCGTTTCTTTATTTTTCCAAACAAGCATCCTCCAGGTGAAGCGCCCGAGGCTGGTCCCGTCCCACCGGCTTTGGTTTAAGAATCCATTTGGAGCCTCTTTTCCTCGTTTCTCCTGGGAAATCGGTAGCAGCAAATGAGTGCTTTAAAAAAAAAAAAACAACCCCAAAACCAAAGGTAGATCGTGGCCCCGCTGCCCGGGGGCCGCCGGCCCTTTCCCGGTGAGGGATTGGTGAGTCCCGGCGAGCGGCCGGCGGCGAATCGCAGCCCCGGCGTCGCATCGCTCCCCTCCTTCCTTGTCTTCCTCTCGTTCCCGTTAAATAACAAACAAGACCAGTTTGGGAAAAAATTCAAAAAGGAAAAGCTACGACCAAAACACTCTCTTCTTCACCATTTTCTCCTCCTCCTCCTCCTCCTCCTCCTCTTCCTCCTCCGGGATGTGTAGCAAAGAAAGAGAGTTACGGGTTTGGATACTGCACTTGGGGAAGGGGGAAAGTCGTCAGACACCGCGGGACGCCCGACCTGAAAAAGAGGGAAGGGGCTGTTAGCCTGGTTCCTGGGGGATGGAGGGAGGGAAGGAGGCAGGGAAGGACCCAAATCCATTGGGAACACGCACACAGAGGGTCCCGGGCACAGAGATCCCTGCACACGCTCAGGGACATAACACAGCGATGCCCTGGGGGGGCCCACCCTGACTGCCACGACCCCCCCAGGCACCGTGGGCCAGTCCCCCCCTCACCTCTCTGCTGGGGTCAGTAGGGTCTGTTGGCATCTTTCGGCCGCTTTAGCTGGACTTTTAGCCTCTTCATGCCAATCTGGAAGCCATTCATGGCCTGAATGGCCGCCTGGGCGCTCGTCGGATTGTCAAAACTGACGAAACCTGGGGAGGGGACAGCAGGGTTTGTCACCACAGACATCACAGGCAGCTGCTTCACCTCAGCACAGGCACTGAAATCCCACAGGATGCTCCTGTGTTAGGGGTGCTGGGAGAGGGAGTTGTGGGGTGACAGCACAGCCCCGGATTGCAGGGGACTGGGTGACAGGCTGACGGCGTGTTCGGGGAGACCAAGGTCAGCAGGGACACTGAGGTGACAGGGTCTGTGGGGACACCAGCATAGGAGGGTCCACAGGGACACTGGAGTGGTCTGCAGGGACGTTATGGGATTGAATTTGTGGGGTCACTGGGATGACAGGGTCTGTCAAATTGGTGGGGATTGTGAGGACACCAAGGTGATGGGGGTTGCAGGGACACTGAGGGGCTGCAGGATCTGTGGGGAAACCAAGGTCTGAGGGTCTGTGGGAACACCAAGATGATGGGGGTTGCAGGGACACTGAGGGGCTGCAGGATCTGTGGGGAAACCAAGGCCTGCAGGATCTGTGGGGACACAAGACTGACGGGGTCTGTTGGGACACTGAGGTGATGGGGCCTCCAAAGACACCACTGAGGTGACAGAGCCTATGGGGACACCAAGGTGACAGGGTCTGTGGGGACACCAAGGTCTGTGAGAGAGAGAGATGAATCCCTGAGCTGGGGATATCAGGGAGACATGGACATCTGAGCTGGAGACCAGGGAAGAGACAGACTCCAAAATGAGATGTTGGAGAGAGATGGACTCCCAAGCAGAGACACTGGGGAGAGACAAACCCCCAAGATGGAGATGCTCAGACCCCTGAGTTGGGGACACTGGGGAGAGCCAGACCCCCAATATGGGGATACTGGGTGGAGCCAGACCCCTGAGCTGGGAACACTGGGAAGAGCCAAGGAGGGAGAATGGGACCCCCAAGCTGGAGACTGGAGAGAGCTGGGATATTGAGGAGAGCTGGATCTCTAAGCTGGGAAGCTGAGGAAACCTGAACCTCTGGGCTGGGATGCTGAGGAGAGCTGGACCCTTGAGTTGGGATGTTGAGGAAGAGCCAGAGCTCCAGGCTGGGATGCTGAGGAGAGTTGGACCTCTGAGCTGGGATGCTGAGGACAGCTGGAGCTCCGAGCTGGGACACCAGGGAGAGCCACACCCCGGGACTTACCAAAGCATTTACTCTGGTTGGTGGCACGGTCCACAAAGACTTTGGCAGAGATGACGTTGCCGAAAGGCAAGAACATCTGCGTGAGCTCCGCGTCCCCGAACTCCTGGGGCAGGTGATAAATAAACAGGTTACAGCCCTCGGGACCTGGGTGACACACAAAGGACAGCACAAGTGAGCCACGAGGTGGGATCACCCTGGGGGGACACCGAGGAGCCCCCGGCCCCACAGAGGGGTGACTCCCACCCCTCACCTTCTCGCTGCTGCTGCGGGATGAGCGGTGCCTGCTGGGGAAAGGCTTGGCTGATGGGAGCATAGGCAGTGGGATATGCTGCTGGAAGAGAGAAACATGGAGCTGAGGCCACGGCATCTGTCCCAGCCCCAGGAAGGGCTGGGATGGGGATGTGCCCCACTGTCACCTGCAATAGAGGTGCCTCTCCTGCCCCAGGGCTGCTGGCTCTGCCTTTCCCACCCTTCCCGGCACACTAGGGATGCGGGAATGGCTCCCCCAGGAGGGATGTTTGTGATAGCAGTAATACAGACTCAAGGCTGAGGAAAGATGGCACTTTTGATTGAAAAGCCCCAAATATTTGGGGTCCAAAACTTGATTTTCTGTTGAAAATCTGGACGTTGCTGTCAGTGCTCATAAAGAAACGGCTGCTGGGCTCGACACACTTCCATGGGAGGCTTTGACTCCCTTCTCCCCACAGCTCATCTCCTTGGCCATCAGATTTGGCCACATGACGAACATCCAAGGACCTCTGGTGTCTCCATTACCTCCCAAACCTTGTCCCCTCTCCTAGGTGCCACTGATGGGCCTCCCCACAGAGTTCTCTCAGTTCCATGGACATTAAAACTCTCTTTCCCCCATCTAAAATTTGCATGGAGGGCCGGGCCAGGAGCACATCCATGTTGGTGGGATGAGGGGATGGTGCTTTCATTGGCATCACCCTCATCACTGCCCTGGAGCTCCTGCCAGGCCACAGCACCTGGTGCTCCTCTCATCAATCCGTGCCCACGCACGCTGCCTCAATCCAATGCTCAACCTCATGGTGACATTCAACTCCCAAAATTAAGGGTGAGGAGCAAAGAGGGGAGAGAGGGAAGGGGAGGGAAGCGGAGTTTGAGACCTGCATAGTGCTGCATGCCGGCATAGGCCTGCTGGAGGGGGTCTGCCACCGTGGGGCTTTGAGCTGGGAAGAGAAAAGAAAGAAAGAGAATAAGCCAGAGAAAGCCAGGGATGCACAGCTCCCATGGGAAAGGGCTGGGCCAAGCACCGCCAAGGAGGGGCAGAGGTGCTCCTGCCCGAATTCCCTCTTCCCTGTACTGCTCACAACACCATGGGAGGAGGGAATTCAGTAGGGATCGGCACACGACTGGTCTATCCAGCATATTCCAAGTGTGGGAAGCACCCCTGGAGTGTCCAGCATGAGCTGAGCATGCGTCCCCAGCCCCGGGGGATGTCCCCAGGCCCAGGGAGTGTCCCCAGCCCCGGGGGATGTCCCCAGCCCTGGGAGCCATGGCAGAGCCCCCGGGCAGGGGAGGAGGGTACCTGGGTAGGGGTGGATGCCGTTGGTGTAGATGGTGTCGGAGGCGGGCTGCCCGTTGGTCTGGGGTGGCAGGGGGCTGAAGCCGTTCACGCCGATGGGCGCGGCAATGCTGGGCACCGGCGCCGTGCTGATCCCCGGGGGGGTGCTCGTACCTGCGGGAGGGGGTGTCAGCGCTGGCAGCCCCCCCAAGAGTGCTGAGAGGCACATGGAGGGGGGGTCATACCTGAAGAGGGAGTGAGGGGGGCGGCCACCAGCCCGCTGACGTTGAAGGCGGCCATTTGTTGCATCTGGGCGGCGGCGATGGCGGCCATGGGGTTGAGGCAAGTGCCCTGGGCAGCTGCCATCAGGGCTGCCTGCTGCTGCATGATCTTAGGGAAAGAAAGGGGGGAAAAGGGGAAAGAGTGCAGGAGGCAGAGAGAAGGAGGGAGAAGACAGGGTAAATTAGCATTCCCGCTTTGCACCTGCACACGGGGGCTCAGAGGAATAAATGCCACCTGCTGCCAGACCTGGGGACAGGAAGAGGCCCAGGTGATGCTAAATATGGGAGTACTGTGCCCTACAGCCACCCTCACTCAGAGGGTGAAGCCCTCTGTGTACCCCTAAACGGGGATACACCAGCCCTGACAGGCATCCGCACCCGCTGGCACTGGTACTTTCATGGGCCAAACCAGCCCCCCCACAGCTACGGGGCCTCCCAAAAACCCCCCGGTGTGCAGCAGCTCCTACCGCTTGTGTGTAGGCCCCGTAGGCGCCAAACTGGATGGTCATGGGGTTGAAGATGCCCAGCTGCCCCGCCATCTGATGCATCCGACGCAGGGTCCTCTCCTTATCCGTGTCCGCAAACTTCACCACCAGGCTGGACGAGGCGCCCTGAGGCAGGAGGGAAGATGGGGCTGATGGCAGGACACCGGCAATGACCCCAGAGCGTGTCCCCAACTGTGGGTGCTGGCAGCATCCTCGCTCCCGGGGACATTGCCCAGCTTGGCAGCAGCCAGCGATCGATGGGAGGTCTAATTATAGCCAGTTTTTCTCCCAGGTGGCAGCTCCCTGACCTCTGCTTCCTTTTTTCCCCTCCTCGTTCAGTTTTGACCTTCAGCATTAATTAAACAACCCCTATCTCCAGCACAGAGGGAATTAGCCCCGCACTCCCACCTCCGGGGCTCAGCGCCCGGCAAGGAGGAACCTCGGGGTGATGTGGCCAACAAACTGCTGGTCTGTAGGATTTTGATCCAATTAGAGAGACGATCAAATTAGCTGGTGATGGGATTAGGCAGGCAGCGCAGGGTCAGATGGGGCAGGGTGCGAGCCTGGCACTTACCGGCATGGTTTGGCTGCCGTGCAGGCTGTTGATGGCAGCCTGTGCCTCGGCATGGCTCCCGTATTTCACAAAGGCACAACCTAAGGACACAGAAGGGACACAGCACAGGTTGGATTTGGCCACTGTGGGTCCACAAGGTGCCCACCCAGCACCCCAAAGCCCACCTTTGCTGGCTCCATCAGGCCCTCGCAGGATGGTGCACTCCTCGATTTGGCCGAAGGGCTCAAAGAGGCGGCGGACATCATCCTCACTCTGTTGCTTCCCCAGCATGCCCACAAAGAGCTTCCTGTCTTCTAAAAACAAAACCAAGGCCATTGCAGAGCAGGATGTCCCTCCCATCCCATCCCCTCATCACAAATGGTGTGTGGAGGGGAAGAGCCGGGTGGCACCGGAGCACGGGGAGGGAAAGACAACAATCCTGGGTTTACCACCTCCATCCTACAGAACACCCAGAATGGGAAAAGCTCTCCTGTGGGGAAATTGCTGAGGGGTGAAGCTGGGAAGAGCTGTCACTTTAGGGAGTGGAGCTGGGGCTTTTCCCAGGGATAGAGGGGCCGACTTCCCCGGCGCTGAGGCGGGAGGTGGCAGGGAACAAAGAGAACCCACAAACCAGCCGCGATCGCCTTCACATGATCGACTCACAGAACAACCCGCAGCCTCCGGCCGTGCCCGGGGGACATCAATAACCCAAACACAAGAGAAGGGAGAGTAAATAATGAGAATTTCATGATTATTACCAGCATCTGTCTTGTGCGGCCGCGCGCTCCCGCCGCACGCTAATGGCATTTGACAAAGAAAATAAGGTGCCCTGTCAAGAGCGTTGCCGGGGAAATAAATAAATAATGGCAGGAGACGATGAATGCTCTGCCCGTTAAGGTACCGGGAAAATTAGTTAAGGGAATAATGCTTGTGTGTTGTCTGGTTAAATATAAACCATCTCCCGGCGAGGGCGGCCGGGGATAGCGGGCTGGGCGGCCCAGTGTCGCCTCCCGGGCGAGGGGCCGGAGCCAGGAGCCCCAGCTCGCCCATCGATTTTTAATGCTTCACCAAGTACGCTCGGTAAGTGGGTAATTTATTTGCCAGGTCCCTCTGGGACGTGCTGGGACCAGCTCCCAGCGTGTTTAATAACGGGGTTTGAATAGGGGGGTATCTACCTCGGCTGTCCTGCCGAGGGCAGGGGGCCCCACGGGACTATCCCACGTGTCCGAGTGCGCCTACCTGCCCAGCGACACAGCAAATGTGGGATTTTGATCCAATTCCTGCTATTTTTGCCCACATTATCACCTCAGCCTGGAAACGGTGCAGCCCTATGAACTACGAATGCCCATGGAAAATTTGGGGGTGGGGGGATGGCAGTTTCTGTTTGAGAGGGGTTCGGGCCATGTGCAGCCAACTCCTGCACCCTGACTCTGCTGGGGGCCCTGCAGGCAACGCTGGGCAGGGAATTGGCTTGTTTGGTAGATAAGGGCGGTGTGGGAGAGCAGCTGGCTCGCCCTGTGCCCCCCCAGGATGTCGAGATGCTCATGGTATGACATCAGGATGATGTCAGGACATTTCCAGGATGACATCCCAGCTGGCAGGGCAGGGAGAGACAAGATGGCATTTGCTCTGCACTCAGGTTTGGATGCCACCAGCAAAGGAAGTTCTTTTCATGGTTTTTCTGCAAACCAAACTCCCTGTGGTGGCCCCCGCAATGCCATCGTGTGCCCCATTTCCCCCAGGTGACCCTGTGCACCCCTGTCCGTGCCAGGCAGCCAGGGAACCTGGTTAGGGACCTACCTCCTCGGCCCTCGCTGTCGGCCGGCTTCACCTGGATGGGGCGGTTCATCTGCAACACACAAGGGGGAGCAGCTGGTCAGTGCGGTGCCCCCTGAACCCTTTCCACGGGGAACAGCAGGATTTGGCCCCAGAGTGGCACAGGGAGCCAGGAACAAGGGGAAGGCCGTGCAAGAACAGATCTGGGGCTCGTGGCCACGCTGACCTGGGGATGCCACATGTGGAGGGCGATGCTCTGGCCCCAGGGATGGGCACCCGGTGCTGCAGGCGCCCGCCGGGCTGCCGGTGCCAGGCTTGGCTGCCTGCCCACTTTCCTCGACTGCAAAGGACTGCAGAGGCAGCAGCAGCACCCTGCCAGCCCCAGCCCCTCCGGCACCACCGCCCTCCTTTCCCCAAACCTCACCCAAATTTGGCCTCTCCTTGTCCCCGCCGTGTGCACCCGCGAGTGTGACACGTGTGTGCAGCAGGACACGCCGGGCGGGCACACACAGCCCTGGCCCGCTGCCCCATGGAGCCATTTCTCCTCCTCTCTCCCCCTCCTTTTTCCCCTCTTTTAGCCGAAAAATGCTACAATTATGGCCGTATCCATGGCAACAAGCGTGCTTCCCCCGCGATGCTGCGGAGCCCGAGCCATGTGCTCGATGGGGTCGTCACGGCAACGGCGAGATGTCACGCATGACGGCGCGGGGGTGCGCACACGGACACGCCTCGAGCACACATGGGACAGTCGCCCCCACGCGCATGTGCAGCCCCATCCCAGGGTGCCCCCACCACACCCTTGGAGGGGGTCCCCAAATTTCGGGGCTGCGTGGGGGCAGAGCCAGTCCCCCTCGCATCAGGGCGAGGAAGAGGATGGGGAAGAGAGAAGAGGAGGGAGGTTTCCACAGCAACCGCCTCGTCTCCAGGGAAACGTGGAGAGAAATGTCAGCGCAGAGCCGGGGATGGTCCAGGGAAGGGTTTGAGTCCCCAGAAGCCACTGGGTGGCACAGGGTGGCACCAAGGGACACCTCATCCATCCATGTCACCAGCCCCCCAAACATCCATCCTGTGCAGGGCAGGATTCAGCTCACCCCACACCCAGGAGGCTGTGACAGCAACAGGACCCTAAAAGCAGCACCCCCTGTCCCCCACATCCCTGCTGCAGCCAGGAGGAGGGAACCCCAGTTTTGGGGGGGCTGCTCCCCCTGCACTGACCCGCCGGCCCTATTTCCCAGCGTGATGGCCTTTGCTGGAATAAATTTCCCGTGCCCGCTGCTGTGTGCTTAATGCAATAAACCCAGCGAGGATGATTTAGAATAACATTTACGGAGCCGCAGAGTGTCATTTTGATGTGTCTCCCGTCTCCGCTCGCCGGTTATTAAACTGTATTGATTCCCCGGGAGCGGCTGATGTTTATAAATGTCAGGCCTCAGGGACTGGCTTAACCTACCCCAGGGCTGCTGCACCACGCTGGGGAGAAACCGCCCCGGCCTCTGGACACCCCCAAAAGGGGGTTTTGCCATCCTTGGCATTGCCACATGCCCATTATGAGGTGCCTGGTGACCCCCTGCACCAGCTCCTGTGCCACTCAGACCTCCGCCTGTGCCCAGCTGTCCCCACAGCACCCCTGCACTGTGTCCACACCGTCACCCACCGCTGCCTCAACAGCCCTTCATCCATTCTGCCCACTCCCCAACACCTATCCTTGCATTCACCCATCCCAGCCACCCACACAATCACCCACACATCCATCTCCCCCCAGGATTCACCCATCTATCCCCCAACACTCATTCCCTAGCACCCATCCATATCCCCAACACTCATCCATCCGTTCCCCAACACCCATCCATCCCCTTAGCATCCATCCACCCATGTCCTCAGCACCCGTCCTCATCCATTCCCATAGCATTCATCCATATCAGCAACATCCATCCATCCACTCCCCAACATCCAGTCCCATAGCATCCATCCATCCCCATAGTACCCATCCATACCCCAACACACGCACACATCCATCCATCCACCAACACCATCCCCATAGCACCCTCCACAGTCCCAACACCCATCCATCCCCATGGCACCCATCCATCCCCCATCTCCCTATCACCCACCTTTCCACCCCCACAGCACCCACACATCCACCCCCCAACTACCATCCATCTCCCCAACCCCAAGCCCATGGTCATAGGAGACCCTGGCTGGGGTGTCCCAGCACTCACCATCACCGTCACCCCACAGAGCCCCAGCTACAGCACCCCATGGCCAAACCATCCCTGCCCCACAGCACAGGGGTCACCATGGGCTGCTAAACCACCTCCTGATTGCTTGGGCACTGTCCCCCACCCAAAGTTGGACCCCTCCAACTGCCTGGACACTGGGGAGAGCCAGTCCATGATGAATCACTGGCAGGGGGAAGAGGGTCACTTCTGGCTTTTGTTCCTTCTTCAGCATCCTCCTCCATCCTCCTCCTCCTCCTCCAAACCAACAGCTGGAGGATCCAGCAGGCCACCACGCATCCAAATGAGCCGAGATGGAGGTGGCAGGTGACGCTGGAGCAGCAGGCACCCGTGGGAGCCTGGTGTCCACGTCACGCCGGGGCCCCCAGGCAGCCAACACCCGGTGCAGGGAGACAGAAACTGGGTTACAGACAGTCACCCACCATGGGAACACCCTGCCAAAGCCCCAGGGGTGACCCACAGTGAGGGACACAGCCAGCCTAGGAACAATCACACCACCACACAGCCCTGCACGTGCATGGCCACCCTGGCACACCCCCTGCACAGCCACACCCCCCTACAGCCACACACCCACACACCCCTTAGCACCACCACAGACCCCCCAGCACCTTCCATGCACACCCACCCACCCACACACCCACTCACACACCCCTGGCACGGCCGCGCGCTCGTGCCCACACAGCGCTGCACAACCAGCACTGCTGCGCACCCACGTGTGGCCACGCACCCACTGCACCCAGCCCCGTGTGCACCCGCACTCCCCGAGCCCTCATGAACCCCCACGCACCCACAAAGCACCCACAACGCCCTCCCCGTGGCCGTGGATCCTGCACAGCCGCGGGCACACGGCCCGGGGTGCACAGCCAGCACTGGGACACAACGGCCCTCGCTTCAGTTTCCCCGCTGCCACTGCAGAACCCACAGCGGGACCCCCAGGAGCCCTTTATGGACACAGGGACACTCCAGGACACCACCCTGGATGGCCACGGCACTCCCCAGCAGCACCCCCACCCCACCCCCATCCCCACCCACCCACACTGGGGCCTGGTGCACACCTGAGCACACCTGAGCACACCTGAGCAGCTCCCAGCACACCCCCAGTGTGGGGGCCTGTGCGACACCTGCACGCACACCTGCACTCTGCTCACCCCCTGCACACACGCACAGCCCCACCACCGCCATCCCCCTGGCCCACATGCACCCACACCCACAGCCTGTCACCGTCTCTGGGAGCAAAGACACCCCCAGCACCTCTTTACACACACACACACACACACACACACACACACAGAGACACCGACACACTTGCACACCCACCAACACCCACCTGTGCACACCGGGGGGGGACAAAGCTGTACCCCCGCCAATGCACACCCACCCCCCTGCACCACCTGTGGGCACAGCATCCCCTGAGCACTGCCCCCTGTACACCTGCAACCGCACACACACACAAACCAGGGTGGAAAAATACACCCTCCAGCCAACACACTGACACTAAACCCATCCCTGCGGGCTGATACACACCCTCACCGACACAGGCGTGCACATTCTCCATCTCTGCCTGCAAATACACCCTGCTCACCAACACACCCTGTCACTGGTAGCAGGTACACCCTTCTCACTGACACCCACACTCACATACAGCCTCTCTGCAAATACACCTCTTCACCAACAGTCCCTACCAACACCCCCCACCAACACCCTGACCATTCCTGGATGTAGATACACCTCTTCACCAACACCTCCCTGCCGACACCTCCCCATCCCTGGATGCAGATACAGCCTCTTAGCCACACACACACACAAACACAGTCACAATCCCTATTCCTGAGCGCAAATACATCCTCAGCACCAACAACTGCCCTGCCAGTGCATGCACCCCATCTCTGAGTGCAGATACAGCCCACTCAACAACACCCACACACACTATCCGTGGCTGCAGATACACCCCCTCACCAACACCTTTCCATTCCAATCCCTGAGAGCACATACATCCTGCTCGGCAACACCCCCACTCACACACCCCTTCCATGGCTGCAGATACACCCTGCTCAGCAACACCCCTCCATCCCCATCCCTGGGAGCAGATACACCCTGCAACACCCACATCCCCCATCCATGGGTGCAGATACACCCTGCACACCAACACACACACCAACCCTGCGTGCTGATGCACCCTGCTCATCAACACCCCTCCATCCTCATCCCTGTGTGCAAATACATCCTGATCACCAACAGCCCTCCATCTTCATCCCGAGCCCTGTGTGCAAACACGTCCTGATCACCAACACTGCTTCATCCCCACCCCCAGCCCATCCCCGGGAGCAGATACACCCCCTCACCAACACCCCTCCATCCTCGTTCCCATCCCCATCCCTGGGTTCAGATACATCCCTTCACCATCACCCCTGCCGACATCCCTTCATGCCCATCCCCGGGAGCAGATACAGCCCCTCACCATCACCCACATCCCTCCTACAACCTCCCCGGGCTCAGCCCCCCCACGCCGGCGCGGGCAGAGGCTGCCGGGCGGTGCCGGGCCGTGCCGTGCCGGGCGGAGCGGAGGCGGCGGCAGACAAAGGCGGGGCCCTACCTCGATGCAGAGGATCTTGGACCCGGCGGGCACCCACAGCACGGGCGGCCGCGGCCCGGGCGCCGGCACCTGCGGCAGCTGCATGGCCGGACCGGCCGGACCGGCACGGCGGCTCCACCCGAGGCGGCTCGGCTGGGCTCGGCTGGGCTCGGCTCGACTCGGCTGGGCTCGGCTCGACTCGGCTGAGCTCGGCTCGGTTCGGCTGGGCTCGGCTGGGCTCGCGCAGCTGCGCGGGGGGCGGGGCAGGGGCGGGGCGGCCGCAGCCCCGGCGAGCCGAGCCGGGCCGGGCTGGGCCGAGGGGCGAGGCCGCGGTGGGACACGCCCCCCCGACTGGACACGCCCCCGACTGGACACGCCCCGGGTTGGACACGCCCCCCGGCTGGACACGCCCCCGCGCAGCGCCGGGGGCGGGGCCTGAAGGGGAGGGGAAAGAGGAGGGGGAAGGTGGGGAGAAGGGGGGCTCAGGTGGAGGGGTGAGCACAGGTACACAGGTGTGAGCAGGTACAGGATGTGTGAGCACAGGTACAGGGGTGAGCACAGGTATAGAGGTGTGAGCACAGGTACAGGGAGATTGTATAAGCACACACGGGTGTGCACAGGTACAGGACGCATGCACAAGCACAGAGGGGTGTGCACATGTAGAGAGGTGCACAAGCACACGTGGGTGTGCACAAGCACAGAGGTGCATGCACAGGCACAGAGGTGTTTTCACAGGCACACACAGGTGTGTACACAAGCACCCGTGGCCGTGCACAAGCACAGAGGTGGGCACACAGGCACAGAGGAGTGTTCACAAGCACCGTGACGTGTGCTCAGGCACAGACAGGTGAGCACACGCAGATGGGAGCAACAACACAAGGGTTTGAGCACATGGCCACACCTGCCCAGATGCCCCCCACGCCCACCACGAACACACAGGCACAGAGGGGTGTGCACAAACATGTGCCCAGGCAGGGCTCGTGCCCACACACTCACATGCACGCACGTGCTCACACACATCCCTGTGCTCACCCTGTGGAAAGGGCCCAGCAGCTACAGCAGCCATACACCTCACCTGTGTGCCTCATGAGATTCCCCCACGGCAGGGCCTGACCCCGCCTCCTTTAGGCTGCCGAAATGGGCTATTAACTCTTAAACCTACTAGCGCCCAGTCACCCCAGTGACAGCACATCTCAGGAAGCCACAGCCCCCTGACCCACGTCCCCCTCTGCCAGCCCCGCGCACCCGCGGCAGGGATTGATATTCACGGGCCCCGGCACGTTCCCCAGCCAACCCGCGGGCCTATTGATTTTTATTTAGGCGAATAATTAAATATTTATTTTCACTTTGTTAAGCTCGGGAGGTCGGAGCCCACAGAAAGCGCAACAGCACGCGGGCGGCAGGAAAATCGATTCCTCGGTTTGCGGCCACTGGAAGTGGCTCCCACGCCCCAGGGAGGTGCCACCGGCCCCCACCCCAGCTCACCCCGACCCCCCGGTGTCACTTACCCCCGGCAGTGTCTTCTGCTCGTGCAGGGCGCTCTGAGCCTTCAGCGCCGAGTCGCGGGCGCAGTAGGTGAGGAAGGCACAGCCTGCGGAGATGGGGAGAAGGGATCAGTGTCTGGCCTGGCACCGCCGCAGAGCCCCAGGCACACGGGGAACTGGTGGCATGGATAATATGCCACTGAGGTGTCTCAGCACCCTGGCATCCAGCACCATGGTGTCCAGCGTCCCAGTACCCTGACAGTCCAGGACCCTGGTACTCAACACCATGGCATCTGGCACCCTGGTACCCTAGCATCCAGCACCCCAGCATCCTGGCATGGTGGCATTCAGCACCTGAGCATCCTGGCACCGTGGAATCCAGCCCCTTGGCACCATGGCATCCAGCATTGCAGCACGCTGGCAGAATGGCATCTAGCATCCCTGTAACCTGGCATGGTGGCATCCAGCACCTCAGCACCATGGCATCCTGTATCCCTTCGCCCTGGCGCCCAGCACCCTGGCATGTGGCAACCTGGTACTCTGGCACCCAGACACCCAGGTGGGCAGCAGTGCAGCCACAGCTTAACCCTAAAACAGGGCAGGAGATGGAGCAGTGGGATAGACGAAGGAGCAAGGCAGGAGCAGGCAGCACGTGGGCAGTGCTGCTCCAGCCCTAGGCTCTGGGGAAAGCCACAGCCCACGTCCTCCAGGAAGAAGATCTCTCAGTGTCAAGGCCACGCATCCTGGCTTGCCACCACACTTCTCCCAGCCCTGAGCATCCTCCTTGGGATGAGACTTGTGTGGCGAAGGCGCTCCAGCTCCTCCGACATCGCGGTGCTTCGGGAATCGGGAATGCGCCTGGGGTGAGGTTTTCCCACGCTGACTCACGCTGCCGAACCGCTCGCTCACACGGAGCTGGCGGCGACAAGCGAGCCCTGGGGACAGGGTCCCGTCCTCTTCCCTCCATCTCTCCCAGAGCATTCCCGGTCCTCGTGCCGCCGCTGTGCTGCTCCCTCCCCGAGGGCTCCCCCCCCAGTTTGCTGGGGTCACATCCAAAAGCATCTGAAAGTGATATTAAAACAGCAGCAAAACAGTTTTCCTTCAACAAAGTAAATATTTAATGAATAAAATTGACATTGATGCATTTTTAATATTGGCACAATTAAATCCGCCAGCTGATTAAGTATTAATAACTCTTAATAAGTACAATCAGCGTGCCTGGGAGGAGAGGCAGTGCGGTGGCAGGGTGGGGGACACCGAGGGATAGGGTCCCTCGCCTGCCTCGGGGTGTTGGGGACATCTGCCCTCGTGGGGAGCAAGGAGAGATCCCCCCTGGATACAATCACTGCGGGTGGGAAGTGGAGATCAGCACAGCAGCTCGCCTCAGTCCCGGTGCCATTTCCAGTGTTTACCATCCGCAATCACATTGGCTTCCTCCTCTGCGCTCTTCTTTCTCTCTTTTTTTTCCCCCCTTTTCCCTGCAGGCGACAATGTGGACAGTGCCCGGGTGTTCTGGAGAAGTTTGGAGGGCAGGCACGGGAGCGATTCCGCTCCAGAGGCTCGCCGGGAGGGAGGATGCCGTTCAAATTGGAGGAGTGTCCGCAATTAAATCACGCGGCTGGGCCGCAGCCGTTGAAGCCCGTGATGGAAGGAGAGCTGAGGGGGCCTGGAAAGGTGCAAATCCCATTGTTCCGGGCACACAAACAGCTTCAGAGGCACCTGGAGACAGTTCAGAGGCCACGGTGCTGAGAATGGTGGAGTCCAGGCGGCTGCCCCACGGCCGAAGGGCATTGATGTGGCCACATCCGCAGGTGCTGAGTTTCGGCTTCCCGAAAGTCGTGGTGAAACAGGTGCTGCCCGTGGCACAGGGGCTCGGTGACAGCGTGTGGATCCTGCCTGGGTGACACTGGGGTGCCCTGACACTGCTCCAGCGCCACAGACCCCGGCTCACGGGAGGGGGTTTCTGGAGGGGCCCCAGAGGTGCCGTGTGAGCCCCTTGGGGTGTCACTGCTCGGGGTGCTGGTGCTCTGCACCCCATGCCACGGTGCCACACAGCACTGGGGGCACAGTGCAGGGAGGGGAGGCCCCATCCGTGCTGGGTGCCTCGATACCCGGTGAGTGCCTCCATCCCAGGGATGCTCCAACTCCAGTGGTACCCAAAACTCATGTGGGTGCCCCAATGCCAGACAGGTGCCCCCAACCCAGACAGTGTCCCAAAATCCATTGGGGTGCTCCCAGCCCTGCAGAGCTCCGATCCCAGGGTGCCCCCAAGACAGATGGCAGCACCCTAACCCCAGCTGGGTGCCCTCGACGTGGGTGTCCCCCAGGTGTCCCCATCCTAGAGGTTCTTCCACCTTTGGTGGGGGCCTCTTCCTCTGGGGTACCCCAATCTTAGGGGCCCACATACCAGGATGCCCCATACTGGGCTGCCCCCACCTCAGATGTACCTTCACCTCAGAGGTGCCTCCACCTTAGGGATGTCAGATACCAGAATGTCCCTACTTCAGATGTACCTCCGCCTCAGGGGTACCCCATAGCAGTGTGGCCCATGTCAGGTGTACCTCCATTTCAATGGTCCCCCCAACTCAGGGGTACCTTCACCACAGGGGTACCCCCTCCTTGGGGTGCCTCATACTTATGGGTACCTCCAGATCAAGGGTACTTCCACCTCAGGTGTAACTCAACTGAGGGGTGCCCCACATTTGGGTGTCCCACATCAGGGTGTCCCCACCACAGAAGCACCTCCATTTCAGGGGTACACCACCTCAGGGGTACCCCCATCTCAGAGGTGCCCCATGCCAGCATGTCCCACCTCAGGGGTGTTTGCAGACCATGGGTGCCACATCTCAAAGTGTCCCACCTGAGGGGTACCTGTACCTCGGGGTGCTCCACCTCAGGTTATCCCACCTCAGGGGTGCCTTCACCTCAGGGGTGCCGCATATTTGAGTGTCTTTACCTCAACGGTGTCCCACCTCCAAGACACCTCACCTCAGGTGTGTCTTCATCTCAGGGTTGTCCCATGTCAGGGATGTCCCACCTCAGAGGTTCCCCTGTCTCGGGGTGCTCCATCTCAGGATGTCCCACCTGACAGGTACCCACCCCTATCTCAGGGCACTCCACCTTAGGATGTTCAACCCCAGCAGTGCCCCGTAGTTAGGTGCCACACCTCAGGTTGTCCCACCTGAGTAGTATTCAACTCAGGGGTGCCTTCACCTCAGGGATGTCCCACCTCAGGGGTGTCTTCACACATCAGGGGTCCCCCTATATCAGGGTCCTCGACCTCATGTTTTCCCACCTCAGGGTGTCCCAGCTGAGGGGTTCCCCTATCTCAGAGCACTCCACCTCAAGCATCCCACCTGAGGGGTACCTCACGTCAGGAGAGCCCCACATCTGGGTGCCCCATCTCAGGGCGTCCCACCTCAGGGGTACCTCACCTCAGGGATGTCTTCACCTCAGGGTGCCTCACCTGAGGGACAGGACCCCTCACCTGAGGGGTTCCCCCCCACCTCAGGATGCTCCACCTGAGGGGTCCTTCACTGGAAGGGTCTCCCCTACCGCGGGATGTCCCACCCCAGGGGTGCCCCATACTCAGGTGCCATATGTCAGGGGTCTCCCACCTGAGGGATCCCCCTGTTTCAGGGCACTGCACCTCAGGGTGTCCCACCTGAGCAGTACCTCACCTGAGGGTTTCTCCCCCGCCTCAGGGTGTCTCACCTGAGCGGTACCTCACCTGAGAGTCGTCCCCCCCTCAGGGTGTCCCACCTGAGCGACACCTCCCCTCAGGCCAGCCTCATCCCCGGGTGCCCCCCTCACAGTGTCCCACCCGGGGGGTGTCCCCGGCCCGGCGCCCCCGCACCTTTGTGCATGCCGGTGAAGCGATCCTTGAGCACGGTGAGCTCGTAGATGCGGCCGAACTCCTCGAAGAGCGGCTTGAGGTCGCTCTCCTCCAGGTTGCGCGGGATCTGCCCCACGAACAGCTTGATGGCGTCGTGGTCCTTCATGGCGATGGCGCCGGGCGGGCGGCTCAGCCCGTTCACCCGGCCGCTGTTCGCGGTGCTGAACGCCGCCCCCGCCGCCTCGCCCGCCGCC